>NC_083596.1:29934210-30302960 GCF_027579695.1 Neoarius graeffei
ATGGGAGTTTTTTTTTTTTTTAACACAATGTCGGAGATGCTTGAGTGGGCAACAGTATGCAGGGCGGTCAGAAAAGTGTGCCTCGACCTGAAACGGCATTTACCCATCTTTAAAAAATAAATAAAATAAAAAAATTACACATGGTCTTCTTGCCTGAGAGGGGAATAACCTACAGTACGGTAGGCTGTAGGTCACGGGTCGGAATCGAACTATTATTAAGGTAACAAGAAAGACAGTAGAAAGATGTTTGCCATTTGTGCATTTTTATTGAAGGTACAAACAAATCAAATCAAGTTTATTTGTACAGCGCTTTTAACAATAAACATTGTTGCAAAGCAGCTTTACAGAATTTGAATGACTTAAAACATGAGCTAATTTTATCCCTTATCTATCCCCAATGAGCAAGCCTGTGGCGACGGTGGCAAGGAAAAACTCCCTCAGACGACATGAGGAAGAAACCTCGAGAGGAACCAGACTCAAAAGGGAACCCATCCTCATTTGGGCAACAACAGACAGCCTGACTATAATATTAACAGTTTTAACAGGTATAACCCTCAACTGTCCTCATGGGGCCGTCCTTCACAGGAGTGGGGCGATAAAACTCCGACCAGACACAGGGCACCAGGATGGATCAAGCAGGTCCGAGGGGCAGAAGAGGCCAGCATCTCAATCCCAGGATCAACATGTAACTCAGAGGGACAGATGGGGGGGGGGGAAGAGAGAGAGAAAGAAAACACGTTGTTAGGTATGCCCTAAAAATGACAAGTATTAAATCTGTGTGGTAGGCTCGCAGAGACGAGAGTCTTTACATCAGGCATAACACACAATGGCATGTTAATATGGTAAAAAATATATCATGACCTGCTCTGGCTGGATGCTTGATTGGGTGATGGGAGCACACTCCTCAGCAATGATGAGATGCAGATTGGACCCTTAGGCCTGGCCAAGACAATTCAGTTACATTTCACTGGGTCTGGGACATGCGACAGAATGTCTGACGGCCGATTCCCTGCAGGCTACGATAGCCAGTCGAGGTCCCCACCGTCTCCACCAAAAGATTTCCTGTTGACTCCATGTAACTCAGAGGGACAGATTTGGGGTGGGGGGGAGAGAAAGAAAACACAGGTGGTTAGGTATGCCCAATGTCACCTGAATAAGTAGGAACAGTATACATATTGCACCGAGTACAAGCAGGGACTCCGGCAACTAACTATGACAGCATAACTAAAAGGAGAGAGCCAGAAGGTAACACAGGCATGAGGGAGCCCCGGGACATAAAGCAGCCAGCCACTACACCATCAACAAACTCGAGTGAGCAAGCGAGTGGGGACTGACAGCATCCATACATCCCAGTTTACCAAAACACTCTATGTCTGAGGACCCTCCAGATCTACTCCTTTACCTCATAAACACCATTAACAAAAGGCTTGACTAAACAGATATGTTTTCAGCCTAGACTTAAATGCTGAGACTGTGTCTGATTCCCGAACATTACTTGGAAGGCTGTTCCATAACAGTGGGGCTTTGTAAGAAAAGGCTCTGCCCCCTGATGTAGCCTTCACTATATGAGGTACCAGCAGATAGCCTGCACCTTTTGATCTAAGTAGGCGTGGCAGGTCATAGAGGAGCAGAAGTTCACTCAGGTACTGTGGTGCGAGACCATTTAGTGCTTTAAAGGTCAATAGTAGTATTTTATAATCAATACGAAATTTGATTGGGAGCCAATGCAGTGTGGATAAGACAGGCGTGATGTGGTCATATTTTCTAGTTCTAGTAAGGACTCTTGCTGCTGCATTTTGAACTAACTGGAGCTTGTTTATGCACTTATTGGAACATCCAGACAGTAAGGCATTACAATAATCCAACCTGGAGGTAACGAAAGCATGGACTAGTTTTTCTGCATCATGCAATGACATTAAATTTCTTATCTTTGCAATATTTCTGAGATGAAAGAAAGCTATCCGGGTGATGTTATCAATGTGAGTTTCGAATGAAAGACTGGGGTCAATAATCACTCCGAGGTCTTTTACTGCTGCACGTGAAGAAACAGAAAGGCCATCCAGAGTCACTGTGTAATCAGAAAACTTACTTCTAGCTGTATGTGGTCCTAGCACAAGTACTTCAGTCTTGTCAGAGTTAAGCAGAAGGAAATTTATAAGCATCCAGTGTCTAATGTCCTTAACACATTCCTCAATTCTATTAAGCTGGTGTCTCTCATCAGGTTTTGCAGAGACATACAACTGTGTGTCATCAGCATAACAAACAGTAGTGCTATCACAAACAAACGAATACAAAAAAGTCACTAAAAGCCAAAGCGCTGTGACTCAGGGTGAACCTTTCGGGGGCTTCTCAGTCTCTCGTTGATCTGGCTGCAGATTTTTGACCACTGGTTTTGACTTTGGACTGAAAGAAAACATTATTTTAAAGTAAATTGAAAAATTATAGTTCTGAACTGAATCATAAATTTAAGATATATAAGACAACTTAATAAAATTGTAATTACAGCAATCTAATTTAATTCGGTTTTTCCACAGTTTATCCAAAGTATCATTTTTTTCAGTGTGTGTTCTGAGTGTTTGCCCTTAGCAGTTTACAGGAGACAGAGAAACAGGTTCTGAATGTTCTGTTTTGGGGGATGCCTTTTGCATTGTTCAAAGACAGGTGAGAATGGTCCCTTTTCACTGAATGGGGGGTAGGGCAGCTTGCGCATTCCAGCCAAAAGAGCTGTTACGCATTACAAAAGGTTAGACGCCATACTGTAGTTTACCCTGTAAGACCCATTGTTTCAATATTACAACATCACTTTTAGCGATTTTAACAAAAGGTCTGCAAACATGTTTTTTTTTTCTCAAGACCACATTTACACCATAATGTAATCATATAAAAAATACCATTACAGACTGGTGGAGCAGCGTGCCGAAAATAATATGTATTTGGTCCAAGGTGTGGGGTTTTTTCATATGTCGCTGGCTCTTTTGCCAGTAGCACATCACTTGCGCAGGTCTGGGGTTACCCTGCAATTTTCGGGTTGTTCTATTATTATTAGGCTACTGCATAAAAGCGGTTACATTGTGTGTTCAATACCTGTATACAGCACTGAAATAAACGTTTTGCAATGAGTAAGAAGTGTTTTGAGTTAACAACATATTTTTAACACTAGAAGGCCCAAAGTGCAGACTTTAGTCTGCAATGAAATCCCCCCCAAATTTGTGAATAAGTCTAACGTACCATTACCTGCCTCCCATTGTTGTGTAAAGAAGCCTAATTATTGTGTTACCTGAGAAATAGCCTCTTTGTTTCTAACCCTAACCAGACTTCATAATGTCACAACCAAGGCAACCAAGAAGGATCAGTTCTAACCCTAACCCCAAATCCTGGATCTAACCCCAACCTGAGCTCACCCCTAACCCAACCCCTAGCCTTAGCCCCTAGCCCAAAACCTAGCCTCAAATAATAATGGAATAATAACCAAAATATTACATGGGGGTACTGACCAGGCACTTGTGGAGCATTGAGGATGGGGCTTGGGAAGGACAGTGCACAACACGGCCTTGGCCTAGGCCAGGACGTGGATCTTTCCGGAAACCCTAACCCTAACCCAAGTATGTGATTGAGCAGGACAGTTCAGACACAGAGGCCACATCAGATGAGGAGGAAGACACAACACACATCAACCCCCTTTGTAATAAAAAAACAAAAAGTTGCAGATGTGGGCATAACACCTGGATCCACAGAGAAAGATGGCACTGTGTGGTTCCACCACAAAGTTGGAGACTTTTCTGCTCATGAAACTCCACAGACAGCATTCAATGGATCTGGAGGGCCAACAGAGTTTGCAACATGCAACATCACGAGTCACCTTCAAAGCTTCCTGTATTTGTTGGATATCAGCATGTTGTTGGCCATCAGAGACTGCACAGTCCAGGAGGGCCGTAGAACAAATCCCAGCTGGCAGATGAGTGTCTTCGAGCTGATGGCGTTCCTCACAATCCTTTTTCGAAGGGCTACATTGGTGCCATGCGACTCATGTGGGCCAATAGATTCGGCAACCCAGATATCAAAGCCATAATGCCCCGTAACCGCTTTCTTGAAATAAAGCGGTACCTTCGCTTCGACAACAAGGACACCCGCAAGGAGCGCATACAAACGGACACCCGCAAGGAGCGCATACAAACGGACAAATTTGCAGCAATTTCAGACATCTGGCAGGAGTCTGTTCAGAATTGTGTGTCGTCCTACAGTCCAGGGCAACATGTTACCATGGATGAGCAGTTATTTCCTTCAAAGGTTCGTTGTCCCTTTCTGCAGTACATCGCATCCAACCCTGACAAGTTTGGAATCAAGTTTTGGATTGCAGCAGATCTGGACACAAAATACATGTGTAATGCCATCCCTTACTTGGGAAAAGATCCCACTTGTCCAATGGGAGAGAGGCTATCAGAGAATGTTGTTTTGAAATTGATGGAACCATTTACCGTATGGACCAGGGAAGGACTGTAACTATGGATAACTTCTTCACCTCTCTGTCTTTGGCTAACAGGCTTCTTCAACAAAAAACAACTCTGCTTGGCACCATCAACAAAAATTGTCTGGAGCTACCAGCAACTGCAAAGGAAACCTCGGGGCACCAGTTGTACTCCACACAGGTGTTCACATCTGGAAGTGCCTTGTTGATGGTGTTTGCAACAAAAAAAAGAAATCTGTTTGTTTTCTGAGCACCATGCATCAGAAAGTGGAAATTGTGGACACCCAAAAACAAAAACCAAACACTGTTGTTGATTACAACCATTTCAAATGCAGCGTTGATATCATGGACCAGAAATTACACAACTACTCAGTGCGTGCAGGAACACAGAGATGGCCCATGGCTGTGTTTTACAACCTGCTTGACATGGCTGTCACAAATGCACATGTCTTGTACACAGCATGCACAGGATCCAAAGAAAGTCGCCAATTGTTCATGCTGGAGCTTGCAGAGGAACTTCAAAACAGGCTTTTGCAGGAAAAGGCACAAGGGGAAGAACACGAACAGCAGTGTGAGATGAAAGTTTCTCAGAAGAAAAAGACACAGTTCCAGGTGCGCATACTCTGCAATAATAACAGAAGCACTGAACTTTGTGTACGCTGCCACAAATACACCTGTGGCAAATGTACCGTAGGAAAGACTCACCATGGGAATGTGGAAACTGCTAGATGGGACAACTGTATGCTACATTTCTATGCTTTGTATAGCCTCCATGTGTAGTGAGCCTGCTTTTCTTAGTGTGAAATAAATGTTTATTTTCTTACTGATGTTATACCGTCTGTAGTTTTTCCAAGCTGAAATTGTGTTTTTTGGGGCAGTAATTCCAGTCCTCTGTCCTCTGACATTGTGAGCTTGGCAGAGTAAATTGTCATTGAAATTGGGGTGTAACCTAAAACCAAATTACCATTCATGAATAGCAACCTCAGTGGGGGGTGGAGTGGCTGTTCACAATACAATGGAGACAGTTAGCACCTTGAGAGGAATACACAATTTTTGCAGAGAGGAGGGGGCATGCAGCAGAAGTGAAAATCTCTGGGCCTTTTAATGAACCGTGTTTATCACATATGGTAACACATTATCAACAAAGAAAGAAAAAAAAACAATGCCAAGGATCAGGAAAAGAACCACAGCACTGTGATTAGTTGACTGACAGAGCCCCGGCACGTAACTAAGCATTATAAAGTTAAAAAATATTATTTTTATTGAAAAAACAAGAATGTAATGATTCCTAAAATTTCTAAAATGATTTTACCTAACGAAATTTTCTGCTTTAATCCACATTTGCTGGTATTGAGCATTTTTTTTTTTTTTGCTTCTCAAAATCATCTCATCACAGATCACTCGCTGCTGGAGTGTGCGAGCTTCCCTGCCCCCTATTTGTTGAAAATCTTCTGTAGATGTCAGGGTTTTATATTGATTTATTATTATTATAATTGTTAATAATTAAACGTGATAAATCTGGTTATTAGGAAGAAAGGAGCGCATAGTGGAAAATGATACGGTAACTGTCTCTTGTCGGTTCAAATACGATACTGTTTTGTGATTACACTGTACCGGTATGTGTGCACATTTTAATAAAAATAGACAAATGGCATGAACCTTTCTACTGTCTCTTATTACACTAAAGAAAGGGCCTGGCCGAGTCATTGCGTATTACTGAAAAAAAAGAAAGAACGAATGATACATGGATTGTGTAGCTATCATTCGTTCTTTCCATTTTTAATCGGCAATCAAAAAATGAAAAAAAAATGACTTGTTTTTCATTTCAATTTTAGGCTCATATAAAAAAATATGAAAAACCAGTCATTTTTTCTTTTTTTGTGTTAAAATAAAAACAAATAACAAAATAACCAGTCACTTTTTCATTTTTTGATTTTTGATTGCCATTTGAAAATAGAAAGAACGAATGATACGTTGATTCAAACAATTAAGCTATACGGTACTTTCATCACAAGCATGTTGTTTAGCATGCCCTATAACTTCATGAAACAGTAATCGGTGGCTACATTCAACTTGTAATAGATTTCAGTAGTTAGTAAAGTCTTATAAGCAAAAAAAAAAAGTCTGTTTTCAGTCATCCCAACATTGCCACTATTTAATATTGTCTAGCCTATTTTGAAAGCAGGACCTACATGTAACACTAAAAAGTGCACAGTGCTTCATTGCAAGAGTCACTTTTTTAAAAATATTTATTTTTGAGCGAGTTTGCCTTTGTTTAACAGTAGCTGGTATAGAGGTTGGCAGAAAACAGGGAGAGAGGAGTGAGGGTGAAAAACCCAAGGCAAGAATCGAACCATGTTTCAGGAGTTACCGGTACAAGACATGTGCAGTAACCACCAGACTACCAAGACCCCCAGTTTCACCTGCTCCTGCACTGAAAAAAGTAACCTACCGTATAGAATTTACCCAATAAATCTGAGGTAACGCGGCACGGTGGCGTAGTGGTTAGCACTGTCGCCTCACAGCAAGAAGGTCCTGGGTTCGAGCCCCGGGGCCGGCGAGGGCCTTTCTGTGTGGAGTTTGCATGTTCTCCCCGTGTCCGTGTGGGTTTCCTCCGGGTGCTCCGGTTTCCCCCACAGTCCAAAGACATGCAGGTTAGGTTAACTGGTGACTCTAAATTGACCGTAGGTGTGAATGTGAGTGTGAATGGTTGTCTGTGTCTATGTGTTAGCCCTGTGATGACCTGGCGACTTGTCCAGGGTGTACCCCGCCTTTCGCCCGTAGTCAGCTGGGATAGGCTCCAGCTTGCCTGCGACCCTGTAGAAGGATAAAGCGGCTACAGATAATGAGATGAGATGAGATCTGAGGTAACAATTTGCATTGACTTGTTTGGGGTAGATTTCATTGAGTATAAAATAACTGAAATAAAAGGCTATGAAATACTTAAATAAATTGGGTAAAATTTACCTCACATTTATGTATCTATTCAACAGCTATTTTCTCACTGAAATTGGGTAAAATTATCTCTTGTTTGCTAGTAGGTAATACCCAGAGGTGGAAAGTAATGAATTACATTACTCACGTTACTGTATTTGAGTAGCTTTTTTGTGTACTTATACTTTTTCAAGTAATTTTTAGAGTGTACTTTTACTTTTACTTAAGTATGTTTTCTTTTAAGTAGTGTACTTCGGTACATTTTACATCACAACTGTTACTGAGTAAAAAATAAAAAATAATAAAAAAAAGGCTAAAACGGAGAAGGGGAAATGCGTTCTGGAAATGAATCACGGGAAGGACAGTGGTCGCGCGCGCGAGTCTCACACAGACGATGGCGGACATGCACCGGCGCTTTAAGGGGGGGGGCTTCGGGGGGCTCAAGCCCCTGGGCTACAGCCAATCAGGGGCCTTGTAATATTAATAAAATAATAAACTGTCGGAATCGTGGGCCTACATTAATGTACGGATAGAAATAAGGTTAGAAATATATGAGCGCACAGTAGCCTGCTGTAAGAGACATGGTGGATGTGGTTCGCGAAACGAACACCCACAACTGTACCAGAATAAAATGTAACAAAATGTAACGTCATGCACGAAAGCATGCCAAAGACTGCAGACTACAGACTACTGAGACACAAATTTAGAGGCTTTGAAAGATGAAGCGTTCACATGTTAGCGGGGCACATAAAAGGAAAAAAAAGAGAGATGCAGGTAATGATAGAATCGTTGCCTAAAGTCACAGACTTTTTTAAGGTAAGGATCACCAATCTGTTCAGAATATCAGCTACTTATCAGTTATCAGCCTACCAGCAGCTAGGCTATGTGCAGCTAGGCTAGATAGTATGCTATGATCTGTCCAACAGTAAAATAAATCAGTTGTGATTTGAATTATAATCCTCATCTCATCTCATTATCTCTAGCCGCTTTATCCTTCTACAGGGTCGCAGGCAAGCTGGAGCCTATCCCAGGCGAAAGGCGGGGTACACCCTGGACAAGTCACCAGGTCATCACAGGGCTGACACATAGACCCAGACAACCATTCACACTCACATTCACACCTACGGTCAATTTAGAGTCACCAGTTAACCTAACCTGCATGTCTTTGGACTGTGGGGGAAACCGGAGCACCCGGAGGAAACCCACGCGGACAACATGCAAACTCCACACAGAAAGGCCCTCGCTGGCCCCGGGGCTCGAACCCAGGACCTTCTTGCTGTGAGGCGACAGCGCTAACCACTACACCACCGTGCCGCCCAGCACAGCAGTTATGCTCCTATTTACATAGGAATAACATTCATGAAATGTATCAGTCAGGATTTAGACCTCATCATAGCACAGATACAGCTCTGGTTAAAGTAGTAAATGACCTACTGTTGGTAGCTGATCAGGGCTGTGTCTCGCTGCTTGTGTTGCTTGACCTTAGTGCAGTATTTGATACCATTGATCATTCCATTCTTCTGGATAGACTAGAAAATGTTGTGGGAGTTAAGGGAACGGCCCTCTCCTGGCTCAGCTCTTATTTAACTGATCGCTATCAGTATGTTGATATAAATGGTGATATTTCTAGATAATCCTGTTAGTATAATAGCATATTTCGATGGGGATAATAAAATGTCTAAAACGGCATCTACTGAAGAAATTGATGAAAAGATTGTAGCTTATAATTTTCACAGTTCGGGCAGCAGACAGAGTAAGCATACTGAGGGGAATAGCAATACAAAGCTAGCGCATATCCACATTTCTCGCTAGCTGTGTTGGGTGTGTTGTTAAGCCGTGTGGATTTAAGTGAAATACTTGAGAAGTTCTGTGGTCAAGACAACGTTTTAAGGTAAGGACGCTTGATTATTAATGTTTGCCCGCCATGGCTTGTTGTTGACGAAAGGCCCACATGATTTTGCCTTATGCAGCTACTGCTAGCGTCATGCTTTGAACTAGGTTAAGCTCATTTGCGCTAAAGGATGGGTTTCTTGAAGGACTTTGATGTAGCTAGTTTCTTTTTAAAAAATCGTATGCTCAAAACAGTATGCCCGTGTTCATCATGTTTACCTTTTTTCTTGATGGAGTGCGTGAAATATTGTTGCAAGTGGTATTTCGATGCAGTCATGTCAAAAAGGCAGTTGAATGCACGGTCTTATTCAAGGAGAAGGAAGACTTGCATGATGCTTGAACATAGATCGGTAAAATAGACCCTAGTAGGACTTGGTTTCGTCTGTAGAGTTATGAGTTTGGCCACTGTCCATGGTGTTTACATTTCATGCGGCCGCCGAGCCAAGTACCTTGACTTGCAGTGAATGTTTGTTTTCATGCCGCCAAGCTATTTTTATGTATTTTATTTTTTAAAAGGACTTGTCTGTAGGTGTGTGTGTTTTATGTTTACAACATATAGGTCTACATTATAGCACACGCGCGCTTGTGTGGTTATCTCTGGCCATGCCCCTGCATGAAAGTTACGCAGTATCACTGTCCTGTCGGTGGTAATAATCAGAACCGGCTCTGTAATGATAATGCGCGCGTTCTTCTCTCCCTCTGTGGTCGGATGTGTTGAGCGATGTGAGCATGGGCCTTGCGCAGCTACACTGAGCCAAACGTAACCTATCGTAGGCTTCTAGGCTAATTACGTGCTTACACTGTAAATGCTTGACACGTATTGCAAATAAAATAAGAGTGTTTTCCTGGCCAACGGTAAGGGTAGGGTTGACAGGTAGCCTATGAGGGGCCTAGCCCCTGGGCCACGGGTGTTGATAAAGCGCCCCTGCGGACATGGAGGAGACCGAGGAACCTGTGGTGGACGACCCTGAAGAAGAAATTTCTTCCAGTAATGAAGTGCACCCCTGAAAGAAAACGCAATTTCTTCCAGTAATGAAGTGCACCCCTGGCCCTACATACATGATCACTTCAGCTTCGTAGAGAAAAGGGGTGACAGTTTCATTATGCAATGCAGATTATGTGTGCCCAAGAAGACAACCATTGCGGCATACAAAAATTCGACGTCTAATCTGTGCAAGCATGTTGAGGTAAGTATTGTCATTGGCATCATAATCACGGGCGCAGATAGAGGGTGGGACGGGTGGGATTCGTCCCACCCAGATTTAAATTCACCTCGTTCGGTCCCCCCCACTTATAGGGAGGAAAAAACGTCTATGCTGTCTTTCTTTGCATAAGGCAAACCTCACGGAAAAATCAAAAGACTAATTACCATTCGGTTTATTGAGGTGCACAGCAGTGTATATATAGTTGCAACAACTCACATAAAACAAAACAAAGACTGATATTCGGTTGGTTGAGCTGCGCAGACTGCACAGGTTGCGAGCTCGAGCTTGGTTGCTATGGTTACCCACAACAAGTTTGACAGGCATATCGGGGTTGGGGTTGGTTTGCTGGCAGCTTTGTCCCCCCCAGTTTTTTGTCCCCCCCCAGTTTTTTGTCCCCCCCAGTTCAAAAAAACGTATCTGCGCCCCTGATCATAATGTTTCCTTTCCATAGTAAAACCGACAATAGGCTGGTTATATTCCAAAAATAGTGGATGGCATTGCTAATGTTGAAGTAGCAACCTGTTGGTACTGTAACATAACGGTAACTAGTCTGTTATTCGGTTGGCTAATCGTGCAAGCAAGTTAGCTCGCCAACCTGACGTGATCAGTCCTCCTACCATTCTACATCCAACAGGCCAGAAAGGAATACTAAGCAAAACAAATAATGTTTGAATTGAATTGTTCAATAACACACAGTGCACACAGGCAAGCTACGAGATTTCGGTGCAACATTTCACTTTCATATTTTGTGTACAATGCTTTGTGTGGTCAGGGCGATGTAAACAACATGACTGTGTGTATTGACCTTTTTTGTTTGTCTCAGTTTTAATGCAGCATTATCCTAAGCATTCAATTTGATACACTTCCTTTAAATAAAACATCTGGGTTGAGATGTACATATATCCTTGTTTCCTCTTCTTTTTCATTTTTGCACAACACAATGGAGGCAGAAAACACCCATTGTTAAAAGTAACGTTTTACTTTTACTCAAAGTACATTTTAAATGATCTACTTTTTACTTTTACTTGAGTAGATTTTTTGTCTGGTAACTTTACTTGTACTTAAGTAAAATTTCATCAGAGTAACAGTACTTGTACTTGAGTATAATATTTTAGTACTCTTTCCACCTCTGGCAATACCTGATAATTACTAATCAAAGGTAATTAATATCACTTAGTAATCATTACTTATTCGGAGAAGGTAAGATGTACCCCCCAAGAAAAGACTTTCAGATGGGTCATCATCTCAATGTTTTTAATCCATAAGATCATAAAAAAACAGAATAAAGTGCAGTACAACAGCTTCACACAACATTTCAAGTAATTTTTTTATGAGAGAAGCGCCATCTAATGGCGACACCGTGGAATCGAATGAATGGGCGTGTTTAGAATTAAGATAGGAGAGGGAGGGAGTATGAGCCCTGCATGGCAGCCCCCTGGCTTTCAGCTGGGAACTGCACGGCAGTCGCATGGCGTGCGGCTGGAACGAGAATTTACAAGAAAAATTCAATGGCTGCTATGGTATTACTATGTTACTAAGATATACCATATTTCTAATGAGATGAGATAATGAGATGAGATAATGATCTGAGGTAGTTTCAGACTGTGCTAGTGTGACTATATTTTCTATATTTAATCCGAATGTTAGTATTAGATCAAATTTGTGACCACCATTATGAGTGGGTTCAATGATGGGTCTATTTAACTCCTCCTGAATCTAGAATGGACATGAATCCTGTTTTCAGAGGATCTTCTGTATTGTCAATGTGAATATTAAAGTCTCCAACAAATAAAGCTTTGTTTAAAAAAAAAAAAACAGCCAGATTTGAAATGAAATCCGCAAATTCAGAAAGAAATTCAGAATATGGTCCCAGGGGTCTGAAAGTAATAATTAGCAGACTGGATAGACATATTTTTGTGGCTACATATGTTAGTATATAGAACTTCAAACACATTGAATTTATGTCCAGGGTTTTGGGTGACGCATAGATTATCATTATAAATAAATATGATGCTGCCTCCTTCTCTGCCAGTTAAACGAGGCTGGTATATATAACTGCATCCAGGAGGACTAGCTTCATTTCATGCTACATACTCATTTGGATTAACCCACATATCTCTTAAACACAGTACATTAAACTCCTGATCAGTACTGTAATAATTTCATTAACAGTTAGTGCTTTAGATCCAAGAGATCTAATATTTAATAGTCCAACCTTTAGATCAAAGGTGCTGGCAGTGGCTGTACAATTCAGTATGCTCTAATTTTATGTTAATTAGTTTACTAAAAACAAACTGAGTATTTAATGATTCTTGAAGTTTTAGAAGTGAAATGATTTATCAGCCTATCCAGTGCCACCCAGATGAGGGTGGGTTCCCTTTTGAGTCTTGTTCCTCTGACTCAAAATTTCTTCCTTTTGTCACCTCAAGGGAGTTTTTCCTTGCCACCATCTCCTCTGGGTTGCTCATTCGTGATAAATTTAACTTTTACATTCAGATTTTTGTTTTGTCAACTCCTTTCTTTCTCAGGGATGAGAGGTTTGTAAAGGTCCCTCAAAAGTATGAGATGTGGTGTATTCTCTGAATACCACTTCTTTGGTTGTGCTGGACATAGCAAAATAAATGCCTAAAAATACAACAGTTCAGTTTGTCTTAAACATGTATGATTTAAGTTTATTTCATGAAAATAAATTATATGACTAAGAAATTATATTTTTAAGATAAAAATATATTGGTACACTTCGGTCAAAATTTTTGAGAAGGGCGTAATTATAGTGATCAGTTTCAAGAACTATTACAACTATTCCTCCAAATCAATATTCTTAATCTTCTGCAGCAACATATGAAATTGAACGTTATGATAAATATGACATGGATGCCATTAAAAATCACTCACAATGAGTGTGTCCTCATGGGAAATCTACTTTTCTATCTACACAATGTGTGGCCACAGGGAATCACTGTAGTGAGAAAAACCTTGAAGAATCATTGCAAATCCTGGTAAGTAACCAGCTAGCAAAATTTATTATTGTTATTAAGTCAATATTGACCCTGTCTTCATGCATATACAATGTTATAGGGTGTTATTTTCTGAATATTCTCACAGCCATGCTGCCATATATTAGCTAGTTAGCTTAACTACTTTCTGCAATGGCAATTCCTATAATCTTAGAATCATTCTAACTGTTTATTCCAACCACCCAACTGCTCAGCTAACAATCAGGTAATAATTACCTAAAATTGGGTGTAAAAGATGCAGTTTATTCTTGTCTGAACACTGCACAACAAAATTCCATGAGATTTCTCCAAGGTGCAGGGAGGGGGTGTTCAGTGAGAAGTGGCTGTCTGATTACTAGGGTGGTTATGGCAAACTGTTTTAACAATTAATCAAACCATACTGCTATCCAGTGTATCCCACAGAACTAATTCTGTTTGTGGCAGCAACTGACGCCAGGGGTGTTCACATAAATGTGTGCACAGGAGGAGACACACCCATACTTTCTTAAATTATTATTTGAAGAGCTGTTATCTCAGATGGACAGTGTTGTGTTATGAACATAGCTAAACAAGTTATCAGAGCTATCAGAGTTAACTTGAATGCATCAGTTTTGGACAAATTTGTGCAGAAGTGCCTATTCATGAACACTCCTTCCTCCCACATATGATCAAGTTTCAGAGTATGCATGGCACGAAGGGGCTATTCACAAACAGGTCCAGTGTCAATGTGTTTGTAAGAGAGAGTAGAGTAGAGTAGAGTAGAGTAGAGTAGAGTAGAGTAGAGTAGAGTAACTTTATTGATCCCCAGAGGGAAATTAAAGTGTCAAGTAGCTTACACAAATGTACAAAAAACACATATTAAGATACAGAGAGGGAAGAAATTACACTAGATCAACATTACACTAAATTACACTAAATCAACACTAAATTACACTAATTCAACAAAGAGCAAAAACTTCTGGTATGGTGCAAAGAAAGTTATTAAAGGGAAACATTAAGTGAACAAATAACAAGTGAACAAATAGCAAGTGTCAGCCATGATGGGGGGATGCTTCTCAATTGTCACAATAAAAAGTCAAGTGAAGAAAGTATTGCACAGTTTAAAAAAAAAACAAAACCGCACACACACACAGGGATTACAGTGAACAAGAACAGACTTATCAATTTTCACAGTCACACACACACACACACACACACACACACACACACACAAGCATAGAAGCCTGGAATAAATGGAGGACATGGGTGTTAGGCAGTCCAGTCCCCAATGATGATGTCCTTGCTATCCTTCTGTGTGCTGTTGAACAGTTGAATGGCCCGTGGGACAAAGGACCTCTGTAGCCTGTCTGTCCTGCATGAGGGGGCACGGAATCTGTGGCTAAAAAGACTCATTTGGTTGGTGAAAATGGTGTGAAGGGGGTGGTAAGAGGGGAACAAGTAGGGGCTGGGCAAATCAGTGCACTGTGCCCAGCTGTATAAAGAACTATGATTTTACCCAATATAATAAAATATCCAGACCTTTTCTATTTTAAAGTGTCACTCTTGTTACTGGTATTAGGGCCAAATTTAATAAGCAGGGCAAATTAGCATGAGGTGGCAATCTAAAAAAAAAAAATGCCAGTGGGAGTGGCAAGTTCTTCTACTAATAATGCACAAATTAAAACACAGACAGAGTCAGTTCAGTTAATACTGACCAATCCAATCTACCATAAGCAGCTAAAATTAGTGCAGGGCCCCATCATGTACAGAATAACATGCTTTGGCAATCACTATGTTCTGATAATGTGTTCCTCTGGCATTTCAAATCCCACAAGCTCTGGGTTTTTTTTAATTATATATATTTATATATAGTCCTCGAAATAAATCTCCCATTTTGCCCAATGGGGAAGCAGCACCCAAAACATACTTGCCTGAAAAACAATTCCACTTGCCCAGAGCTTTATTTTATTTTGGAGAGGACAGAATGCAGTTGATTTTTTTAAATAGGTGAAGCAGCATAATTATCATAAATCCACAAACCCATAACATCAATATATGCAAACACATTCAGAAAGAAAGAAGTTCTAGTAGTAGAGGAATTTAATAATTTAGGGTATATTAAGCTGTGGAGAGTTTTGAATGAGTATAATAATAATAATAATGCTGGAGCTTTGTTTCTGTTATCAAAGGAACACAGTCCTGTGCAAAATGTCACCGTGTAATCAGAGTGTAGAAAAGAAACTACGGTTCAAGAGAGTTCTACACACACACACACACACACACACACATATAAAAGGAACATTATTCAGTGATATTATTATTAACTCCAATCATAATATAAAAGTTCCAAGTTCGACACCTGCCCGCTTCAATGGCAGTGCTGGCACACAATGTTTTGACCCTCGTCGCCCTTAGGCAATTGGTGTAATTAAGTCATTACATGGACCCCTCTGAACTGAGCTTTTCCAGTATATTCGAACACATGCATACTTCAACGGATTATCACCAAAAACAAGGAAATTTGAATGATTTCCTCAAAATATTTTTGTATTTTTATGTATTGTCGTGTTGACGAATAAAACTTTTTAATGCATTTCCCATGAAACGAGACTAGCTACTTTAGACTGGTTCCCTGCTGTCTTAGCGCCTATGTTGCTTAGGTTGCCAGCACTAACTTTTGTTGTGTCGTCCAATCGGATGCTTATATATATAAGGACGAGTAAAACTTTAATGGTAATCATCCGATTGGATGACACAACAAAAGTTGTGTCATAAATCCATATATATATATACACAGTGGTGCTTGAAAGTTTGTGAACCCTTTAGAATTTTCGATATTTCTGCTTAAATATGAACTAAAACATCATCAGATTTTCACACAAGTCCTAAAAGTAGACAAAGAGAACCCAGTTAAACAAATGAGACAAAAATATTATACTTGGTCATTTATTTATTGAGGAAAATGATCCAATATTACATATCTGTGAGTAGCAAAAGTATGTGAACCTCTAGGATTAGCAGTTAATTTGAAGGTGAAATTAGAGTCCGGTGTTTTCAATCAATTGGTATGACAATCAGGTGTGAGTGGGCGCCCTGTTTTATTTAAAGAACAGGGATCGATCAAAGTCTGATCTTCACAACACATGTTTGTGGAAGTGTATCATGGCACGAACAAAGGAGGTTTCTGAGGACCTCAGAAAAAGCGTTGTTGATGCTCTTCAGGCTGGAAAAGCTTACAAAACCATCTCTAAAGAGTTTGGACTCCACCAATCCACAGTCAGACAGATTGTGTACAAATGGAAGAAATTCAAGACCATTGTTACCCTCCCCAGGAGTGGCCAACCAACAAAGATCACTCCAAGAGCAAGGCATGTAATAGTCGGCGAGGTGACAAAGGACTCCAGAGTAACTTCTAAGCAACTGAAGGCCTCTCTCACATTGGCTAATGTTAATATTTATGAGTCCACCATCAGGAGAACACTGAACAACAATGGTGTGCATGGTAGGGTTGCAAGGAGAAAGCCAATGCTCTCCAAAAAGAACATTGCTGCTTGTCTGCAGTTTGCTAAAGATCACATGGACAAGCCAGAAGGCTATTGGAAAAATGTTTTGTGGATGGATGAGACCAAAATAGAACTTTTTGGTTTAAATGAGAAACGTTATGTTTGGAGAAAGGAAAACACTGTATTCCAGCATAAGAACCTTATACCACCTGTGAAACATGGTGGTGGTAGTATCATGGTTTGGGCCTGTTTTGCTGCATCTGGGCCAGGACGGCTTGCCATCATTGATGGAACAATGAATTCTGAATTATACCAGTGAATTCTAAAGGAAAATGTCAGGACACCTGTCCATGAACTGAATCTCAAGAGACATTGGGTCATGCAGCAAGACAATGACCCTAAACACACAAGTCGTTCTACCAAAGAATGGTTAAAGAAGAATAAAGTTAATGTTTTGGAATGGCCAAGTCAAAGTCCTGACCTTAATCCAATCGAAATGTTGTGGAAGGACCTGAAGCGAGCAGTTCATGTGAAGAAACCCACCAACATCCCAGAGTTGAAGCTGTTCTGTACGGAGGAATGGGCTAAAATTCCTCCAAGCCGGTGTGCAGGACTGATCAACAGTTACCGCAAACGTTTAGTTGCAGTTATTGCTGCACAAGGGGGTCACACCAGATACTGAAAGCAAAGGTTCACATACTTTTGCCACTCACACATATGTAATATTGGATCATTTTCCTCAATAAATAAATGACCAAGTATAATATTTTTGTCTCATTTGTTTAACTGGGTTCTCTTTATCTACTTTTAGGACTTGTGTGAAAATCTGATGATGTTTTAGCTCATATTTATGCAGAAATATTGAAAATTCTAAAGGGTTCACAAACTTTCAAGCACCACTGTATATATATATATTTGTGCCTCAGTCCTGAGTGCGCAATGTGGGACATAGTGTGCAGCGTGACTTCTGCAAGCACAATTTATATTTTGAAGAGAAAATATTAGCTAAACTGTGAAAACAAAAATCTGTTCTGTGGTCACACTATCTCTAGCTGCACTTGACAGACACCAACAGAATGTCTCACACACTCTCAACATCTCTATCAAGTGCAAAATTAAGACATGCTTTTTTCGGCATTAAAGTGACACAGATGTGCTGGTTCAGGAATCATTTAATCCACTCCCCTTTTTGAATGGTTTGAACCCATCCCCATAGCTGGTATGCATCATCTTGTTTCAATACATTTTATTTCTTAATGTGGGGCATCCTAACCACATGTTAGTCTATTTACAAACCACTCAGCAGCCAGTTCGGAAAAGTCACATGAGGTCATGCACGGTTCAGAGGTTGCGATCACGGAGCCACAGCAAACATGGTGGATCGCCCAGGGCAAGGATGAGCTCTTCGAATGGGAAGGACTCCATGGGGTGGTTCCCTTCTGTGTGTCCCGTGTTTCGGCACCACTGTGGCAGTTCCTGATGTGGGTAGAGCACAGAAGCAAGGCAGGTGAGAGTTGATGGTCACACACAAACTTTTTATTCCACTTTACTACTAGCTTTTCAGCTTTCATTCACTCACTCACTCTACAAACACACATGCGTTGTGGTCGGGAGGGAGCCCCTTTTCTCTGCTCTCTCCCTCCTTTTATGCTCCGTCCCTGTAACAAACACACACACCCACACACATTAATTGACAGCAGGTGGAATGACTTAGCCTTCCCCAACCCTGCCCTCCATTCACAGACCACTGCTTGGCCACGCCCCCGCTGCCACAATTGCTCTGTATGGTAGATGAAGCAACAAACTATGTTTATCGACAATGGTTTTCCAAAATGTTTCCTAGCTTATGTAGTGATATCCTTTATACAGTGGATATAAAATGTGTACACACTCTGTTAAAATAATAGGTTTTTCTGATGTAAAAAATGAGACCATGATATATAATTTCAAAACTTTTCCTACCTTTAATGTGACCTATAACCTGTACAATTCAATTGAAAAACAAAAACAATTTTGATAGGGGGTAAAACTTAAAAAAAAAGTACAATAAGCTGGTTGCATAAGTATGCACACCCTTAAACTAATGCTTTGTTGAAGCACCTTTTGATTTACAGTGGTGCTTGAAAGGTTGTGAACCCTTTAGAATTTTCTATATTTCTGCATAAATATGACCTAAAACATCATCAGATTTTCACACAAGTCCTAAAAGTAGATAAAGAGAACCCAGTTAAACAAATGAGACAAAAATATTATACTTGGTCATTTATTTATTGAGGAAAATTATCCAATATTACAGATCTATGAGTGGCAACAGTATTTAGTGGGGCAGCATAGCTAACCTATTGTGCATTTTGTGATACAAGCACCAAATTTGGCACAAATGTACATTGACATATGGCGAACATTTTCAGATATTGAGCCACTCGGAATTCTCTCTTCATGTCCGCCATATTGGAATTCAAAATGGCCGCCATTTGAAATCTACATTTGCGCTTATCTGACCTAAACTTCACTTCCCTGTTGTTTCCATTCTGTGGACTGTTACATGAAGAATATATATTTTTATATTCCAATTAAATTGAAAGTAATACTAGCACTGTGTTTGCCATCCAGACTGGTCCTATTGCAAGAGGATAGTGGTGACCACATCAGTGGATTTTATACTTTTCCTCATTAAATAATATTTGGTGCAGGTGATGACCTAATCAATACCTCATTAAGTAAAATGAGATGTGTTGGAATCCCAGCACAGACACTGGAATGAAATGGCTGCCGTACACAGAGATGCTGATTTAAGAAAAGATTTAAGTGGTCTCATTTCTTTTTGTTTCCAGAGCTGTATGTCATGTCTCTACACAAAATAGCCCATATTATTGAGAAATGGATTGATCAGTATAGTTTGCAAAATTATTTACAAATAAAAATTTATTTGTCAACTATTCACCCTCCATTGGTGTAAAACCCCTAAATTAGTTATGGTTAAATCAGCTGAAAGTTTCCAGAAACTATGAGGTAATTTCCATTCTAAAGACAGTGATTTGATTGTAGAAAGCTCCAGGGTTTATTAGAGAGCATACTTAAGCAAACAGCATCATGAAAACCAATAACCTATGAAAACACATGCAGGACAAGGTTCTGAAAAAGTGTCAATTAGGGTTTGGTTATTAAAAAAATATCCCAAACTTGGAGCACCCACAGAGCAATATTAAATCCATCATTTTAAAAAAAGGAAAGAATTTGGTACAATCATGAGGAAGTCATCCACCAAAAGTCAGTGACTGAGTAAGTAACCAAGAGGCAGAGGACGGAATAGATGCTCATTCTTGTTCATCAGCATTATCTAGTTGTTCCAGTTAAACTTTCAGGAACACACACCTTCTCCTGCTTGACAATGCAGTCACCTTCACCCTTCCATCCATCCATCCATCCATTATCTGTAGCCACTTATCCTCTCCAACAGGGTCACAGGCAAGCTGGAGCCTATCCCAGCTGACTACGGGCGAAAGGCGGGGTACACCCTGGACAAGTTGCCAGGTCATCACAGGGCTGACACATAGACACAGACAACCATTCACACTCACATTCACACCTATGGTCAATTTAGAGTCACCAGTTAGCCTAACCTGCATGCCTTTGGACTGTGGGGGAAACTGGAGCACCTGGAGGAAACCCATGTAGACATGAGGAGAACATGCAAACTCCACACAGAAAGGCCCTCGTCAGCCGCTGGGCTCGAACCCAGGACCTTCTTGCTGTGAGGCGACAGTGCTAACCACTACACCACCGTGCTGCCTGTCACCTTCACCTACTTTAGGATAATTAGCCTACTGCTTAACTGTTGGAACTCCTTCAGGTTCCATATCAAACCTAGAACAACAGAGAATCTAATCAATAACTCAAACTTGTCAAAACAATTTTTACTTCACAGACTTTGAGTAAAATGTCTTGTCAAAAATACATGATGATGAATATTCATCTCTCATGAATTAAGTGGAGTACTGTAATAAAGTATGTCATTTTGAAAAATGGATACCAGCAAATATTGTCATGTACTATAAAAATATTTGACCCAGAGGTAATCGCACATGTAGAATTCAAGTGGTGGCCATTTTGAAATCCAATATGTTGGCTAATTTATAAAGATACACAATGCAGATTGTAACCATCGGATTCCTTTCCTCCCAAAACATACATTTGGACACCAGAATCGAGTCAATAGCAGCATTAGACCCAAAGATAATCGAAAATGTAGATTTCAAATGGCGGCCATTTTGAATTCCAATATGGCGGACATGAAGGGAGAATTCCGAGTGGCTCAATATCTGAAAATGTTTGCCATATATCAATGTACATTTGTGCCAAATTTGATGCTTGTATCACAAAATGCACAATCCTTTTGAATATTCGAGCTAAACCGCCCCACTAATTTGAACCTCTAGGATTAGCACTTAATTTGAAGGTGAAATTAGAGTCTGGTGTTTTCAATCAATGGGATGACAATCAGTTGTGAGTGGGCACCCTGTTTTATTTAAAGAACAGGGATCTATCAAAGTCTGATCTTCACAACACGTGTTTGTGGCAGGGCTTTGAACCGGTTCAAGGAACAAAAATGAAAACCAGGAACTTTTTATATTTCACATGGAACAGAAATGAAACCAGAAACTTTATTATTTTTTATGTTCCGGAACAGAAACGCTTATTAAAAATAATGGTAACCGGTTAATACCGGTTTTTATTTCGTTCCTCAAAGTTTCCGTAGCCTACAAATAAAAAAGTCATTCTTCTTCTGCACAAGTTTCTATGACCCGCTGGGGTTCACTTCCTGTGTGACGTTCGCTGACTGAATGGAGAGAGCGTGAAGGTGGACTGCTATCACGTCTCCACGTGATAAAGTGAGTAATTGCATTACTGAGTGTCTGAGCAAAGAAGAGCCTGAACGTTGCAACCTCCCTATTGGCTGTTTGTAAAAATGTATCAATTGTTGCCCTTCCCACGGGAATCATCGCGGGCTCGAGAGACGAGACCTGACGAGTTAGTTCGTTGGTAGCAGAACAAAATGTCTGGACACAAATCGGGTTTTCAGAAAAGGAAAGAAAATAAACGGAGGGTCGAAAATACAAAAAAGGAGGCAGAAAATGCAAAACAAGTTTTAAGGTAGGACAAATGGTTACTTTTTAAGGCAGCCCGCCGTGGCTGCAGGCTTTCAGTTGTGTCATTGAATGGTTACTTTTCTGAGGCAGCCCGCCGTGGCTGCCTGCAGGCTTATTTATTATAGCCCATTTAGTTAAAATAGTTGATATAAAATGTTTATAGTTATGTGATGGTTGTCCTGATTTAGACTGGTGTTTTGTTTTTTGGTTTTTTTTTTGGGGGGGGGGTTGCGCGATGTTGCACCCGGGTCCAGATTAGGGCAGAACCGGCCCTGGCTACATTTCAGGTGTAGTTTGTTTTATGAATGTATGTACTTGCATAGATGTGTACTTGGTCTTCCAATATGGCGCCTAACAAAATCTCGCGGCGCGGTGACGTCATGCCTGCAGGGCCTGACTAGCCTTTGGTAACACACTAAACAAATTATCTTTCATTTTTGGCACTTTTTCTGTTTGTGTAGATGGGAAGACATACTGAGAATCCAAATCACCAACATTTGAAATAATTGTTTTGAATTATTTCTTGTCTTATTTAATGAAGGTTGTAATAGAATTAGCCTACATTTGGCTTAAGCTGGATGAGACAGAGACATAATTTTATAGCCATTTGTTAAACAGCTGACAGGGAACGTAATTAACCGTTCCGGGAACGAAATTTTTTTTGTTCTAACCGGTTTGGGAACGTCTATTTAATGGTGGAACCCAAAACCGGAAACGTTAAAATTCCGTTTCTGTTCGGAACGAACCAATAGGAAAAAAATTCTGGTTCAAAGCCCTGGTTTGTGGAAGTGTATCATGGCACGAACGAAGATTTCTGAGGACCTCAGAAAAAGTGTTCTTGATGCTCATCAAGCTGGAAAAGGTTACAAAACCATCTCTATAAAGTTTGGACTCCACCAATCCACAGTCAGACAGATTGTGTACAAATGGAGGAAATTCAAGACCATTGTTACCCTCCCCAGAAGTGGTCGACCAACAAAGATCACTCCAAGAGCAAGGTGTGTAATAGTCGGCAAAGTCACAAAGGACCACAGGGTAACTTCTCAGCAACTGAAGGCCTCTCTCACATTGGCTAATGTTAATGTTCATGAGTCCACCATCAGGAGAACACTGAACAACAACAGTGTGCATGGCAGGGTTGCAAGGAGAAAGCCACTGCTCTCTAAAAAGAACATTGCTGCTTGTCTGCAGTTTGCTAAAGATCATGTGGACAAGCCAGAAGGCTATTGGAAATGTGTTTTGTGGATGGATGAGACCGAAATAGAACTGGTAGTATCATGGTTTGGGCCTTTTTTGCTGCATCTGGGCCAGGACGGCTTGCTATCATTGATGGAACAATGAATTCTGAATTATACCAGCGAATTCCAAAGGAAAATCTCAGGGCATCTGTCCATGAACTGAATCTCAAGAGAAGGTGGGTCATGCAGCAAGACAACAACCCTAAGCACACAAGTCGTTCTACCAAAGAATGGTTAAAGAAGAATAAAGTTAATGTTTTGGAATGGCCAAGTCAAAGTCCTGACCTTAATCCAATCAAAATGTTGTGGAAGGACCTGAAGTGAGCAGTTCATGTGAGGAAACCCACCAACATCCAGAGTTGAAGCTGTTCTGTACAAAGGAATGGGCTAAAATTCCTCCAAGCTAGTGTCCAGGACTGATCAACAGTTACCGGAAATGTTTAGTTGCAGTTATTGCTGCACAAGGGGGTCACACCAGATACTGAAAGCAAAGGTTCACATACTTTTGCCACTCACAGATATGTAATATTGGATCATTTTCCTCAATAAATAAATGACCAAGTATAGTATTTTTGTCTCATTTGTTTAACTGGGTTCTCTTTATCTACTTTTAGGACTTGTGTGAAAATCTGATGATGTTTTCGGTCATATTTATGCAGAAATATAGAAAATTCTAAAGGGTTCACAAACTTTCAAGCACCACTGTAATTACAGCATTCAGTCTTTTTGGGTAGGAGTCTATTAGCCTGCCACATCTAGACTTGGCAATATTTGCCAACTCTTCCTTGCAAAAGTGCTCCAAATCTGTCAGATTGCGAGGGCATCTCTTGTGCAGAGCACTCTTCAGGTCACCCCACAGATTTTCAATTGGATTTAGGTCTGGGCTCTGGCTGGGCCATTCCAAAACTTTTTTGGGGTCATTGTCATGCTGAAAGATGAAATTCCTCTTCATCTTCAGCTTTCTAGCAGACACCTGAAGGTTTTGGGCCAAAATTGATTGGTATTTAGAACTGTTCATAATTCCTTCCACCCTCATTAATGCCCCTGTTCTAGCTGAAGAAAAATAACCCTCAAACATGATGCTGCCACCACCATGCTTCACCGTGGGTATGGTGTTCTATTGGTGATGTGCAGTGTTGTTTTTGCACCAAACGTACCTTTTGGAATTGTGGCCAAAAAGTTCAACCTTTGTTTCATCAGACCATAACACATTTTCCCACATGCTTTTGGGAGAGTTGATGTATTTTTTTTTACAGAATTTCGCCGGGCCTGGATGTTTTTCTTTGACCCTACCTCATAGTCCAGACATACTGTATTTAGAATACGAGAGATTGTTGTCACATGTAGTACACAACCAGTACTTGCCAGAAATTCCTGCAGCTCCTTCAGTGTTGTTGTAGGCCTCTTGGCAGCCTCCTTGACCAGTCTTTGTCTTGTCTTTTCATCAATTTTGGAGGGACATCCAGTTCTCGGTAATGTCACTGTTGTGCCATATTTTCTCCACTTCTTGATGACTGTCTTCACTGTGCTCCAGGGTATATCTAATGCTGTGGAAATTTTTTTGTACCCTTCTCCTGACTGATACCTTTCAACAATGAGATCCCTTTGATGCTTTGTAAGCTCTCTGCAAACCATGGCTTTTGCTGGAGGATGCAACTGAGTAAATATCTGAACTTTATTTGGAAAATCAGAGTTATTTTAATTGATGGCAGGTGTGTACCCAAAAAGACTGAATGCTGTAATTTAATCAAAAGGTGCTTCAACAAAGTATTAGTTTAAGGGTGTGCACACTTGTGCAACCAGCTTATTGTATGTTTTATTTATTTATTTTTTAAAATATTTTTCCCCCTAACAGATTTGTTTGTTTTTCAATTGAATTGTACAGGTTATAGATCACATGAAAGGTGGGAAAAGTTTTGAAATTATTTATCGTGGTCTTTTTTTTTACATCAGAAAAACCTATCATTTTAATAGGGTGTGTACACTTTTTATATCCACTGTACAATCATGTCAATTTTTAATGCAGTGCTGCCTGAGGGATTGAAGGTTTTCAGTGTTGGTTTTCACCTTTATGTGCAGAGATTTCTCTGGATTCTCTGAATCTTTTTATGATATTATGGATTGTCAGTGGTTAAATCCAGAGGTGGAAACACTGGATTGATAAAGTAAAAGTCCTGCTTAGGTTTTCCTTCTGCCTGTGCTCTCAACACAGGTGATTTCACCAATTAGCTCATCAACCTGGCTTAGGCTGCTGGGCCATAGAAGGTTCACGCTGCACGCTGCATGCTGCACGCTACACGCTACACGTTCACGTGAAGAACCGGACCCTGGGCCATTAAACTTCATGCTTGGATGTTCACTGTTCTACTTTGACCGAGTAATACAACAATAACCAACAATATGGACTCTTCGGATGACGACGATTGCCTCATTCTGCTTTTACTGAGACAGAGGAAGAGAAAAAGGAACAGAATTTGGAGCCGAGAACACTTCCTTCTGAGAGAAACTCGTGGTGAATTTCACCGAACATTCTATAATCTGCTTGACAATCCCGATGAAGAACTATTTTTCAATTATACCATTCAATTATATTTTTTCTGAAGTTTTCCCCTGAAAGCATAGAGTTATCTCCCTAGACCCGTTCTGATTGGCTGGCGCGGCGGTGACCGCATGCATTGACTGGAATTTCCATCTTCACGCCTAGAAAAAAGTGTGCATGTTCATTTCACGCTTCACGCGTGAAGTGTGCAGCGTGCAGCGTGCAACGTGAACGCCGTTCTATGGCCCAGAGCAAGTCATGCTACGTTTGTCCACTTTTCTTTACACGCGTGTAGCGTGTAGTGTGCAGCATGCAGCGTGAACCTTCTATGGCCCAGCTGCCTTAGGGGATGTGGTAATTAGGATCAGCTGGTTCATTGAATTGGCTGGAGCAAAAATGTGGCAAGGTTTTTATTTTCTGCACCCGGGTTTTTCCACCTCTGGTTAAATCCCTACATTCCTTGCATCAGTACACTGAAAAACATTGTTCTTAAACTGTTGGACTATTTGCCCATGCAGTTTTCACAAAGTAGTGAATCTCATCCAATCCTTGCTTGTGAATGACTGAGCCTTTCCAATGACCAATTAACCTGTTTACCTGTAGAATGTTCCACACAGGTGTTTTTTGAGCATTCCACAACTTTCCCAGTCTGTTGTTGCCCCATCCCAACTTTTTTGGAATGTGTTGCAGGCCTAAAATTTAGAATGAGTATATATTTACAAAAAACAGATGCAGCTAGAAGTAAACTTTCTGATTACATAGTACCTCTAGATGGCCTTTGTTTCATCATGTGCAGCAGTAAAAGACCTTGGTGTCATTATTGACTCCAGTATTTCATTTGAATCTCATGTAGATAACAGGGGCAAATCTAGGAAATGGGAAAGGGGGGTGTCAATCCAGTAAGGCCAGGAGTCCGGGGGGCCACCAGAGTCCCCCAGAAACTCTGCAGTTTTTAAATGCCTGAAGATGCATTTTGAGATGTCAGAGACATCTTGTAAATGAAATGTCTGAAAGAAAATTACCATATCAAAAATGTTTTAAAACTAGGAACTTTCAAAACCATTTTATTAGTCACTGAAAATGATATTGTCAAAGTTGCAGGTATATGCATAGAAAATAATTGCAACTGATATATGGTCATATTTATGAAAGTTGCATTGTCATATAATGCATTATTACATGACACACTACACCACAAACACCTTATATCAATAAAAAAAATTATCACTATTTATCATCTGCAATCTGAGCTCACTGGGGAAATTTTAGCAAACTGTCACAGGACAGACAAGTCTGAAATGTTGTTTGTCCATCCAAATTTCAGCCTATCCAAATGATGGGCCAAAGGGCCCACCTTAAAGCCCTGGAAGCTGAAGGACTTTAGATGCCTGGAGATGGCTTCTCAGCTTTTTCCAGGCACATTTTTGTGATCGTCAAAAGCCAAATTACACTAGAAATTAGTTGCTAATGTTTAATGTGTACAAATTGACTATAATTTACAAGAAAATGTCAGAAGATTCAAGAAAAACATGTTTAAAGGCTATACCCAAGAAAACAGAAATACACACAGGTCAGTTCCATGTCTAGAAAAAAAGTATGTCGGGCAAGGATGTTCCAGTTGGTTACAACTTACTGGTACTTGTATATAGGTACTATAATAACCCTCATAAAACATCATGTCAACAATGACTATTTTTTATACTATGTTTATAATAAGTCTCTACAAAATTTAATAATTAATAATACAACTGTTCTTACATAATAGAGTTAAAATTTTGAGTACGAGATTCCAAGTAACTTTGTAACAAAATGACTTTTAAAATGACTCAGAACTAGACATAGTCATATCATTTGGCATTCAGGCTAAAATCTGCTGGACTAGAACTTAGAAAATAGAAGAAAACACTGTGAAAGAGAAACCAATCGAAACTGAAAGAGTGAAAGTGATTATCATGCCGTTACCATGGGAACAGTCTTTTATGAATGTGGAAGTGGGTGCTCAGCGCTCTGACTCTGGTGTGACTGAGTAAGGTGACAAGTTTTATGTTTCATCTAATTTAGGTAATTTAAAAACTATAATATGTTATAACGTAATATAATATATAATATGGCAGTGGGTACATAGGAAAGTGTAAAGTATAAAGTTTCTGTCAATATGTTTATCATGCTTGTATGATAAAAACTTGTGAAGATATTTATCTAAATCCATGACCTACTCATTCTAAACCTGCCGAGCTTCGCCAGAGAAGCTCTCAACCCCAGAGGATTAAAATACAATGGAAAAAACACTTTGTCAGGGTCCAAAACCTGTAGTAGTTTCTTTTAATGTTAGTGGTATACCTACCCAGCTGATAACAGCATTGCGTAGTGTCATGCCAGAATGCACTCCTACTCACTGATGAGAGGCGACTTGTCATTCATAGAGAGCGTCCGTGATTGGCCATGTTATGACATAAAATATTCGCCCTGTGTAACTTTTGGAAGAAAATTAAAGGTAAATTAGACCCATATCTTTACAATTTTTCATGGGCCATCCAGTTTGATGCTTTTGAAATACAAACGGACAAATGAAAAAAAATTACCAGTCAGTGTCCGCCGGTCTGGCCTTATTTCCCACAGACACTATTATGTCAATGCACAAAATTCCCGTGCCCTGTTAAAATCCAACAGGACTCACCCAGTTCGCTTTTCACTGCATGTCACAAGCGAAAAAACCTAAGCTAGGACCTACAATTAAATATAAATTTATACTATAAATTCTTTGGCTCAATCCCACATATTTTGTTTATTTTTTAAAACCTCATTAATTAAATAAAAAGCAGCAGGCACATCTTGGTATCTGCAATACTCATCTCTAGTAATCATTATGTCTAGTCGCTTTATCCTGTTCTACAGGGTTGCAGGCAAGCTGGAGCCTATCCCAGCTGACTACGGGTGAAAGGCGGGGTACACCCTGGACAAGTCGCCAGGTCATCACAGGGTGACACATAGACACAGACAACCATTCACACTCACATTCACACCTATGGTCAATTTAGAGTCACCAGCTAACCTAACCTGCATGTCTTTGGACTGTGGGGGAAACCGGAGCACCCGGAGGAAACCCACGCGGACATGGGGAGAACATGCAAACTCCACACAGAAAGGCCCTCGCCGGCCATGGGGCTTGAATCCGGACCTTCTTGCTGTGAGGCGACAGCGCTAACCACTACACCACCGTGCCGCCCACTATCTGCAATACTAAAACTATTATTTTTTTGGACGGGGGAGCATGCGCCAGGTGTGCCCACCCCCCAAATCCACGCCAGGATAATATTACAAGGATAGCCTCAGAAATATTGCTAAGATAACATATCACTACACAATGCAGAAAAACTAGTTCATGCTTTTGTTACCTCAAGGTTAGATTATTGCAATGCCCAGGATGTTCTAGTAGGTGTATAAACAAGTTCCAAGTAGGCCAGAATGCAGAAGTGAGAGTCATTACTACAACCAGAAGATATGACCACATCACCCCTTATCCACACTGCATTGGCTCCTAATCCCAAATTTCACATTGATTATAAAATAATACTGTTGACCTATCTAGAGCTCTAGACATACACTAGAATGCAAAGAGCTATCTTAAATGTTGACTGGAAACCACACCCTACAACTGAAGAGCTTGATGGAAACCTTCAAAGAGTAACTTGTGTTCTTTGAGAGCAAAGACTACACCTAATTGGTCATTCATGGCATAGCAGAGATGAGGTTGTTAGTGATGTCCTTCTATGGAAACCTTGCATGGCCAAAACCCAGTTGGTCACCCTAAGAAGGCACACACAGATCAGGGTGCTTCCACTTAGCACACAGTGTACACTGTTCTTAACCATTACGTGACAATGAGCATACTTAGCAATCTGTTTCCCTGTGTGTGTGTGTGTGTGTGTGTGTGTGTGTGTGTGTGTGTGTGTGTGTGTGTGTGAAGCTACACATGCCACTCCTGAAAAAGCAATGATTCTGACCTCTCCAGCTCTCCAGACCTGCCTGATCCATTCATCTCTATCTTCCATCAAGGTTGGTAAATCTTCAACTAAGCAAATAGCATCATCTACTAACTGATCAATTGATCAGTTAGTAGATGATGCTATTTGCTTAGTTGAAGATTTACCAACCTTGATGGAAGATAGAGATGAATGGATCAGGCAGGTCTGGAGAGCTGGAGAGGTCAGATCTTCAATCTTCAACTTCAACAATCTTCAACTAAGCAAATAGCATCATCTACTAACTGATCAATTGATCAGTTAGTAGATGATGCTATTTGCTTAGTTGAAGATTTACCAACCTTGATGGAAGATAGAGATGAATTGAGAGCAAGAGTCAGGAGAATTCGAGAAATCCTCTCATGATGAGGCTATTGACCTACTATATAAAGCACTGGATGCTCTTGTGCCACAGTACCTGAATGAACTTGTCATCTTTTCTGACCTGCCACACCTACTTTGATCATAAGGTGCAGACTATTTGTTTGTATCTCCAATAGTAAAGGCGACAGGAGGAGGGCAGAGCATTCTCTTACAAAGCCCCACAGTTATGGAACAGCCTTCCAAGTAGTGTTCAGGACTCAGACACAGTCTCAGTGTTTTAGTCTAGGCTGAAAACATTTGCTTAGTCAACCCCTTTGTTAATGGCTTTTTTTAGGTAAAGGAGCAGTTCTGGAGGGTTTACAAAAACAAAAATAGTGTTTTGGTAAACTGAGGTGTTTGGATGCTGTCACCACCCACTCTCACATTCACTCAGGTGTGGAGTGGAGTGGTTGGCTGCTTTATGGCTCTGGGCAACCTCATGTCTATGTTACTTTCTGGCTCTCCCTTTTAATTATGCTGTTTTATTTAGTCTTTCCAGAGTCCCTGCTTCCACTTAACACACAATGTACACTGTTCTTAACCATTACGTGACAATGAGCATACTTAGCAATCTGTTTCCCTGTGTGTGTGTGTGTGTGTGTGTGTGTGTGTGTGTGTGTGTGTGTGTGTGTGTGTGTGTGTGTGTGTGTGAAGCTACACATGCCACTCCTGAAAAAGCAATGATTCTGACCTCTCCAGCTCTCCGGACCTGCCTGATCCGTACTGATGCCCTACTTCTGGCTGCAGTTCTCATCATTTTGCTCTTGTGGAGGATGGCCTTATATAGACAGCCTAAATATACAGTTAGAAGATGGCTTTGGGCACTTAATACAAACAGTTTTGCTACAATGTCTTTGGACTACAGTTGCCATGATAACTTTAGGACTACAGTTGTCAGGAACAGTTGTGTACTCAAATCTCCATCAGCAAACAGTTGATAACTAAACAAAAAGAGACTCCATGTCAAAACTATAATGAATCTCCAGGTTACACAATTGCACTTTTTTAACTGTATAGGACACAGTTGTAGAAGGGGGTTATTTATAATCATGCTATTTGTTATCACCTAAATGAGGGTGGGTTTGCTTTTGTCTTAAATCTACATTTATCTGTAAAGATGCTTTGTGATATTTAAATTTATATGTTTAAAATGTATGTATTTTTGTAAAGCTGCTTTATGACAATGTCTATTTTTAAAAACTGATATACAAATAAAATTGAATTGAATTATATGACAAGTTGCAGTTTATTAGACATATACACCAAGCAGGCCAGGAAGATAATGAAAGACCTCCGCCACCCCAACCATGGACATTCCTCTCTCTTCAGATCAGGGAAGTGCTTTCGCTCCCTCAAGGCCAACATGGAGAGAATGAGGAAGTGCATCTTCCCTCAGGCCATTTGGGCTCTTAATCAGGACAATAGCAGACAATAACAGTAACAATAACTAGAGTCGACAATTCCCCTGCTGGAAATTGTGAGAGGATGCAGTGCGTGAAGTAATTTGGTCACGCATGTTCGCTAGATGTGAATGTGTGACTTGCTATGATTCTTCAATGCAATGATTTATGTGTGTGCTTGAGACAGCAGCCCCCTCTCTCTGCTCCCTCACTGCTCCCAGTCGGCATGGCGACGGGCCTGAGCAGGAGCGCTGAGTCACACAAAATCTTGTCAGTTTATGGCTGATTTTTGCTCAGGACCAGGCCTCGAACAACGACGAATAACTCGAAAACGAAAGCAGCTATTCACAAAATTCTTTCACATTGAGTGCCACAAGGGTCTCCTGAAGATGGTGATGTAATTTTTTTGTCCCTAGTGTAAAAAATGAGGACACTAGAGCGAGTTAAAAACGAGTGACTTTTCAGCCACATTTATAATGGGAGTCAATGAGGTCGCTCGCCTGCGCTCTCCTCCCTTTGAGGCTTCTCATTCAAAAACTGTAAATCCTATCGGTTAGGTAGACACATTGTGTGAATCAGGACAAGTGTGACTACTACTTTTGAGAAAATCATGTCTCATCTCATTATCTCTAGCCGCTTTATCCTTCTACAGGGTCGCAGGCAAGCTGGAGCCTATCCCAGCTGACTATGGGCGAAAGGCGGGGTACACCCTGGACAAGTCGCCAGGTCATCACAGGGCTGACACATAGACACAGACAACCATTCACACTCACATTCACACCTACGGTCAATTTAGAGTCACCAGTTAACCTAACCTGCATGTCTTTGGACTGTGGGGGAAACCGGAGCACCCGGAGGAAACCCACGCGGACACGGGGAGAACATGCAAACTCCGCACAGAAAGGCCCTCGCCGGCCCCGGGGCTCGAACCCAGGACCTTCTTGCTGTGAGGCGACAGCGCTAACCACTACACCACCGTGCCGCCCGAAAATCATGTCTGTAGAGTGAAATTTGTGGCTGAAAAAACAGTTTAAGCGAGAAAGTTTGAGCTATTTTTTCAAGCTCTCTACACTTTAACTAAACGAGCTCCACTGGTGTGTAACGCAATAGACACCCATTCAAAAGCCGGATTTTCTCCCGGAACCCACATGGTGTTTGAGCCGGGACTGATCCGAAAGTGTAGAACCTAGCAGAAAAGTTGAATGCCAGATCCACAGAGGAGAAGTTTTCCTACATTTTAGAGTTTGAATCACGTCTCTAGGTGAAAGCATGCCAGAGCAGCGGATGTTTGAAAAAGTGCTTTTTTTTTTTCAATTAATTCCATAGAAATGAATGGGGTTTTTTGACGATTTTTTCGCGACTATGTCGCGAAAAAATCTTATTCTGTAGAGAAAAGTAATAGCACACCGAGTCCGATCGAGCCACATGTTTTGATATATTGTATGTCTGTGTGCGACGTACGGTTATTGGGTTATTACGAATCGAAATTTGTACGGAAGATGAATAATAAAAAATATAACTAGACCGGACAATTCCCCGGGGGAAATTGTGAGAGGATGCAGTGCGCGAAGCAATTCGGTCACGCATGTTTGCTGGCCGTGAATGTGTGACCTGCTGTGAAGCTACAATGCCATGATTTATGTGTGTGCTTGAGACAGCAGCCCCCCCCTCTCTGCTCCCTCACTGGCCCCAGTCGGCATGGCGACGGGCCTGAGCAAGAGTGTGAAGACACACAAGATTTTGTCAGTTGTCTGCTGTTTTTTGCTCAGGAGCAGGCCTCGAACAATGACAAATAACTCGAAAACAAAAGCAGCTATTCACAAAATTCTTTCACAGTGAGCGCTAGAAGGGTCTCCTGAATACACTGATGTAATTTTTTTGTCTGTAGTGTTAAAAATGAGGACACTAGAGCGAGTTAAAAATGAGTGACTTTTCTGTCACGTTTATAATGGGTGTCAATGAGGCCTCTCGGCTGCACTCTCCTCACTTTGAGGCTTCTCATTCAAAAACTGTAAATCCTATCATTTAGGTAGACACATTGTGTGAATCAGGACAAGTTTTACTACTACTTTTGAGAAAATCATGTCTGTAGAGTGAAATTTGTGGCTGAAAACACAGTTTAAGCGAGAAAGTTTGAGCTATTTTTTCAAGCTCTCTACACTCTAAGTAAATGAGCTCCACTGGTGTGTAACGCAATAGACACCCATTCAAAAGCCGGATTTTCTCCCGGAACCCACATGGTGTTTGAGCCGGTACTGAACCGAAAGTGTAGAACCTAGCAGAAAAGTTGAATGCCAGATCAACAGAGGAGAAGTTTTCCTACGTTTTAGAGTTTGAATCATGTCTCTAGGTGAAAGCATGCCAGAGCAGCGGATGTTTGAAAAAGTGCTTTTTTTCCAATTAATTCCATAGAAGTGGATGGGGTTTTTTTTGGACGATTTTTTCGCGACTATGTCGCGAAAAAATCTTATTCTGTAGAGAAAAGTAATAGCATAGCGAGTCCGATCGAGCCGCACGCTTTGATATATTGTTTGTCTGTGTGCGACGTACGGTTATTGAGTTATTCGAAATCTAAATTTGCGTAGGAATAATAAAAAGAAGAAGAAGAAGAAGAAGAAACACGTAGAAGAACAATAGTTGCAGTGCTTTGCACTGCAACCTATGGGCTCCCCTAGGGGAGCCCATAGGTTGCTGTGCAGCAGCACTGCATCCTAATAATAAAAAGAAACACGTAGAAGAACAATAGTTGCAGTGCTTTGCACTGCAACCTATGGGCTCCCCTAGGGGAGCCCATAGGTTGCTGTGCTGCAGCACTGCATCCTAACAAACATTAAAGCACAACAATGAACAACCACTAGGTATCGTCACTACTTCATCCTCCCCCATCTCTTACACCTCTTCATGTAATTTCATCTAACTTAAGTACAATATATACAGTACATTTCTATGCAAACTAATTACAATACAATATCCATTTCAATATACTCATTGCAGTGCAGTATATTTCTCTTGTGCAACCTAATTTTAGCGCAGTATACATTCCAACACATTCTTTACAGTGCAATATATATATAGATAGATAGATAGATAGATAGATAGATAGATAGATAGATAGATAGATAGATAGATAGATACGTCTACATATTCTGTATATTGTGTATGTCAGGGTGCAGGCACTTACAGATGTAAACACAGGGGAGAGTGGGTGCATCGCAAACTGTAAACAAAGCCAAATCAGGAAACTGGAGACGTAGTCAGGGACAGGCAAGGGTCAGTCGATCGGCGAACAGAATATCAGAGATCAGGTGAGAGACCAAAGTCAGAAATAAATGTAAACAGAGTTCAATAACAGGAAGTCAGGCAGATAGTCAAAGGCTTGGTAAAGTAAGGCATGGGGACACAGAACAATACTTCACAAAGTCAGAGTGTGAGAGCTGAGCTTATATAGGGAAGGTGATTGCCGGTAAATTAGAGACAGGTGTTGAGGTTAGAATTCTGGTGACGAGGGGTGCTTTGGTGCTTGGGAAGTGTAGTCCAGAGTGGCCAGGTTTTGAAGCTGCTCTGACCTCAGGTTTTCAGAGCGGTTACTGACAGACCACCCCCCGAGGCGCTCCCTCTGAGAGCAACTTCTTTTCTTGGGCGACCTCTCTTCCCTGGTGCTGGTTTGTCTAGGTGCTCCCTGTGGAACTCTTGAGTGAGGATGGGGTCTAAGATGTCCTTGGAGCTAGCCCAGCTGTGCTCTTCTGAGCTGTACCCCTCCCAGTCAACCAGGTATTCAAGTTGTCCTTGTCTGCGATGGGAGTTGAGGATCTTACTGACTTGGTAAATGGCCTTCTAGATCTAGGGGAGGGAGGTTGCTGGGTGGGTGTGTCTGGGGCTAGGGGACCTTGGATGGCAGGTTTTAAGCATGATACATGGAACTTGGGAGCCATCTTAGAGTGAGGTGGGAGCTCAAGCTTGTAGGAGATCTCATTGACCTTGTGCACTACATTGTATGGGCCAATGTATCAGGCTTGAAGCTTCTTACAGGTGTTGGGTTCCCTCAAGTCTTTAGTGGATACCCACACTCAGTCCCATGGGGCATACTCTGGGGTCTCCCCTCTGGGCTTGTTTGGCATATCGTTTGTACATTGAATTGATGTGCTCCAGCCTCTGATGGACCTCCTCCCATACCTGTTGACTCCTCTGGAACCAAGAGGTGGGCACGGTGGTGTAGTGGTTAGCACGGTTGCCTCACATCAAGAAGGTTCCAGGTTCGAACCCAGCGGCCAGTGAGGGCCTTTCTGTGTGGAGTTTGCATGTTCTCCCCATGACTGCATGGGTTTCCTCCGGGTGCTTCGGTTTCCCCCACAATCCAAAGACATGCAGTTAGGTTGAAGTGGGGCGGCCTTGGGCTGAGGTGCCCTTGAGCAAGGTACCTGACCCCTGACTACTCCCCGGGCGCTCTGGTGTGGCTACCCACTGCTCTGAGTGTGTGTGCGTGTGTTCACTGCTTCAGATGGGTTAAATGCAGAGGATGAATTTCACTGTGCTTGAAGTGTGCATGTGACCAAATAAAGGTTTCTTCTTCTAAAGAGTCTACTGCCAGGATCTGAGTGGGTGCATCATCCCAAGGGAAACATGATGGTTGACAGCCTAAAATGCACTGGAAAGGGGTTAACTGAGTACCAGATTATTTTAGCGAGTTCTGTGCATATTCGGCCCAGGGAAGGAATCGTGCCCAGTCTTTCTGGTTCCTCATGCAGAAGATTTGGAGGAAGCAACCCACTTGTTGGTTCATGCACTCCACCTGGCCATTGAATTGAGGGTGATATACTGAAGTGAGACTTACTGATACTCCTAGCCTGTCCATGAATTTGGACCACAGTCTGGAGATGAACTGGGGACTCCAGCCATTAACAATGTGTTCAGGAATACCATAATAGTGGAAAATGTAATTAAACAACAGTTCTATGGTTGTGTGAATGTGAGTGTGAATGGTTGTCTGTGTCTATGTGTCAGCCCTGTGATGACCTGGCGACTTGTCCAGGGTGTACCCCGCCTTTCGCCCATAGTCAGCTGGGATAGGCTCCAGCTTGCCTGCGACCCTGTAGAAGGATAAAGTGGCTAGAGATAATGAGATGAGATGAGATGAGATGAGTTCTATGGTTTCAAATGCTGTGGGTAGGCCACATAATGGGATGAGACTGAGTGCCTTGGAGAACTGGTCTATGATCACCAGGATGACTGTATTGCCTTGAGATTGAGGTAGGTCAGTGTTCTCACTGACCTACCTCAATGATGATGTGTGACCAGGGTCATTGTGGTACCGGGAGAGGACAGAGTTTACTGGCAAGTGGAGCTCAAGGTACCTTGGCTTGGGCACAGGCAAAGCATTAGGAGACAAAGTGGTTGATATCGGAGACCATGTTCTCCCACCAATACTTGCTCTTCAGAAGCTGGTAAGTACAATGGCTGCTGAGATGCCCTGTGGCTGGAGAGGAGTGAGCCCATCTGAGTCTTGGTGGCACATGCATGAGTCCAGGAGGACAGTTCTCAGGTGGGTTAGCAGGTTAAGATTGCCTGATTTCTTTGTCAATGTCCCACATCATAGCTTGTACAAAGGGTGGTGGAAGAATGGGAATGGGTTTGGATGTGTGAGTTGATGTGTTGTGGATTCTGGAGAGGGCATCAGCCTTAGTATTCCTGGAGCCAAGGCGGTAGGATATTTTGAAATTGAATCGGGTGAATAATAGGGCACATCTGGCTTGGCAGGGATTCAGATGTTTAGCTGTCTTTAGGTACTCCAAGTTCTTGTGGTCAGTGAGGATGGTGAACGGGTGTGAAGCGCTTTCCAACCAGTGCTTCCATTCCTCTAGGACCAGTTTAATGGCCAGGAACTCTTGGTTTCTAGTGTCAATTTTATTCAGTTGGGGTGAGTGTCTTGGAGTAGAAGGCGATGGGATGTAGCTTGGGCATTTCCCCTAGATGCTGAGAGAGAACCCCTCCTACTCCAGTCTCTGAGGTGTCTACCTCCATGATGAATGGCTTCATAGAGTCTGGATGTTGCAAGATAGAGGCTGTAGTGAAGGCGAACTTGAGCCAGTTGAATGTATCTTCAGCTGCTGGGTTCCACTGGAGGCAGTGTGGTCCATTTTTCAGCAGGGTCATGAGAGGAGCAGTGATCGTGCTGAACCCACAAATGAAGCATCAGTAAAAGTTTGCAAACCCCAAGAAACACTGTAGCTCCTTCACTGATGTCAGAGTGGGCCATGACGTGACCACCGAGACTTTGCCGTGATCCATACTCACACCCTCTGAGCTGATGACATATTCAAGAAATGAGATCTAGTTGATGTGGAACACACATTTTTTGGCTTTGACATACAGATGATTCTTGAGCAAACAGGAGAGCATTGACCTGACATGTTCATGATGGGCATCCTCATCTGGGGAGTAGACCAAGATGTCATAGATGTAAGCAATTACGAACATCCCCAGCATGTCCCTGAGCACATAGTTAATGAGGCATTGGAAGACACTTGGTGTGCAAGAAAAGCCATAAGGCATAACCAAATATTTGAAGTGAACAGGCAGTGGTGCTAAATGCCATCTTCCATTTGTCGCCCTCTCAAATTCTGACCAGGTTATATGCACTACAGAGGTCTAGTTTGGAGAAGATCTTGGCTGTTCTTAACTGTTCCAAAGCTGAAGGCACCAATGGAAGTGGACATTGACATTGATCTGATTGAGGCCTCGATAATTGATATATGGGTGGAGACCTCCCCCTTTCTTCTCAACAAAGAAGAAGCCGGCTGAAGCTGGAGATGTTGACAGTCTAATATACCCTTGTTTCAATGCCTGTTGAACATACTCTTCCATAGCAGCTTGTTCAGTTATGGACAGGTGTAATGGAAACTTCTAATAAACCCTTCAGAACGCTTAGCATTTGTCTTTTCAGTTATTTATTATAGTAGATTACATAAACAGAGATACAAAACAGGAAACAAAGAAGAAGAAGAAGAAGACACCACCTCCGGTGATGTCGAGAGTGCACTCTGAGTTGTGTCTTAGTAGCTGTTATCTATTATACTCTAAAGACATTTGCTTACTGCTCGCATCTGTACGTGATTGGCTCAAGATTTTCTATGAATCTTTGTTAAAATGTGCACCTGGCATGCTCTGGGATGTGCAGACGGATGCGTGGTTTAGGAGAACTCGGACACCCTGCTTATCACCAGCCAAGGGCAAAGAAAGGCGATTACAGCATGTGGGGAAAACAACTTCTCAGTACACTAGGCCACTTGAGCTCAACACACAGAAACACAGAGAATAGGAATGTTCATTCACTAAATTTCCTTCACATTTTCCCCCCTTTTTATCCTACAGGATAATAATTGCTAAAAGAAAGAAATGTACACAATTTCAGTGGTAAGAGTTCCTGGAGAGATTCAACTTAACACGTCATTGAGTGTACAGGGATAATGCTAAGGCTGTTTTGTAAGACATAGATGTCTTAAGTTAATGCTAGCAAGCTATATACATAGATCAGGAAACAATAGAACAGAAAACAACCACAAATGAGAGTGTTTTAAGCTAGGGCTAATTTCATATCAGCTGTGCTGACATTGTCAAACGGTGGGTTATAGTCTTCATGTAGGTTTGGAGGCCAGTCAGGCAAGTTGTATGGGTCTATCTTCACCATCTGGGAACCAATATTTGTCAGCTGCCTCTGAAACACAGACATACAACATTGACAGAAAACAGGGAGCAAACATAGCATCACAATCACTAAGCCCAGGTCCGGTATGGTGGATAGAATCAGAGTCTTCCATCCACTAAACCAACGCCACCAGCTGTCTGTTCATCTGCTCGTAATTGTTCAGTAAACTTGTGCATCTTGTTCAGTGCCTCAGTGATGTTACCATGATTCCTGTCGTTTTCAGGAACGTACGTACAACAATGTTCTATCATGACACACACTCCACCTTCCTTTGCCAAAAGGATGTCAAGGGACATGTGATTCTGTGTTGGCATTAATCTGAGTGCAGTCAATTCAGTTCTCATGCCTTCATGGCCTCTATGGTTGAATTCACAAACTGTGCCAGTCTATAATGCACCACCTCAAGTTCATTCCAGAGTTGTGTTATCCCATACCGTGGAAACAGTGCCTGGAAGAATTTCTTCACCTTGGGTTGCAGTTGATGTTCTGGAGGAGGAAAATCATCGTCGGCGCTTCTGTGCCATCTGCCACTTGCCTCAGGGGTTGCTATTATTAGGTGGGCATCTAATTGGATCAGGGCACACGTGCCTTTCCAATCTACCAGGAGGAAGTTGTACACATGGTAACCACACTTCCACTGCCAGCCTGGGTAATAACCCAGGTAACAATTTTACGTAGTAACTATGTACTTACAATGTAGTGGTTTGGTAGATGTTACGTAATGTTTTTACGTAGTTACGACATAAAATTCTGGACTACCAGCAATGTTTTTACTACGTCGTAAAGTTACATAGAGAAATTACGTACCCACCACCTTATGGGCACCTTCCCACTACCCCATGGGGACCTTCCCACTACCCTATGGATACTTTCACACTCATATGGGCACGTTCTCACCACCTTACATTTTCACATCCTTTCTACTACCTTACAAAACCAGAGTAATATTATGCAGAAAACATGGAAAAAGCAACAATATTTTGCATAGTCGGTGCATTTATATTATATACTGTATGTACTAGTACAACTGACATTCATAACAGATCATGTGTTGTAGTTTCACCAGATGAAATAGAAGAATAATACATGCATTACCTGAATCAAATGTAACCATGAATATGCAAAGGAACTTAAAGGTACTATCCTGCAATTTTATGATGGCTGCTGGTCAGATATTACATTACACTAAAATGGCATAAAAACCTACAGAGACTGACTGCAATATTTACACACATGCCAACCATTTTTTTTTCTGGCTCTAGAACAGGGGTTCCCAACCTTTTCTATGTCAGGGCCCACTTGAAGATCTCACAAATGTCCGCAGCCCACCCTGACCCAATAAATAATACCAAGGCAAATGAATGCATTTTAAGACCAATTTTTATTTTAATATTAAAAATGGAACATTTAGGACTGAATAGAACTATTATGAAAAATGCAGTAACCGCATAAAAGGGTAACATTTTATTATTTTGATGTGAAAATAGAATATTACGGAGCCCGGATAGTGTCATCCCGCTTAATATTTTTAGACTTCACTTTTGCGTTCCCTCACAATACTTTTGCATTCCCTCTCAATAATTTTGCATTCCCTCGCAATAATTTTGTGTGCCCTCACTTTTGCATTCCCTCGCAATAATTTTGCGTGCCCTCTCAATAATTTTGCGTGCCCTCGCAATACTTGTCTGGCAGCGGGGGCGTGGTCAAGCATCGGTCTGTGACAGGAGGGCGGAGTCAGGGAAGGTAAGTGGCAGAATCACTACACCTGTGGTTAATTGATGTTTGTGTGTCTTCCCAGTGACCGCGCCCTATGTAAGGAGAGAGCGAGAGCAGAGGGAGCTCTCTCCCCAACCAGACGGCTGATGTGTGTGTGTGTGTGTGTGTGAGAGAGTATATGAACGCTGAAAAGCTGAATAAAGAGAGTTTTGTGAAATCAGTTCTGTCCTGCCGTCCTTCTGTGCTCCACCCACATACACGAACCGCTACAGTGGTGCTGAAACCTGGGATCAGCACAGAAGGACGGCAGGACAGAACTGATTTCACAAAACTCTCTTTATTCAGCTTTTCAGCGTTCATATACTCTCACACGCATCAGCCGTCTGGTTGTGGAGAGAGCTCCCTCTGCTCTCGCTCCTTAAATAGGGCGCGGTCACTGGGAAGACACACAAACATCAATTAACGACAGGTGTAGTGATTCTGCCACTTACCTTCCCTGACTCCGCCCTCCTGTCACAGACCAATGCTTGACCACGCCCCCGCTGCCACACAAGTATTGCGAGGGAATGCAAAAGTGAAGTCTAAAAATATTAAGCGGGATGACACTATCCGGGCTCCGTAGTACGGATCCGTAGAATATTTAGGACTGAACTGAATTAATATGCAGGAAGGTCAGTGTGCATTACTCAACAACATCATATATTCTGTCAAGAAAATAATTGCAATTAAGCAAAACCAATGCATTGCACCTAATGTGAAGGCTGATGTTGCATGGTGCCAACCAGATACTTTATGTCTGGCACAATGGATGACAGTCGAAGTCGAAGATCTGGCTCAACATTCAGTTTATTTCTGTACTTTATCTTCAGCGCCACTAGTGCAGAAAACCCACACTCACATAGGTACGTCGTCGGAAAAGGCATCAGAACTCTCACAGCTCTGTCGGCCAGATCGGGATACTCAGAAGCAACATGAAGCCAAAAGTTTATCAGGTGCTTCTGTGAGAAGACCAGCTTCAATGCGGTGTCGCAGGAGAGATCCAGAAGACTGTCTTGCTCTTTTGCGCTCAGGGCAGCAATGGCCTCATCACTGTGAACGCCGAATGGATTTTCGATCCAACTGCATTGCGCATCGAGGGGAGGGAAGTATTCGCGCAGCTGTGTTTTCAAACCCTGGAGGTGCTCTTTGATTGCGTTAGTCACATGGATGGGAAGCTGCCTCTCTTCCTTTGTCAAAAAATCTGACAAGTTTTCAAAGGAGTCATAATTTGACTGGTCGACACGCTTATCCCACTGTGCGAGTTTTCTTATCGCTCCCTCCACTTTGTGCTGGACCTTGAACATGTTAACAGCGGATCCCTGAAGAGCTAGATTCAAAGCATTTAAGTGGCTGAAAATGTCAGCGAGATAACCCAATTTAGCTAGCCATTCAAAATCACTGAAGCAGTGTGCGAGTTCAAATTTTGAGTCGAGAAAAAACACGCGCACTTCATCCCGCAGCTCGAAAAGGTGCGTCAGCACCTTTCCCCTCGAGAGCCATCGCACTTCTGTGTGTAACAACAGCTGCTGGTGCTCACTGCCCATCTCTCCACACAGCATGGAAAATAAACGTGTTTGCAGTGGACGGCTTTTGATGAAGTTAACGGCTTTGACTGCCTGGTCTAAAACAGTCTTCAGATTCAGGGGCATTTTCTTTGCAGCCAGTGCTTCGCGGTGTATACTGCAGTGGATAGAGCTCGCTTGAGGGGCCACCGCTTTTACACGACTGACAACTCCGCTGTGCTGGCCCAGCATTGCACGCGCTCCATCAGTGCTCACCCCAACACATTTGGACCATTCAATACCATTGGAAACTACGAAAGAACTCAAAATGTCAAAAATTGCCTCAGCAGTTGAACGGGTTGGCAGAGGTCTACAAAACAAAAGGTCTTCCTTTATTTCGCCATTCTTTTCGTATCGGATGTAGGCAAGCAGATTTGATACGTTGGCAATGTCAGTTGATTCGTCCAGTTGGATGGCATAAAAACGGCTCCCTTTAATGTTCTCTATCAGCTGATGTAGCACATTGTCTGCCATGTCATCAATTCTGCGCTTGACAGTGTTATCCGACAGTGAAAGGAGTTTGATCGGCTGCACTGCTTTCTCTCCCAACATCACCTCAACTATCTTTTTAGTAGCTGGAAGAATCAAGTTCTCTCCATCAGTGTGTGGTTTTCCCGTCTTAGCGATGAGCTCGGAGACCAGATATGACGCTTCCACAGCCTTTGCATTGTCACTGCCCCTGGCAGTACCTTCCATTATTTTTCTCTTGCTCTGGTATTCTTTGAGCTTGTTCTTAAAGAACTGTAGTGGCTTGTTCGCGTACTCCCCATGCTTTGTCTGGAGGTGACGGCGCAGTTTACAGGGCTTCAAGGCTTCATTCGAAAGTGTTTCGGAGCATACCAGACACAGCGGGAGTTGTTCAGCCTCTGAGCCAGTCCAATAAAATCCAAGACCCAGGTACTCATCACTGTATTTTCTTAGGCATTTTCTTTTCTGTTTGGCAGGGGGATGATCACTTGTAGACTCGCCCTCAGCCTCTGGAATCTCTTTTCTTTTAGTTCTCGCTGTTGCTAACCACCTATCCATTTTGATGCACCTTTTTGGCGCCTAAACTAGCTTAACTTTGTATCCTCACCATGACAACTACCACTTTTACACTGACTTTGCCACGGATTGTAACGAGTCAACAGCCAATAAGGGGTTGCAACGTTCATCCTTTTACTTTGAAAACCACAAATATAATTCAGGAGATGGTAGCGCTTTTTTTAAATTATTTTTGGACACTCAGGCACACACAAATATTATATTAAGATTTTTAGAAAATGATTTGACGGCCCCCTTGCAATGCCTCCATGGCCCACCAGAGGGCCGCGGCCCATAGGTTGAAAATCACTGCTCTAGAAAATATTTAATGGTGAACCAGTATTCAATAATAGAAATTCTAGCAGTGAAAGAGCCAACAGCTGTCTCTGGTTTCTGAATCAGATGAATTGGTACAGTAGTTGTCTCCTTAGTTGTTGCAGCCACAGCAGCGTGAGCCTGCAAATATAATTATAATCAATGATACATTGGGAAATCCTTGTTTACCATTATATGGTCAGATTAAGTGAAGTATGTACACATAAAATATTTACGAGAGGCAAGTACCTACAGATAATTCTGCACAATTTCATTTAGGTGCATCAGAACCTTTCTCTGATTCTTTTTTTTTGGCTGCTCCTGATTAGGGGTCGCCACAGCGGATCTTTTGTCTCCATTGCTCCCTGTCTTCCGCATCCTTCTCTACCACACCTGCCACTTTCATGTCCTCTCTCACCACATCCATGTATCTCCTCTTTGGCCTTCCTCGTTTTCATTTGCCTGGAAGCTCCATCCTCAACATTCTCCTTCCCACATGCTCTGCATCTCTTCTCAGGATGTGCCCATACCATCTCGGTCTCATCTCTCTTAGCTTAATTCCCAAGCTCTCCACATGTGCTGTCCCTCTGATGTGCTCGTTACTTATCCTGTCCAACCTTGTCACTCCCGTTGCAAACCTTAACATCCTCAACTCCGTCACCACCAACTTTGCTTCCTGTCTCTTCGTTAAGGGTACGGTCTCCAATCCATACATCACAGCTGGTCTCACTACTGTCTTAATCAGAACCTTTCTCTGATAAACTATAAAAACACATAAAAAGGAAATGGTTAGTGTCATGGGCCACATAAAAATGAGTGAGCATTATGCATTTATGAATTAAAGACATAAATTTAAAAAATGGTTGGATTTTATGATAAAATACCACACATCAATAAGTAATATTATTAGTACTGGATGTCACTACACAGATATTCAGACTGACAGATCACAAAAGTAAGTCATTTATTCAAGTATAGTGGGGCAGCATAGCTAACCTATTGTGCATTTTGTGATACAAGCACCAAATTTGGCACAAACGTACATTGACATATGGCGAACATTTTCAGATATTGAGCCACTCGGAATTCTCTCTTCATGTCCGCCATATTGGAATTCAAAATGGCCGCCATTTGAAATCTACATTTGCACTTATCTGACCTAAACTTCACTTCCCTGTTGTTTCCATTCTGTGGACTGTTACATGAAGAATAGATATTTTTATATTCCAATTAAATTTAAGGTAATACTAGCACTGTGTTTGCCATCCAGACTGGTCCTATTGCAAGAGGATAGTGATGACCACATCAGTGGATTTTATACTTTTCCTCATTAAATAATATTTGGTGCAGGTGATGACCTAATCAATACCTCATTAAGTAAAATGAGATGTGTTGGAATCCCAGCACAGACACTGGAATGAAATGGCTGCCGTACACAGAGATGCTGATTTAAGAAAAGATTTAAGTGGTCTCTTATTTCTTTTTGTTTCCAGAGCTGTATGTCATGTCTCTACACAAAATAGCCCATATTATTGAGAAATGGATTGATCAGTATAGTTTGCAAAATTATTTACAAATAAAAAAATTAATTTGTCAACTATTCACCCTCCATTGGTGTAAAACCCCTAAATTAGTTATGGTTAAATCAGCTGAAAGTTTCCAGAAACTATGAGGTGATTTCCATTCTAAAGACAGTGATTTGATTGTAGAAAGCTCCAGGGTTTATTAGAGAGCATACTTAAGCAAACAGCATCATGAAAACCAATAACCTATGAAAACACATGCAGGACAAGGTTCTGAAAAAGTGTCAATTAGGGTTTGGTTATTAAAAAAATATCCCAAACTTGGAGCATCCACAGAGCAATATTAAATCCATCATTTTAAAAAAAGGAAAGAATTTGGTACAATCATGAGGAAGTCATCCACCAAAAGTCAGTGACTGAGTAAGTAACCAAGAGGCAGAGGACGGAATAGATGCTCATTCTTGTTCATCAGCATTATCTAATTGTTCCAGTTAAACTTTCAGGAACACACACCTTCTCCTGCTTGACAATGCAGTCACCTTCACCCTTCCATCCATCCATCCATCCATTATCTGTAGCCACTTATCCTCTCCAACAGGGTCACAGGCAAGCTGGAGCCTATCCCAGCTGACTACGGGCGAAAGGCGGGGTACACCCCGGACAAGTTGCCAGGTCATCACAGGGCTGATACATAGACACAGATAACCATTCACACTCACATTCACACCTACGGTCAATTTAGAGTCACCAGTTAGCCTAACCTGCATGCCTTTGGACTGTGGGGGAAACTGGAGCACCTGGAGGAAACCCATGTAGACATGAGGAGAACATGCAAACTCCACACAGAAAGGCCCTCGTCGGCCGCTGGGCTCGAACCCAGGACCTTCTTGCTGTGAGGCGACAGTGCTAACCACTACACCACCGTGCTGCCCGTCACCTTCACCTACTTTAGGATAATTAGCCTATTGCTTAACTGTTAGAACTCCTTCGGGTTCCATATCAAACCTAGAACAACACAGAATCTAATCAATAACTCAAACTTGTCAAAACAATTTTTACTTCACAGACTTTGAGTAAAATGTTGTCTTGTCAAAAATACATGATGATGAATATTCATCTCTCATGAATTAAGTGGAGTACTGTAATAAAGTATTTCATTTTGAAAAATGGATACCAGCAAATATTGTCATGTACTATAAAAATATTTGACCCAGAGGTAATCGCACATGTAGAATTCAAGTGGCGGCCATTTTGAAATCCAATATGTTGGCTAATTTATAAAGATACACAATGCAGATTGTAACCATCGGATTCCTTTCCTCCCAAAACATACATTTGGACACCAGAATCGAGTCAATAGCAGCATTAGACCCAAAGATAATCGAAAATGTAGATTTCAAATGGTGGCCATTTTGAATTCCAATATGGCGGACATGAAGGGAGAATTCCGAGTGGCTCAATATCTGAAAATGTTCGCCATATATCAATGTACATTTGTGCCAGATTTGATGCTTGTATCACAAAATGCACAATCCTTTTGAATATTCGAGCTAAACCGCCCCACTAGTAGTGTTTCTATCTTTTCATAAAATGTGTACGCTAGCATGTCTCTTTTGTAAGTAAGAATAGAACTCACTGTCTGATATGGTATTTTGCCGTGGATCTGTACTCCTCGGCCTGAACAGCTCTTCAAGGTCCTCTGTATCTGAGACAAATTTGCAAAGCAATTAATATCTTGCAGAACGAATGGAATTAATTAAGTTAATGGTAAGATTTTACTGTTTGTTTTTAATGAATGTAATATGCAAACCTTGGAGATGAATGATATTCCCAAGTGATAAAAAGAAATTCCACCTAAGTGAATTTTTCTATAGATTGCATAATAAATGCATGTAACAGTAAAACAAACTGAAATAGTGTGGAACAGCTTTATGAAACATTCCAAATACCCCAATAAGTAGTCTACATATGTTGTTACAGAATACATTTTGTGAAACAATTTAGTTTTTAAATTTCACCAAACATTCATATTAGGATGCATGTTTATCAGTTTATATTGTAACAATACTAAATAACTAACCAAAGTCATCTTTTGATTGAAATCAAGAGGTAGTTAAACCTTCACAGCTTTAAACCATGGTTTTAAAAAGTGAATGAAATTACCCCATAAAGGATCCACACTAACATTCAGTAGCTGGGTTGGCACTGGGAGCCGGGATTCCGACACCACGCTCATCATCCCCCACAAACAACATGGCGCCGCGGCACGCTTTCCTGTGGTGGAGACTCAGACACTAACATTCATTAAAATAAACATTTAATGATAACATTTGCATATAATATATCGTTACACTTAATCACCTTACATTCACATAGTGACAACAGCAGCAAGAGTAACATTCTTACCTTGAAAGATTCGGTCGATCAAAGCTCTCCAATTATAACGAAACACCTTCCCTTCGCACGAATAAAAAAAACTGGGAGGCCGGAAGTCGCTCCTTCAACAGGTTTTGAAAGACCGAGGTGATCCAGAGCCGCAAAGCATGACGGGAGAGAGGTCAGCCAGCATATGCCCTTTTCCCACCAAGTTAACAGGGTGGGGTGGTGGAGGGGGTCATGGGATAGGGGCGGGTATTGGATTTGGAAAGAAAGTTGGGGGATATTGATAATTTCTACGAAAAGCGTCGACGAACGGCCCGAAGGCAGCGCCCTGGAAAATGAAAATGTACATGTTCATTCAGTGAATTTGAGCACATTTTGAATAATTTTGCTTGCTTCAAGCTTTCTGTTGCGTTTACTCTTTTATAACACACACACACACACACACACACCCCCCCCCCCCCCGGTCTCTGAAGGGGGTTAAACCCCTCCCGCGGATCTGCCCCTGGGGGATCAGAAACATAAAAATTCTCAATCACACATCACAGGAATAGAAACAGGCTCAAATCACAGGTCATGGAAATAATTTGTTGGCAATCACGGATCATGTGAAAGTCCTCCCCTTCAGTTAAAGTTTAGCGTGTACCGAACATGATTTTGGATAAAAAAAAATTAAAATTAAAATACCACTAATAGTTATATTAGAGGGTTACAATACAGATAAACTGATAAGACATGCCTAACTGCAAACTCATGAATCTACAAACTTTTATTTCATTGAAATGGCCTCATTCAGCGCTATTTTAAAGTTAAAATACGATCAATTCATCAATAGACCAAGATCACATTGTTAATGTTATTCATAGAGACATACAACAAAATGTACGAAAGCAAATTATTAATACATCGATCATCAAATAGAAAATACACACATGTAGAATACGAAGTAGGACATACCTCACTGGATAGTCGTCAGATAACATGTCTGTTACATATTACCACTACGTCGTCGTTACGTATTACCACTACGTCATCATTACGTATTACCATTACATCGTTGTTAGGTATTACCACTACGTCGTCGTTAGGTATTACCACTACGTCGTCGTTAGGTATTGGCACGACGTTGTATTAGGACGTGCCTACTACGTAACGATGACGTGTTTCCCTGACATTACCAAACCACTACGTCATATATACGTTGTGTGTTTGCTGGGAAAAAGTTGGGCCAGCTAACTGAGTTAGATTCCCTCCTGGCCCCAAGTTATCTCCTATTGTCGCCTTTCTGCCTTGCTTGTACAGAGTGCCATTTCGTCCCATGCAGGTCACGTTTGGATTTGGGACTGAACCCTGCACTGTGCAAACGGTTGAACACTTAGCTTCCTTGGCCTTCCCCATGGAGGTAGAATTTGGATCACCCTTTCAGCCTGCGCATAAGGTATAATTTATCCCCTTTCCTGGTTCATTTATGCTAATTTCTACTCTTGGGTCATCTCCCCCACCTTGATGACATTACAGTCTTTTTTTTACATCACCACAGACAGCTTCCATCACGGCTCACCATGCTTGCACAGTATCCTCTTTAGTTGTGTTGCCGGTCTCAAACACGAATGGTTGTGTAACGGTGTGGCAGGGTGGAGCAAACTAGACAATTTGACCTGTTAGCCTGTTTAGCTGTAAAATTAGCATACTGCCAATACAAATTATGAGTTGGATGTCTCCCTTGTCTCGACTCTGTGTCAGTCTGGGTTCCCTGTATTGACCACCACACGAATCCTCCCGTGAGCCCCAGCAGGATCAGGATGCTCAGGTCCACGACTGGACCTAGCTTATAATGATTTACCCCCTTCATTTTATGTTAACTAGGTCTCCGAGTTAACCCTTGCCCTTCTTGACTTGTATTGGTGCTCAGAGGGTGGGCACGCCCTTTCAGCCCTCGTCCCCCCTCACTGGGGCTTGGAGAAACTCGGGACTTCTGAAACCAGTTTATTGACTAGATACTGAAATACTCTTCTCTATTGAGGGTGCAACAGCGTAACTGTGCTGCCGTGCTTAGTTCCGCAGGACTTGCTCGCCACGTGGTTTGGATCAAGGTGGGAAAGCGGACGTGTGGAGCACCTTCTAAATGATAATCGCTTACCTCTCCTCCTGAATCTTGGGTTACCACTTGTCTCACCTGATGGTTGAGGTTTTGTGCTAAGATGTACTCAATTAACACTTCTTTCTCTTCGTTGGTGTTGTGCAGATTTGTCTGCTGGGATTGTCCTCCCTGAACTGTTGCCCTGACCTCTTCGTCCATGATAAGGAGCCACAGCCCTTCTCCTAATGGGTTACACCTTCCAGTGTTCACTAATACTCAGGTGCGTGCATGATTGATGTGATACTCGCACTGTTCCATGTAGTGATGCATTTCTTCCTCATGAGCTTTAGTCAGCATCCAGGTCACTTAGGCCTTCCTTTTCCTTCTGCTCAGCCGATTCAGGAACCCTCCTGCAGTGGCTAGCATGGATCCACGTCACTCTGCCTGTGACCTTCACTGCCGTTGGGGTCGTGAGCAGGACCTGGAATGGGCCTTTCCACCGTGGCTTGTTCCACTTGGTTTGTCGGAAGTCCTTCACCACTATCCAATCCCCTGGTTGTAGATCATGCGGAGGTCTCTCAGCGGGCTTGGGAAGCGCTTCTTTTACCTGTTTGTGGATAGATTTCAAAGCAGAGGACAGTGTTGCACAGTAATTCAACATTGCATCATTACACAGTGTGGTGTCCAGCAGTGTTCCTTGGGCTGGCCCTATCCCCATGTTGGGTACTCGTCCAAACAGAATTTCAAATGGGCTTAATCCATGTTTAGGCCTAGTTTGCATCCTCATTTGTGAGTACTACAGGGAGGACTTTTGTCCATCCTAGCCCTGTTTCTGCACAAGCTTTGCTTAGTTTATTTTTAAGGGACCCATTTTCCCTCTCCACTGCTCCCGCACTGGCAGGATGGTAGGCACAATGTTGTTTCAGGTCTATCCCTAGGAATGCTCCTATTTTCTTTAGGGCTGCATTAACAAAGGGTGTTCCATTGTCACTTGAGATTTTGCTAGGTATACCCCACCTAGGAATTATGTCTCTCAGGAGTGCTTTGACCACTGCCTCTGTGTCTTGTTTAGCTGTGGGGAATACTTCAACTTATTTTGAAAACATGTCAACTATTACCAGGCTTTTCCTCCTCCCTAGGTGTCAGTTCAATGAAGTCCATTTGGAGATGATCAAATGGTTTGTCTGGTATTGGGTGTGCTGCTTGAGTTAGTTTGATACCTTGACCTGCATTATGTTGTGCACATATCAAGCATTGCTTGCAAAATTTCGCAGCATAGTTTGAAAACCCCTTTATGAACCATCTCTGTTATTTCTGCTACCATTCCTCTTTTTGACACATGGGTGAGCCCATGGGCCAATTTTGCATAGAAAGGGAACATGTGTTTTGGTAGACAGGGACAGCCCGAGGGACAAACCCAGACCGAGTTTGCACAGATACAGCCGGCCTGTTTCCAGACTCGTCTCTCATCCTGGGTGGCAGTGCTCTGAAGGTCTGCTAGCTGTAAACAGGGGGTAGAAACCTGAGGAAAAACAAGGTTAGAGGGTGAACTGGAAGCTGAGGCTGCACACTTAGCTGCTGCATCCGCCCTGGCATTTCCTTGAGACACAAGATCAGTATTGTTTATGGGCAGCACACTTACACACAGCAATGGCTCTAGGGAGTAGAATAGCATCCAACAACTCAGAGACCAGTTTATGATGTGCAATGGGAAATCCTGTGCTAGTGAGAACATTTGTGTGTTTCCAAATGGTGCCAAAATCGTGCACAACGCCAAATGTGTACCTGCTGTCCATAAAAATATTGACAGATTGCCCTGCAGCCAATTTGCATGCCTCGATAAGGGCACAGAGCTCTGCGGCCTGCACCGACAGGTTTGAGGACAGACCTTGAGGACCTCGTGATCTGAGACTACAGCAAAACCTACTTTGTTCTTTCCTGTCTCTGGAGGCTGAACCATCCACATAGTGGACCAGGTCTGGATTTTCCAAAGGGTCGCTCTTTAAGTCTGCCCTGGGGGAACATAAATCATTAGTGAGAGTGACACAGTCATGTGGCTCTCCATCATCCTCTGTAGGGAGAAGAGAGGCAGGATTCAGAACAGTACAACATTTCACAATGATGTTAGGCATATCAAGTATGACAGTGTTATACTTTAACCATCTCTGTGCTGACAAATGTGATGTCTTTTTCTCCAACAGAAGCAGGGAGACCACGGGTGATTGCTCTAAGACAACGAGGGAGGCTCAGCCTCCTCTAAAAATGACGAACATCGTGTAGGATGAATTGCGCTAGGCTTATGTTATAGCCAACCTTATAACATTGCTATTTCAGATCCAGAATCATAGAAATATATGTGCTCAACCCAACTACAGTGCGAAATCATTCCGTTATAACTTTCCCCAGTTCGCCTAATGTGTGCGTGAGTTTTTCCCCCTCGTGACAACGCGATGCAGCCCAGCTTCAGTGGACTTCAATGGCATTTGGGAGCTATGCGCTTTTCAATATCAAAATGCAAGACGATTATTGGACAAATACTGCGAAAACGCCCGCCCCACGGACTCCCAGCCTCACAGTGGGAGCGACATGGCAAAGCTTTCCGCGAGGAGACTGGTGATTGGTGAAAGCGGCCGGATATTTTCTTTGATTGGCAGCTCGTTTCAAATATAGACAGGCAGCGGTGAATTTCAGTTTAGTCCCATGCGGATTCGCAAGTGGTGTGGTGTATTGTAAGAGATCAGCTTACATTTTGATTTCATTCATTACATATGGTTTCTACCAGCTTTTTTAGTTTGTATATTTTCATTGTAAATAAACTGTAAATATAGTGTTGTCAAGTTTGTTATCTTAGTTCCAGAAATTTCATTTATTTGAGTGACTGAACTTGAGGGGGCTAGTCAGCTAACAAGAAAGCTGCGCACGGATGCCAAGCATTGTTGATTTAATTTTGGCGAAGCCATTTGCCAGTCTCCCTTTCGAGGAAAAAATTAAAATTAAAGAGCAGGGTAGACCAACGCCTCAAATTGACTTGGTGAAAAAGGTAGGGAATAATACTTGTTCCTTTCAGCTCTCCTGGTACGAGAAAGTTAATTGGCTAACAGCAAGTGACCCACATCAACAACAGTAAATAGGCTACTTTAGTAATATGTCATGGATGGACCAAAAGTATAGAATCTATTTAAAATGTTTATGCTGAGTATATTATATTGGAATATATATTTCTCTGGATATGAATTAAACACAGCTACAATTTGGAAAACATTTTTAAACAAAAACACAGCCGAGAACATTTCACACTACAGACCTGGATTAAAAGTGAAGGGTTATCAGAATTGTCAATAAAACATTTCTCAGTCAAAATAAGTAAAATATAGGGAAAGTGTCATTGAATGAAATGTGTGGCACCCAGCTCTATGTTTGGCTCCCCAAGGTCAGTGCTTGTGCCTATTCCAGAACACTCTGCTGTTACTGCTGAGGTTCCTGACAAAGAGCTGCTTTCAATAATGATCAATTTTTAAACAACATGCCACATGCCACAATTTTAAAATATAAAATGTTAAAATATACTCCCCCAACACCACCATCATGTATATTGGACAGTAGGCTAATGGGCCAAAAGAACCTGTTATTTCACAGTTTGTGACCCTGCCAACAATCAGCCAGATCAGAGGCAAGAGTATGGGCAAAATTTATGTGTTTTTTCTTTTTTCTTTTAAAATCTGGAAATATCGTAACCGACCAGCCTCCCCTGTTTGAAAGACTACCAGCCGCCACTGAGGGAGACAGCATGTGGGACCAAAAGGGTGAGGTTATAATACCCCACAATATTTCTGGAAGCAGTTACCGCCTTTTCAGCTGCAGCAACTGCACACAGGCAAACAGGAAATCCAGCCACCACTGGGTCCAATTTGCTGGAGAAGTAGGCTACAGGTCTTAATCTATCCCCATGCTTCTGCAAAAGAACAGAGGTCATGAAACCCTTCTTTTCATCTACAGTTTGAACAAATTGTTTACTGGGGTCAGGCAATCCCAGAGTGGGTGTGGTCTGCAGGGTGCTCTTTAGGGCCAGGAATGCTTCTTCAGCCTCTGATGTCCATACGACAGGTGACAAAGTGGTGAGGGACGAACCATGCACGAGCTCTCTCACTGGGCTTTCCAGGATGGAATAATTTGGAATGAATGCTCTGCAATAGGAACACATACCCAAAAATGACAAAATTTGTTTCACAGTGATCAGCTTGGGAATTTTTTGAATAGCTGAGACTCTGTCTGCAGACAGTGTTTTCCCCTCCCCTGTGATGTCATGCCCTAAGAAATGCACCTTCTGTTTTGCAAACTGTAATTTTGTGAGGCTAGCCTTATGACCCTCCTTAGTGAGGTGTCGCAGTAGCGTTACGGTGTCATCTTCACATTAAGCTTTAGTTGGGGCACAAATCATTAAATCGTCAACATACTGCAGCAAAGCTGATCCTGGTGACAAAGTTAACGAAGCGAGGCTGTCTCTGAGGCACTGGTTGTATATGGTTGGGGACTCACAGTAACCCTGGCACAAATGAGTGAAAGTGTATGGACGATCATCATACATAAAGGCAAACCAGTACTGGTTGTTTTTATGTAGAGGAATAGAAAAGAACGCATTTGCTAAGTCCACCACTGAAAACCACTTACTGTCAGCAGGCACCTGGCCCAAAATGGTGTATGGATTAGGGACGTAAGGAGCGCGTGGAACAACCGCAGCATTGACTGCTTGCAGATCTTGGACACACCTCCACTCATCAGGCTGGGATGGTTTTCTTGCCTTCTTAACTGGGAAAATAGGAGTGTGCACTGGAGAGTCCGGGCAAGGGACAATTACACCTGCCTTCAGCAACAAATCAAAGACCAGTCTTATACCTGCGATTGCTTCTGGTTTGAGTGGGTACTGGGTCTGTCTAGGCCTGAAATCTCATTCTCTCTCATTATCTCTAGCCGTTTTATCCTTCTACAGGGTCGCAGGCAAGCTGGAGCCTATCCCAGCTGACTACGGGCGAAAGGCGGGGTACACCCTGGACAAGTCGCCAGGTCATCACAGGGCTGACACATAGACACAGACAACCATTCACACTCACATTCACACCTACGCTCAATTTAGAGTCACCAGTTAACCTAACCTGCATGTCTTTGGACTGTGGGGGAAACCGGAGCACCCGGAGGAAACCCACGCGGACACGGGGAGAACATGCAAACTCCACACAGAAAGGCCCTCGCCGGCCCCGGGGCTCGAACCCAGGACCTTCTTGCTGTGAGGTGACAGCGCTAACCACTACACCACCGTGCCACCCCGGCCTGAAATCTATTTGCAAAAATTGAGGTTAGCAGGCTTAGAGAACGACGTTTACTTGCTTCCACCAGGATTGTTCACTGACGTACGGAAGTACACGAAGCCCTCGTCTTTACCTGACTTCAGCCCACATTATCTGTATACCTCTGTCGTTAAAAACCCATTGCCATACACAGGTATTGATCTGAAAGCGTATACGAGTTTGGATGCCTACAAATATTTTGTGTCAGGCTGGGTAACATGCCTACATCAGCGGGTCGTCCCTGGAGCCGGTGGTCGCCAACGGATTACAGCTAAGGTTTGTTCACATTTTCATTTACTTTCGGTCCTCAGGATAAACAAAATGTTATTAAATGTCATTGAAATAACTTCTTAGTCTGTTGAGACATGGCCCCATTATAAATTTGCTGTTACCAGGCAATGACTAAGAACTGTATTATTAGGGTCGGTGTAGTTGTAGCAGTGCACTAGCAGCTAGCTGTTAGCACTAGCTAATGTCAACAACAGTAGCTGGTATGTTACTGTAGCAATGTTTACGTTCAGTCATTTGGATGACTGTTAAAACCTTTCAGTCTCAAGTTTTTCCTTTACTGTATTTACTAGTTTACTGAGCTAGCGCGCTCGGGCAAGCTGGGAGCTAGCGTGCGCTAGCCTGCCAGCGGCCGTCGCACGCTAGCCTGCCCGAGCTAGCGCGCTAGCTCCCAGCCTGCCCGAGCTAGCGCGCTAGCTCCCAGCCTGCCCGAGCACGCTAGCTCAGTAAACTAGTAAATCCAGTAAAGGAAAAACTTGAGACTGAAAGGTTTTAACAGTCATCCAAATGACTGAACGTAAACATTGCTACAGTAACATACCAGCTACTGTTGTTGACATTAGCTAGCTTGACATCCAAAATGGCGGACACTGGGGCGTCACGTGACCCTGTGACGTCAGGTGAAATACCTCAATTGAGCGGAAGTATACACCCCATGTCCCGCCCTCTTCCCCTTTCGCATAGATTTTGTGGATGTCATAGGAGAGAAAATCAACAACAGATATCAAAATCAAAACCGAACACTAAACAAATTTTTATTTACTTATTTAATTTATTGTTTGATTTTTTTTTCCCTTTGTGATGGTCACGGAGGTGATCTGATCCATTTAAATAGCTGCCGGAACACCGAATGAAATGAAAATAGCTGCCGGATCCGACAACGGAGGTTACGGATCTTGTTCCGTCATGTTCCGGCTCAAATTAAGCCCTGATTTTAGGCTTATAGGCTATTGAATAACTTGATGTTACGGTACATATTCAGCCAGTTTTTCTCTGGGCTATTATAAATGATTTTGTTTTGCATTTTTAAAAATAACTCTCCTTCCAAGATGAACTTTATTCTTCGTCTCTGATGTTATGGTGTTAATGGTCATATCAGATAAAATGTTTTTATCTGATATGACGTTAACTGGCAGGCGCACTTTCTGCCTGTTTTTTTCTCTGAGCGTTTTTTTTTTTCACTAGACGGTTGTTTTTACTACCGTACCTGTCTTTGGAGATGATATACCTATAGCCTACTTGACCTCTGATTTGATGAAATAAAATTCGACAAAAATGAAGAATGACACTCCTCGATGATGACTACAGCTTTAATAACAAAGATGAAAGAGCCATGGGGCGATAATAAGCCCTACCGGTAAAAATATTCTAAAAGCAAACTGATTAATGCATCAGTAATAGGCTACTAATATTAGTTATAATAATAATATAGGCTATTAGTAATAACGATAGTGATAGTATTAAATATAGTAGTAGATATTTAAAATAATCAGACTAGGCTACTTACAGGGCAAAGGGTGCATTATCACTGCTCAGCTGTTCGTTTATTAAATAAACAATGCAGTCGCGCAGTAACCATGCACCGCTTATGAGATAGAATCACAGATTCTATGGATAGAATAACCCTTCAAAAAAGTGCGACTTATAGTCCGGTGCGACGTATATATATGTTTTTTTTCGTCTTCATAATTCATTTTTTGGCTGATGCGACTTAAACTCCGGAGCGACGTATAGTCCGGAAAATACGGTAATTCAACAGCACACTAAAATATCCTTCTGTCCTACTGATGATACAAAGTATAACTTAAATTACTGCTTGGTTCATTTTCTCTTGTGGCTTCCACTGTCCACACAATCCAAACACCACCACTCACATAACTACTGGAACCTGGAACAGGCTCCAAGCAGAATATTATTATTGATTACAATGATGTATGTCCATTGCTTTTCCTGTGATACCTGGATAGTGAATGTTATGACTGAATTTTGGCAGAATGAGGTTGAAAAATAATGGGTTGAACACTACCTGCCAAATAATGATGTTATTTTAACAACTAAATATTTTGAAACTGTATTTTAGGAAAGTGAATATTTGTGCACTTAATTTTATATGCTGTAATTTTGTTTTCTCTCAAAACTCCAATGAATTGCAGTGCAGAAAAAATCAAGCATTTTTATCTTCCTATTTATTTACACAACAACCAATGGTCAAGCAAGGTGCAGACAGGATATCAAAGGCAGAGCCAAAGGGGAAAATTCAATATACAACACAGAGTCAGAAACCAGAATATCAACACATTGCTATAAAAGGCTTGGTAACATGGAGACACTAGGTACAACACATATACTTCGCAAAGTCTGTGTGTAATAAGTGTACACTGTGATTGTGCTCTCATCCGGAACAGGTGCTTGGAAATTAGTTCTAAAGGTGCCGCACGCATGTATGTGAGAAGCAGTTCAAGGTGCACTGCTGTGCGTGCCAAGCACAAATGTGCATGGACATGACACCACTGAAGACAAACTTCATATCCTGGACCGTCTAAAGCGTGGTGAGAAAGCAATTAATTTGTGTAAAGAATATGGTATCCCGAAAAATTCAATTTCAACCTTTAAAGCAAAAAAGAGCTCAAAGACCTCATCCAGAATTGCAATCAACATAACTGGCCAGTAAAAAAGAAGAAAAAGTGGTAAGCAAATGACCATGAATGTGACTTATTTCCTTTACTTCATAAATACGTAAGTAAATTAAGCATAAATATAAATTAAACACAGTTGGTCTTATTTTATGTAAGAGTGAGTGTTTGGTGTGACAAGTGGGTCCATGTCAGCATTATCAGCTTTTTGGTATAAAAAAAAACTATTTGGGCATCCCCAAGGAGCTCATTATAGCAGGATTGCAATGTATTTATTTTTCAGTTTGTGTCAAATTTCAGTGCAGAAAAATTCAAGCATTGTTTTTGCGATATATATTTTTATTCAGTTCACATAATCCCACAACATTTTGCACTGAGGACATTTGGCACTATTATACTTCCATACATTGTCCGCAGATCTGTTGGAACAGTATGCAAACACAAGTTTCACCAACAGCACTTATATCTAGAATGGGCAATTAAAAACCACAACAACTGTAAAGTGGTATGAAGAGGGCTTTTGGATATTTATTATAAATTCATAATAAATATCCAAAAGCTCTCTCCACACCACTTTATAAATGTAGTTTTTAAATATCCATTCTAGATATTAGTGCTCTTATCTGCAAAAATCGGCAAATATCTTGGTGTATAATATATTTGGCACATAGATGCACTGATAACAGAAAATAAATGTCTTTATTTCAGTCTTCTATATTCTGTATAACATCTTATTCCACAGTATTATTGTTTAAAAAAACACATTTATATCCAAAAAAATGTGAATAGCAAAAAAGTGTATATTTCCTCATTTATTTTCTATATTACCTTTCTTTCATTCTCATTTCATACAATTATCTCTTTTCTATACTCTATTCTTAGAAAGAATTTCAGGAAGTTAGTACTTTTGCCTTTAATCTAAAAATCAAATCAAAATACATGGTGCTTTACCATATATGGTATATCAAATTCTATTGTATATTACCAATCATTTTCTAAAAAATATCATTTGGAATAATAAATAGAAAACAGCATGACATCTTCAATAGCCAAAGACTATTACATTTTATAAGTGATATTTAAACTAGTTTTCCACCATTGCTGTTGACATGCACTTTCATCATGCTGTTTTGAAGGTCAGTGGCAATCAGAGAAGTCACTTTTATATTTAGAATGGCAATCATCTCTCACCAATTCATATCATGCATTACATGCTTTATGTCTGTGTTCTAAAGAAGAAACAGAGCAGAGGAGCATACAGCTATAAATAAAATTATATATGTTGCTTTGTTGCAGATACTGCTGTACCTGATAGAAATGAGAAAAAAAAACAAATCACATTGTATAGTCAAAAAATATAGCATCACACTCAGACCATAGTAGGTCATGTTTAGCGATACAAACTAGTCAGGATGAAATGCCCTAACAGTATAAATTTCTTTTTTTGTAATGTCTGAAGATCACAACATTTGGTTTCATAGTAGCAAATCATAGCAATTGGACTTTCATGAAGACATTTTTATACCCATCTGAAAGTTAAAATTGGGAATATAACCTTGGAGAAAAATAGAAGAATAGCAAACACATTGCTGAGTGGAATTGATTGATTTTCCACATGTAAGAGTTATCCCATCTTTGAGCCCAATCTGCTGAGAGGGCCAGACCAGTGGGAGTCCTCTCTGAGCAGTCCTATTGTGAGGGTCAACCAGAAGTGATGTGAGATTTCCTCTCTTTGAGGTCCATTCGTGAGAGGCAGTCAGACCAGAGGGAGTCATTTATTCATTAAGATTTTTAACCAATTTGAATCTTACGATTCAGCATGGTGAAGTTGCACAAGAATAACTGGCCTTCTTGGACTTTTTACTATACAGAAAGTAGAATGGAAATTTTAATGTTAAAGTTTACTTCCAACCAAATCACCAGGACTTATTAAAACACTACATAATTAGGCTGAAAATGTGTCTACCTGCAATAACAATGATTTTTGTGATTACAATTTTTCCTTTTTTAAAATAGCAGAAATGCCAGACCAACAAACTGTGCAGTCTGGGTCAAAAACCTCAGGAGGACTTTTAGCAAACATCCTGTGCTGGGGTATTACAAAACCAGCAACACACTTAGACAAAACAGTGTACATCCAAAAGACTAGACACTGAAACACATAGGCACAGACTCACCGAAACTAACAGTTGAAGATTGGAGGGGGGAATCACCTGGTATTTTTCCACTCAGTACAGTTTCACTAAGTCTGTACCCATAATAGGTTTAGATTCTGGTTCTTGGCTGACAGTTGTGGAACCTGATGTGGTCTTCTGCTGTTATAGCCCATCCACCTCAAGGTTTTATGTGTTTTAAGATGCTTTTCTCCTCACCACAGAAGAAGTGGAGTTTTACCAACTTTTGGAGCTATTACAAAGTTCCTGTGGGCTCAGACCAGTCTGATCATTCTCCTCTGACCTTATTATCTTATTACCTTATTACCTTATTAAAGGTGTTTCAGCCTGCATTACCACCTCCACACCCGCTTTTCCACTACCAACGCGGCTGAGCCGTGCCGTGCTGAGTTGAGCTGAGCGGGGCTGTTGGAGTTGCATTTCGACTACAACCGCGCTGAACCATGCTGGCTGGAAGTGGGTGGACACATTGGGTGGAGTTAGCGAAAGTGGGTGGACGTCAGGTGATGTCGTTAGGCGGCGCAAACAGTGACATCAGTGACCTTTTAAGCGGTAGTCTCACAACCCGGAGAGTAAACAATAAACATGGAGGACATGGAGTCGTTAGTGTTGCTGGTCTTGGTGCTGTGGCTTGTTGTCGCCGACAACGCCAACAGATACTGGCAAGAGCGTATAGATGAGGCGAGGCGCATAAGGGTTCATAATTCTCGTAATTCTTCTTCTTCCGGGTTTACGGTGTTTACAGATCCCAGCGTGCTCGCGGGGCGTGTGTGGGCATGTGAGGACACTCCTCCTCACCAATCAGTGCACAGGGGAGTGTCTCCTCACACCCCTAGCCTCACTCAGCTCAGTTTGGCTCGCTTCAGCCCTACTCCAAAACCGTGCGAGTTTTGGGTGCTAAGCAGGGCTGAAGCGAGCTGAGTCGTGCTGTTCTTAGATAGTCGAAACGCGAGCCGTGTCGGGCTGAAGTGAGCTGAAGCGAGCTGAAAAAGGGTAGTGGAAAAGGCCCATATGGGTCCTCCTCCTCCCACACCATTCTGTGTAACCACTAGATACTGTTGTTGTGTAAAAATCCCAGATCAGCAGTTTATGAAATACTCAAACCAGCCCATCCGGCACCAACAACTTTGTCATGGCTAAAGTCACAGAGATCACACATTTTCCCTATTCTGCTGTCCAATGTGAACATTAACTGAAGCTCTTGATCTACATCTGTATGCATGAATTTATGCATCGAGGTGCTGCCTCATCTGTGAGATTAAAATCATACCATGGTCTGGAAGTCTGAACTTGTATGAAAATGTGAGGGCCAAGGCGTCTAATGTTGTGAAGTACTACATTTGTGCGTAAGACCCGTCTATATGAACAAGAAAATCGGTATTTCTCATGCATGCATACGAATAGCTGTTCACAATGGCCATTGATAAATCCCGCCCATTATACATCAATGTGCTTGTGCATGGCCAGACTCATTTCCATAAAGAAATGCCCTCAAATCGTTGTATATCAACAATTCCCTTGAAAATACACAGTAGCAGTAGGCTTACTGAATAACATTACAATGGGTGTACAGATGTTCCCATTAAAATGGACAGTGAATGCATATTTCAGCACACTCCTGACTATGTGTATGCAAGAACGCATAGTGGCAGAAAAGTGTAATATCAGGTAAACTGACCATGAAGAGCCTCAGGATCACATACTATATCATATCAGCATAACAGAGTAATTACTGATTTTGGTGCTGCAGACAGACAATGTATTTATTTACTAGACAAACTACTCATAAACCTACCAAACATTTTTGCTTTGTTCTACTTCATGCAACAGTGTCTTTATTTCATTTTCTTAGACTGTGTAGCATGTTCCATATCATTTGAAACGAGCAGCATCATTAGCAGGCTACTGAGTATTTTCAAGGGAATTGTTGATATACAACGATTTGAGGGCATTTCTTTATGGAAATGAGTCTGGCCATGCACAAGCACATCGATGTATAATGGGCGGGATTTATCAATGGCCATTGTGAACAGCTATTCGTATGCATGCATGAGAAATACCGATTTTCTTGTTCATATAGACGGGTCTTACACACAAATGTAGTACTTCACAACATTAGACACCTTGGCCCTCACATTTTCATACAAGTTCAGACTTCCAGACCATGGTATGATTTTAATCTCAGAGATGCTAATTACACAGTGTAAATAGCAGGGATTAGCAAAATGTCATCATGAATGAATAATGAATAAAGTCCAACTCTCAATACTTAATGCCTGAGACATTAAAAATTAGCTGGTGACTGTTACTTTCTCTCTTTCACACACACACACGATATTTAAAAATTTTATATTAATGTATCAGGATAAAAAATAGATGTAAAAACACTATTTTCCAAGTGTACTAAATAATAAATCATATAATTATACGTTAGAAGACTTTGAAAAGATTCTTCCTTTTAAAAGATTAAACTCTGACACCCTTTCACATCTAAAGATAATATGCACTTAGTCATAGAGTTATGCAGGCCTTATACCAAATGAATTTTCAAGCGATTACCTATGATTTTGCAAGGACTGGGGATCTTGCCATGAGACAAGACTAAGTAATATTAAATATGACTGATTTTATCGGAATGTTAAGACAAGAAAAAATATGACTGATTTTATCGGAATGTTAAGACAAGAAAAAGACTGACTTAAGACTGCTATCCTGACTACTTTACACCAAATGATCAAGGTGATGGGAGGACGCCCCAACTCTAACAAAACTCTCATGATTTTATCCCGACATTGGAAATTTGTCTGCAACAGTCAAATCATTTAAAGTCGCTTGGGGTATGGCTGGCAATAATTGGACCACTTAACTCATAGCATGTCGATGATAATTATAACTGTTTCAAGATGTTTGTAAATCTAGTTACTAGTTGCAAGGGTATTATGTACACAACACACAAGAAATAAATTTTGGAGTGTTAGGAATGTAAGCGCATAGGAACCCACTATGTAGCACACAAATTATTTGACTAGCCAATGTAATTTTTTAAACATTATAATTGTTTTCAAATCTATTATGGCTCAAGTTATTCTACAAAATGTATATGAAAGCATTTCACACCTCTCATGCATTCTTTTTTCAACCTCTCATACACACTCATACCTACTTTTTTTTCTTTTCCATTTCTCACTCTCCGATGTCAAGTGCAAGGGTTCAGCAGGGCTGGAAAATATCCATCCATTTTAATACTTTATATATATGGCCAAAAGTATGTAGACACCCTTCTTAATTAAGGAGTTCAGGTGTTTTAGCCACACCCAATTGCTAACAGGTGCATAAAATCATGAAATCTCTATAGACAAACACTGGCAGTAAAATGGGTCATAGTGAAGATCTCAGTGACTTTTAATATGGCACTGTCATAGGATGCCATCTATAGAACAACTCAGTTCATCAAAATTCTGCCCTGCTAGATCTGCCCCAGTCTAATATTATCTAAATTCTATTATTGTGAAATGGAAGCATCAGACCACGTAAACTCACCGAGTCTGCTTGCTCATTTGCTTCATGAAATGGGTTCCCTTGGCTGAGCGGCTACACACAAACTGAAGATGACTGTGCATACAGTGCCAAGCATTGGCTGGAATAGTGCAAAGCAATCTACCACTGTACTCTGGAGCAGTGGAAATGTGTTCTCTGGAGTGATGAGTTCACGATCTGGGAGTCTTATGGACAAATCTGGATTTTGCGGATGCCAGGAGAACGCTACCCACTGGAATGCCAATAATTAAGCTTGGTGCAAGAGGGATTGTGGTCTGGGGCAAGTGAAGGGTAATGTTAATGTCAGAGCATTAATTTGCTTAGCAGTAATGAACACTGTATGCTTCCAATTTTGGGCCAGGAGTCTGAGGAATGCCCTTTCTGATTCAACATGATAATGCCCATGTGAACAAAGCAAAGTCCATAAAAGTCCATTATTCATGGTTTGACAAGTTACAATTGACAAGTAACTTTGACAAGTGACCTCAACCTCATTCCAGAACTTTGAGATGAACTGGAATGTTGATTACACGCCTGGCCTTCTTGTCGATTATCATTGCCTGACCTCAAATATGCTCTTTTGATTGAGTGGGCACAAACTTCCACAGACACACTCCAAAATCTTGTAGAAAGTCTTTGCAGAACAGTGTAGGCTGTTATAGTGACAAAGCCGGGACCAACTTCATATGACTGCCCATGGTTTCAGAAAAGGACATCCAACAAGCTTATAAAGGTGTGATATCCAGGTGTCCCTGTACTTTTGGTCATATAATCTATCTATCTATCTATCTATCTATCTATCTATCTATCTATCTATCTATCTATCTATCTATCTATCTATCTATCTGTCTATCTCTTGGTTAAAAAATAACCAAGTGGGATGCAATTCCTACTTTGTGTTTATATTCTTCAGCTCATTTTTATAGAGAGTAAATATGTGCAAATACTTGATTTAGCCACAGTACATCATTTAAATTTTTTTGTTGGTACTGACTAAATATTAGTAACATCATTTGCCTTTAATTGCAAAGTTCATTGCATTGCAATCATTATGACTACGTGTCCTATAATCAGCACAATATGAATGAGTAATGACTGATTTAGTGACTCTCCTCTGGTACCACTCAGCAAGCTGTCATGAAACTATTCTGAAAATACTCTTCTAACCCATCATAACAAAATGTCAATAATTTATGATTTCCACTTCCAACAACGTATTACATATTAGATACCATAATGCATGTTTTTAAATAACAAAATACATATAAACAGTTATAATAAGCTTAATGTATGTATTTTCCTATGTAATCCACAAGCATATTTCATTCATTCATTTATTTATTTATTATATAGACACAAGTGTTTTACTGGGAAATACAGCACTCATTTTTCATAAGAACTACATCTGGGACATTAAGCAACATTTTCCAATATCCTCACTCGTAAGGATATTGATGAATTGTTTTGATTAATTTGCGTAGCTTTTGTTTGTGAATGTTTATATAATAAAATGAAAATTACACGTTGGCTTATTGCCTTGGAAGTTTATCTTCTCGTATTGAAAAACTCATTTTTCATACGAACTACATCCCAGACCCGAGTGACATATTTTCCAATATCTTGACTCAGACGATGGCACTTCCAATGTTTTCCCACTGACTTGTCAAAATGGCAAAACTGTTCAAAATTAAAATTCTTTTGATTAACTTGCATTTTTTGTGTGTGGATGTGTCTATATAATAAAAAGGATATGACACGGTGGTGCAAAGATATGAAGTTTATCTTCTTGTATTGAAAAATGTTTCACTCATTCGCTGCGCTCACTCGTGAAATATATTCGCCACTTGAAGATAAACTTCATGCCGTCATAGGGAGAGAGAGAGGATACTCCATGGCGGCATGAAGATATGAAGTTTATCTTCAAGTGGCAAATATATTTCACGAGTGAGTGCAGCGAATGAGCGAATGAGTGAAACATTTTTCAATACGAGATGTACTTCATATCTTTGCACCACCATGTCATATCCTTTTTATTACACACACACATTTATGTATTTGTGTGTGTATGTGTGTGTGTATATATATATATATATATATATATATATATATATATATATATATATATATATCACAAACATAGTACTGGGCAAGTCTGAGGCACGTCTAATGAAATGCTGTAGACCAAAAATGGCTTAAAAATAATGAAATTCAATGTTTCAACATTAAAAAAATACTATAAACAGTACTAAGCCATAATAAATGAAACAAAGTCAATATTTGGTGTGAGATGACCCTTAAGGGCCTTTCTGTGTGGAGTTTGCATGTTCTCCCCGTGTCTGTGTGGGTTTCCTCCGGGTGCTCCGGTTTCCCCTCACAGTTCAAAGACATGCGGCTAGGTTAATATGGGACGGCCTTGGGCTGGGGTGCCCTTGAGCGAGGCACCTAACTCCCGATTGCTCCCCAGGCGCTGTTAGCATGGCTGCTCACTGCTCTGTTTAGTGTGTGTGCTCATTGCTTATGTGTGTGTTCACTGCCTCAGATGGGTTAAATGCAGAGAGGAAATTTCACAAGTGTGTGATGAATAAAGTTGTGCTTTTTCTTTTCTTTTTTTCTTTCTTTGCTTAAAAAAAGTAATCTCAGGTACAATTAGTGCAGTTTTATAATGAAATGAGTTGTAGGTTTTACTGAGCATCTTCTGGACACTTTGTCACATCTGCTTCTTGAGTTTGCAGCAAAACCCAGTAGTCTTCATTATGTTTTCTTTTTTCATCTGAAACTGGTCTCTTATGTAATATGCTGCTCAGATACAAAGATTTTTTTTTCTGTAACATTTAATTTTGTCTGGGAAAACAACCATATGGTGGTGTAGTGGTTAGCACTATCGCCTCACAGCAAGAAAGTTCTGGGTTCGAGCCCAGTGGCCAACAGGGACCTTTCTGTGTGGAGTTTGCATGTTCTCCCCGTGTCTGCGTGGATTTCCTCTGGATGCTCCAGTTTCCCCCACAGTCCAAAGACATGCAGGTTAGGCTAATTGGTGGCTCTAAATTGACTGTAGGTGTGAGTGTGAATGGTTGTTTGTCTCGAGGCATCAGCCCTGTGATGACCTGGCGACTTGTCCAGGGTGTACCCCGCCTCTCGTCCATAGGCTCCAGCTTGCCCGCAACCTTGCATAGGATAAGCGGTTATGGATAATGGATGGATGGAAAGAAACGTTTGGAACTCTAAAATGAAATATTTTTGTACTGACTCGATAATGTAGAAGTCATGAAGTAGAAATCTATAACAAAGTTTGTATGAAAAAAAAAATAGGGTGCCTAAGACTTGCACAGTACTGTGTGTGAGATTGATTTTATATATATATATATATATATATATATATATATATATATATATATGTATACACACACACACACACACGTGTGTGTGTGTGTGTAAATTTATATACCTAAAAACTGTATTTGTTTAAATAATATCATCTAGAAGATGAGGAGTGGCAATCCAATCCAAAGTCCGTGGCTCAGAGGCTGCCATTATCATGCACATGAACTGTTTGCCAGTTCTCTTGTCAATAGGATAAATACTGGTAGGAGTAAATCTTCTGTTGCTCTCCACAAACTCACAGAGTTTCTGATACACGTGGGGGTACTCATGGCGGAGGAACACCCCACGAATTCTTAGCTCACGTTGAATGTTGATGAAACAAATCTCTCTAGCTTTTCTCCCCTCTTCACCTTCCTTGTCAATGTCAGCTGTACCTGGTGGTGGAGTGAGAATCAAAGTCTCCATTTCATGTTCTTTCCCATGGATATTCCTTTGTGGGCTGTAAGAGGCTAAAGCAACCTTGGCATACTTCCTAACTGTTGGGGCTTTTATCCTCGGTGGCGATCTTTCAGGCACTTGTTCACCAACAGCAATGGATACATTCAAGAGAAAACATTCATTGGGGTCATATTCCTTACCTGCTTCCTGGAGCTCCTTACAATAATCTCCAAGATTATCCATGTAACTATCTAGTTCACGTATGGACAGATATGTTGGAGACATTACGAGGCTTTCTAGGCCATATTGAAGGAAGTTTGTTGATGATCCTGGGTTTGGAAAGCTCAAAAACAGCACACCTCTTCCTCGGGACAGGTAACCCACTTTGGCTATACGTGAGAAAGCTTTGTGGACCTCTGAGGTTTCTCTACAATACTTAATAACATGACGACATATACTGCCAATTCTTCCATACAGACAGCTCTCCTTGTGAATAGCCCAGTCCTCCCTGCGGCAGTTGCGAGAGCAGTAGTATGTGTAACAGCTGTGGCAGGATTTAAAGTAGAGGCAAGCATTAAACAAGGTCTCTGTCCGGCGGCATTTATTGTTTGAACACATCATTGTCTCATCCTCATCTGGACTCTGGTCTGGGGAGCACTCCTCATTATTTTGCAGATCATCACATCTCCCCTCAGTGTCTTTTATAGTGTGAGTATCTATTGTTATGGATGTTGATGGTTTGTCAAAGGACATGCTACTCTCATATACTGCCATTGTATTCTTTCTTCCTGAAGATACTGCCAAGTCTTTACTGGCATGTATACTAGTGGGTGGTTTATAATCAATGACCAAGTCAGCTAAAAGCTTGTCAAGTTGTTCTAAGCTTTGTTGGAGTGAAGTGCTGTGATATGTCTTATCTTTAGTCGGAATGGGAATTGTCTCATGGTAAGAGGCATCTTCACCTGAAGCTTTTTTAGAATCAAGTACATCCCAACTTGCCGAGCGTGCCTCTGCCTTATAGCCCTTGCAAGGTTTGATATCATTGTCTGTAATAGTAATTTCAGGAGTGACATACCACTGTTTGCTTGAGCTTCCCTTAGTATCAACTGGGCTTTTGTCAATCAAGGAATTATCAGACAAGGATAAAGCTGCATAACGTCTCGGTGAACTTGAAAGGTTAACAACCACAGGTTTTGGTCGGTCATTTATTGACAAAGTTTGTTTCCTTTGACATAGAAGATTCTCATCACTTTTCCCATGAGACACAGGTTGTTCCCGTGCTACATGAGTGTTGAGGATATTGTCCCAAGACCTTGAGTGAGACTTTGGGTCAGTTACTGGCTCCATACACAGGTTACTGTACCAAGGGGTAAGCATAGATTCTTGTCTTTTGCTAATTTTAGCTAGTGTAACTTGAGATGTGTATTTAGGATAGGGTGTGGAAAAGCTAGACACATCTGAGCCATACAAATCATGTGATTTTGGCTGAAACATATGTGCACGATGTCTGTCCTCTGTGTAATACACTTGAGCTGGAATGTAAGCTTCCACTGGAGGTACATAGGGATCACCTACATAGAAAATCCTAGGAGGAACTGTTTGAACCTGATGTGTCCTAGGGTCATCCCCAACTAAGGTTCGTGCAGGGGGTGTCTGTATTATGTATTGTGCTGGCTCTGTATGATAAAGATCTCCTTCTTTAAAATATGGCCTGTCAGGTATAGTATGAATCACATGAGGTTTTTTATCTTGAAAATAATGTACTTTAGGAGAATAGGTTTGGCTGGGAATGGTAAAATAATCATCCTGATAGTTAGTTCTTTTTGGGGGTGAACATTCATACTTCCCCAAATTATCTAAATTGGAGAATTTAGTTGGCATATTGGGATTTGACTTAGCTCTTCTCTCCCTCCCATACTGTCTCATCTCCCATTGAGAGAGTATCCTTTGTGGTGGGGTCTTTAATGGCAGCATGTAACTGGTTGGCATACTTTGGGAATATTGATAGGTAGGTGTGCATTCACCTTTGAAATATTCAGTAGGAGTTGGTATTCTGGAAGTGGAGACATGAGGAGGTACCATAAGACTGCCACTACTGGTATACCTGTGTGATGGTATGTCCACCCTTGAAATGGATGGCTTTTGACCATGCTGCTGCGAAGCTGCATCATCAGGCTTAATGTCTACTCGACACCTTACATGAGGACTAGTGGCAAGTTTAACAGTCCTTCCTTCACCCAAACTTTCAGGCATATAAATAGGAGAGTGCCTAACGCTATCAGTCCTCTGTGGTTGCAGTTTGATGGGATGTACCTCATTAATGACAGTACAACTTGGTCCATAGAAAGATTCTCTGGCAGACACCTCTGGCCTCCACTGAGAATGTTTTGGGGACCTTTGAAAATCACGATTCCTTTTAACCACAGGAGGGGAGCCATCGGGCTTTAAAGGACTGAAGTTTGTCTGGACTCCTGAAGCACTTCTTGATCTTGTTCTTCTCCTAAGTGTAACCTCATCACTCAATTCAGCAGAAACAATTTGAGGAGTTACTTGCATGTTATGAAGATCTGGGGATGAAAAACGATGCAGTTTGTGCCTTTTATGCTGTGCTAACACATTCCAGGCAGCATCTGGGTTGGCTACATATCTGTCAGCCCTTGCACATGGGTACTCCATTTTGATTGTGTGATATTTGGGCTTGTGTAGAGATGCAATATCAAACATATGACCGTACTCTTTTGGGTTGTTCCAGGTATCTCCACTAGCATCAGTGCACTGGAGATCACATTGTTTACAGGAAGAGTAGAGCTTGATGTGAATAGAGATGAAATTCAGTTTAGCAGTTTGATACGCAGCAGATTCCAGTATGTTGGGTGGATCTGTGAGTGTCATCTTAGTCAAATTGTTTTCTCCATCAAATCATTCTCAGGTGAATATACCCTGCAAAATTAGAAAAAACAGGACCTATTTCATGCTCCATTCAAATAAGCGCATATAATACTAATACTCCAATTCCTCCTCCTACTAACAAGACTAATACAACAACTAACAATAATAATAATAATAATAATAATAATAGATCAACAACAACAACTAATACCCTCTTGTTTTCTTTAGGATTTTTCGGGGGCCAAGTAATCAGTGTTTGGAATCTTTGTTTTTGTTAGGATTTTTCTTATAAGGGGTCAAAGCTGAAATTTAGCAGTTTTTATGGCTTAGGCCCCGGTCACACCGCCCGAACTTTGCTGGAGCGTTCCTTGAATGGTAGGGAGGGGGGGCCGAATTTTGACAACGCTCGTCACTGCGCACAAAATGGGAAAAAAATCGAAAACACGGGCGTTGGCTTAGCGGTGCACCGCTGAAGCCGGCGTTGCTTTAGCGTTGGTTTAGCGGTAGCGGGCGTTGGTTTAGCGGTGACGCGAGCGTTGGTATAGCGGCGTTCTGCGCATGTGGGCTTTGGATCGGCGGGGGTATAAAGTTGGTTTAGCGGCATACCGCTTGTGACTACGGAGCTGAACGGATCGTTTTGATACAAGTTCTGATAGATTTTTGATAGAAGCTCCACCATCAGCTTGTCATACAGTCCATGTTCAGGCCTTCTCAGTATCCACTGTCTGACCCACACAACTCTGTCTCTCCTCCTTCTCTCTCTTCTCCTTTTTTTTTTCTAGTTAAAATTCTTATTACTGTTCTGTTGTCTGTATAGCTTTTCCCCTTTTTTCACTGTTGTTTAGTTGATCTTATTATCATATTTTTATCTATAAAAACGTTTGTTATTAATATTATTATTTATATTACTTTATACTTTATCATTCATATTACTTTATTTTTTGTTTATTGTTTGCTGTCAGTCAGATTATTTCTATTTTCATTATGTTTTTGCTGTCTTTTCCTTAATGTTATTATTATTTGCTATTATATTATCTTTATCATTATTTAATCATCATTTAATATTTACTATTAATATATACAACATTTTACTTTATAATTGTTATCCATAGGTACTAGTCATACTTTTTGAAATCAAATTTTATAATCAAATTCCAGTCTAGTCTATACAATGCATTTTCATTGTCTACTAGTCTAGTCAATTTAAGTCAATTTATTATTATTATTATTATTATTTTATTATTATTGTGGTTATTATTATTATTATTATTTTCACCATTTACATAGTACAGTGAGTCAATATTAAGTCAAATCATAACGTTGCCATTGCTGTTTTACGTGTTTTAATGGGACCACAATGGAAATAAGTGCTTGCGCTTTCTTGTGTAATCCTGATTTTAATGTATTTTGTACTTCATTTTACATTATGATCGAATCAAATCAAATAAAAAAATCTGTCAACAGCTTGTTGCAATCTGAGGAGGTTCTGATTGTACTGCTGGACTAGTGCACCAATCATAGCAAGTCTCTCAGCATCCATGGTGATACAGTTTTACTGTAACTTTGAGCAAATTCAATATAGATGAGGTCTGAACTCAACGGCAGCTCGATTCCAAATGAGCTCCTGGTCCATTTCTCCCCGTATTTATAGCCAAATTCTGGTCCCGCTCCGACACCTCTATACCAACGCCAAACCAAAGTTCATCGCCGCCATGGATAGCTGCTTCAACGCCCGACACCGTTCCAGCAACCCCGTGTCCGCTCGTAAAACGCTTACAACCGCTCCACCGAAGTTTGTGCAACGTTTAATCGCCGCCCGGGCAACGCTGGCGAAGCAGCGGTGGTCCAGCGTTCAAGATTTCTGCGTTGGCCTAGCGGACCCAAGCGTCCACGAACTTGCGTCTAGCGGTGCCAAACTTTGACTGGGCGTTGGTGGAGCGGGGGTGAACTTTGCCGGGGCGGAAAATTGCCCCCTCCTCACCGCTCGCAATATTTTGTGCAGCTCAAAACTTTCGGAGCGGTAGGAGGGCCCCTCGAGAAACATCAGCAGTGGCCGAGCGTATACGGCGTTGCTTTAACGGGGGCCAACTTTTGTTAACGGTGGTGAACGGTTACGAGCGGTGATGAATTTTTTTCACCGCTCCAGGAACGCTCCAGCAAAGTTCGGGCGGTGTGACCAGGGTCTTAAGCCAATAAATAGACAGATGCATTACACCAACCTTAACCTTGCTTACAATTATAATTCCTGAGAAACATTTAAACTTTAACCCACCCCCTGTGGATGACCACACACCAATGCTTCAAAACATAGTCCTAACCAAGTTCAATTTTTTGTGTGAATACATTTAATATAACATTATGAACATAAGTTATAGCTGTTGGAGTAAATTAATCATCAATATGCTATTAACTAAGATCCAGATGTGACGGAGTATTTTGACACTAATTTTAAGATACGTAAAAAATCCTATGACTTCTTCCAGTGGGCAGGGCTAAATGGTCCAGAAGGCAAATTTTTATGGCTTCAGGTAAGGAGCAAAAATAAGTTTCCCTATAAACCTTATTATACAAGAGATGCACTTGTTTTTACATGAAAAACACAACAACTGACCAACACTCTTCCCAGTAGCCAACCGTGTGAAATACGTGATGAAAACTGCCCGATGTTGGACATTCATTAATTATGAAGAAAATTATAGCTTGAGCACAAAAATGCAGCATACCAATTTTAGCTTGGCTTCAGTCTTAATTGGATCTTGAGAAAGAGATAATTTCATTTTGTTGGATTTTCTTTCACTTTTCTGCATTGAATTGTTTCTTTTTTTTCCAGAGAACCTTCCCATGCATAGACAGCAATCAGACGCCATCCACATCAGATTCGCCAAGGGGAAAGTAGATGTTTCGAGGGAGAAGTCTGGAGTTAGCAATCCCCCAACTCTGGCATTAGAGCCCTCACAGCGGGGCGACTGGATGATGGCAGCATAATTGCAGAGCCAAAGCTACTGCTGAGGCTCACCCACGGGAGCACCACCCCTCTTCGCTTCATGTGTCTTACTGAGGACAGCAAACCAGTTAAGCACCCACTGAGAAACCTGAAAGAGCTCTGGTTACAGGAGACCCTATCTTACTAGAAATTAGCTAGGCCTTTAGGGGCACCAGCAGCTTTAGTTAGGAGCCAGGGTGCAGGACATAGCAGGTAATCTTAGGGTCTTAGGCAAGCATAGGTTTTCAAAGATAGTTATTCACGTAGGAGTTAACAATATGCATGTTTGTCAGTCTGAGGTTAATAAAGAGTAACTTTGTAGAGGTGTTTAAGTTAGGGAAGGTGATGACCAATGCTGTAGTATGCTCTGGTCCCATCCTAATTCAATGTGGTAATGTAGCTTACAGCAGATCATGGTCACTAAACTGCTGGTTGCCCAGGTGGTGTTCTGAAAACAATGTGGGCTTTATAGATAACTGAAGTAGTTATCTAAGTGCAAGGCTCGCCTGTTAGGGCGGGATGGTATCCATCCCACTTGGGAAGGTGCTGGTCTCATTTCTTGCAGCATAGCTCATAGTCTCAGAACAGGCCTAGTTAACTTGTGACAATCCTGGGCCAAGGCCAGGGAGCAGACAAACAGGCTAAACTGACTGTGTGCTAGCTGCACAGAGTCGTCACTCAGGTTCCACTATATTGAGACTGTCTGTTCCCTGAGCTATACAAAAAAGTAGAACTATACAAAGTTTCTTCTAGTAATCGAATTAATATAAAATTAATTAGATCACACTGACTCTATAGCCACTGCCAGCACCTTTGATCTAAAAGTAGGACTATTAAATATTAGATCTCTTGCGTCTAAAGCACTAACTGTTAATGAACTTATTACTTATGCTTCACAAAAACATGGATTAAGCCAAATAATGAGGCATTAAATGGACCTAGTCCTCCTGGATACAATTATATACATCAGCCTCATCTAACTGGCAGAGGAGGAGGTGTTGTGGTTATTTATAATGATTATCTAGGCATGACACAGAAACCTGGTGCTAAATACGTTTGAAGTTCTTCAGACTAACATAGCATATGTAGCCACAAAAAATAAGTCTACCCAATCAATTCCATTACTTACTATTTACAGGCCCCCAAGGCCATATCCTGAATTTCCTTCTGAATTTGTGGAATTCATCTCAGGTTCATCCAAGGTTATTTCCTTAGACAAAGCCTTAGTTTTTGGAGACTTTATTATTCACTTTGATAACTCGGAAAACCCTCTGAAAATAGCGTTTGTGTCCATTCTAGATTCAGTAGGGGTTAATCAGAATGTCATAGGACCTCTGATTAACCCCTACTGAATCTAGAATGGACACGAATGGTAGTCACACTCTTGAGCTAACACTAACATTCAGAATAAATATAGAAAATATAGTCACACTTCCACAGTTTGAAGCTACCTCAGATCATGATCTCATCTTATTCAAAATATGTCTGAGCATATATGCACCTTACCACGCTACTATTTCAAACGTATATTCATGTCAAATATTCACACAAAGTTATCAATAGTCTCCCAGAGTTATCAACTTTGACTGGATCACTGTCATACCGCCACAGAACTTGATCAGGCAACTGAATGCTTAGAGTAAATGTTCTGCTATACTTTAGATAATGTAGCTCCACATAAAAGAAAAATGATTAGACAGAAAAAATTAGCACCCTGGTATAACGATTACACTCGTACTTTAAAATAGACCACTTGAAAATTAGAATGTAACTTGCATCAAACAAAACTGGTCATGTTCCATTTTGCATGGAAGGAGAGCCTCTTGAAGTATAGAAAAACTCTTAGTGCTGCTAGAGCAACATGTTTCTCCATCCTAATAGAGGACAGCAAAAATAATCCAAGATTCTTATTTTATACTGTAGCAAAATAAACTAGGAAAAAGACTACTATAGACACATGCACACCTCAAATATGTAGTAGCAGCAACAACTTCATAAATTATTTCAATGACAAAATTGAAAATATCTGACAAAATAATTCAAAATACTAATTTAAAGCCAGACAATTTAAGTAACCCTTCAGTTAACAATATAACCATACCAGATCAGCAATTATGTTTTACAGCCCTTAAATTAACTTCATTAATTTCCAGATCAAAAAATTCAGCTTGTGTACTAAATCCCTTACCCACTCGACTCTTCAAACAGATAATACAAGAAGCAATTGACCCTCTTCTAAAAATAATAAATTTTTTCCCTTGGAATTGGCTATGTACCCAAATCCTTTAAATGACCAGTTATCAAATCCATGATTAAAAAACCTGACATCGATCCCTGTCAGCTGGCCAATTATAGGCCAATATCAAACCTAGAAACCCAGGTCCTAGAAAACGCTGTGGCACAGCAGTTATGCTCATAGGCATAATATTGATGAAATGTACCAGTCAGGATTTAGAACTCTCATAGGACAGAGACAGCATTGGTTAAAGTAGTAAATTACTTCTGGCCTCTGATCAGGGCTGTGTCTCCTTGTTTGTATTGCTTGACTTTAGTGCAGCCTTTGACACCACTGATCATGCCATTCTCCTGGATACACTAGAAAATGTTGCAGGAGTCAAGGGAATGGACCTCTCTTGGCTCAGATCTTACTTAACTGATTGTTATTAGTTTGTTGATGTAAATGGTCATTTTTCTACGTATACCAAGTTAAAGTTTGGTGTTCTGCAAGGTTCTGTCTTTGGCCCTGTAACAGCTTCCCTAGTACAGTGGACAGTGAAACAGACAGGCAGGATCAAGGTCGCTTTCATTTTTATTTTTAATTGTTAATTAACACAAAACACACTTTTCAGCAGTCTCAAAATAAACTTCGGTGTGCCACTGCACAGATGTGATTTCAGCCAGGGGAACAGATCCTCACGCTCTGCTCCTCTTCCCTTTTATCTCCTTCTCACTGCACACAAACACACACACACAGCACATTAATTTACAACAGGTGCTTCCACTTTGCCACTCACCTTCCCTGGCCTCGCTCTCCATTCACAAACCAGTGATTGACCACGCCCCCACTGCCACATACTCCCACTGCCTAACTCAGGCTGGGGAGCCATCCAGCCTGCAGCTGACTCCCCCCGCCGAGAGAGGTAGTCCACTACCATCATCTGTGCTCCCGGCCTGTGGACCACTTCAAACTTAAAAGGTTGCAGAGCCAGATACCAATGGGTGATCCAGGCACTGGCATCCTTCATGCAGTGGAACCACTGAAGTGGGGCATGATCCAAGCAGAGGGTGAAAGGGCTCCCCAGCAGGTAATAATGGAGGGTGAGGACCGCCCACTTGATAGCCAAGCATTCCTTCACGATGGTGCTGTACTTCATCTCCTGCATGGAGAGCTTGCAGCTGATGTGCAACACAGGGTGCTCCTCCCCCTCCACCGTTTGGGACAACACAGCCCCCAGCTGCCTGTCTGATACGTCGGTTTGGAACACAAAAGGGAGAGAGAAATCAGGGAAGTATAAAAGTGGCCCCCCAGCTTTTACCTGGTTAAAGGCCTGTTGGTATTGCTCTGTCCACTGAACCAGCTCTGGTACTCCCTTTTTAGTGAGGTCAGTCAGCAGACAGGTGATGTCTGAAAAATTAGGAACAAACTGCCTATAATAGCCCACCAGCCCCAGAAACTGCCTCACCCCCTTTCTGGTCTTGGGCAAGACTGCAACGATTGTGGCCTATCAATTTGGGGATGCACCTGCCCATGACCCAAGTGGAAGCCCCAGATACCATATTTCCACCTGCCCAATTGCACACTTCTTTGGGTTTGCTGTGAGCCCAGCATGCCTCAGCAACCTCAGAACCTCCCTGAGATATTGTAGATGCTGCTCCCAATCATTACTATAAATGATTATATCATCTAAGCAAGCCACCGCATACGCATTGTGGAGACAGAGAATTTGGTCCATGAGACGCTGAAACGTTGCAGGGGCCCCAAACAACTCAAAACGAAGGGCGACAAATTGATGTAAACCAAACAGAGTGGAAAAGGCAGTTTTTTCCCAGGATAACAGAGTCAAGGGGACCTGCCAATATCCCTTTGTTAAATCCAGTGTCAAGTAAAAGCCAGCCATGCCTAACCGATCGAGTAGTTCATCAATGTGAGGCATTGGATATGCATCAAATTTAGACATCGCATTGACTTTTATATAGTCTACACAGAACCGGACCGACCCATCGGTCTTGGGAACCAAGACCACCAGACTGCTCCAGTTACTGCGTGACTCCTCAATTACCCCCATCTTCAGCATTGCCTGGAGTTCATCCAGAACCACATTTTTCTTGTGTTTGGGGAGCCGATATGGATGGCTGCACATCACCACCCCAGGGGAGTCTCAATGTGGTGTTCTATGAGGTCAGTGCGACCAGGGAGGGGCAAGAACACATCGGAGAACTCCTCCTGCAACCTAGCAACCTGTGCTCTCTGGGACAGTGAGAGGTGGTCTCCACAGAGGACTGGGGTGAATTGGGCTACACTTTTCAGACTTACAGTGGTGCTTGAAAGTTTGTGAACCCTTTAGAATTTTCTATATTTCTGAATAAATATGACCTAAAACATCATCAGATTTTCACACAAGCCCTAAAAGTAGATAAAGAGAACCCAGTTAAACAAATGAGACAAAAATATTAAACTTGGTCATTTATTTACTGAGGGAAATTATCCAATATTACATATCTGTGAGTGGCAAAAGTATGTGAACCTTTGCTCTCAGTATCTGATGTGACCCCCTTGTGCAGCAATAACTGCAAATAAATGTTTCCAGTAACTGTTGATCAGTCCTGCACACTGGCATGGAGGAATTTTAGCCCATTCCTCCGTACAGAACAGCCTCAACTCTGGGATGTTGGTGGGTTTCCTCATATAAACTGCCCGCTTCAGGTCTTTCCACAACATTTCCATTGGATTAAGGTCAGGACTTTGACTTGGCCATTCCAAAACATTAACTTTATTCTTCTTTAACCATTCTTTGGTATAATGACTTGTGTGCTTACGGTCGTTGTCTTGCTGCATGACCCACCTTCTCTTGAGATTCAGTTCATAGACAGATGTCCTGATATTTTCCTTTATAATTCGCTGGTATAATTCAGAATTCATTGCTCCATCAATGATGGCAAGCTGTCCTGGCCCAGATGCATCAAAACAGGCCCAAACCATGATACTACCACCACCATGTTTCACAGATGGGATAAGGTTCTTATGCTGGAATGCAGTGTTTTCCTTTCTCCAAACATAACACTTCTCATTTAAACCAAAAAGTTATATTTTGGTCTCATCCATCCACAAAACATTTTTCCAATAGCCTTCTGGCTTGTCCACGTGATCTTCAGCAAACTGCAGACGAGCAGCAATGTTCTTTTTGGAGAGAAGTGGCTTTCTCCTTGCAACCCTGTCATGTACACCATTGTTGTTCAGTGTTCTCCTGATGGTGAACTCATGTGCATTAACTTTAGCCAATGTGAGAAAGGCCTTCAGTTGCTTAGAAGTTACCCTGGGGTCCTTTGTGACCTCGTCGACTATTACACGCCTTGCTCTTGGAGTGATCTTTGTTGGTCGACCACTCCTGGGGAGGGTAAAAATGGTCTTCAATTTCCTCCATTTGTACACAATCTGTCTGACTGTGGATTGGTGGAGTCCAAACTCTTTAGAGATGGTTTTGTAACCTTTTCCAGCCTGATGAACATCAACAACACGAAGGTCCTCAGAAATCTCCTTTGTCCGTGCCATGATACACTTCCACAAACATGTGCTGTGAAGATCAGACTTTGATAGCTCCCTGTTCTTTAAATAAAACAGGGTGCCCACTCACACCTGATTGTCATCCCATTGATTGAAAACACCTGACTCTAATTTCACCTTCAAATTAACTGCTAATCCTAGAGGTTCACATACTTTTGCCACTCACAGATACGTAATATTGGATCATTTTCCTCAATAAATAAATGACCAAGTATAATATTTTTGTATCATATGTTTAACTGGGTTCTCTTTATCTACTTTTAGGACTTGTGTGAAAATCTGATGATGTTTTAGGTTATATTTATGCAGAAATATAGAAAATTCTAAAGGGTTCACAAACTTTCAAGCACCACTGTATCTCCGGTCCCAGCTCCACCCTCTCTGGAACTACCATTCAGCGTCGGTCACTATGGGCAATTCAAATGGGGAAAACTCGGTGAAGGCTTGTGGGACCTCGCGCACTGCAAACAACAGAGCGTCGAGCCACCTGTCCCAATATTAAGCATCCCCGTGAATGAACTTATGAATCATATTTTTAAGTGTTTAGTTAAATCATTCAACCAGCCCAACCATTTGCAGATGATAAATACTAGTACGAATCAATTTAATCCCCAATAATTTGTACAATTCACAGTGTGCGTGACATGAAAGTAGTGCCTTGATCAGTCAGGATTTCTTTCGGAATCCTGACTCAGGAGATAACATGGAAGAGTGCCTCTGCAACACTACATGTGGAGATACTGCCGAGAGGCACTGCTTCCAGGTATCGCGTTGCATAATCCACAATGACTAACACAAGACGATACCCATGTGCAACTTGATCTAATGGTCCAATGAGATCCATGCCAATTCTTTCGAAGGGGATCTCGATCAATGGGAGGGGGCGCAATGGCGCTTTTGGTGTGGCCGCTGGATTCACCAACTGGTATTCGTGACAAGCCGTACACCACCTGCGGACATAGGCAAGAATCACCGATGAATAGAATCGGGCCATGAGACAATTCAACATTTTATCCTGCCCCAAAGGCCCAGCCATAGGATTATGAAGAGCCGCATGGACTAAAAGTTCCCTGTGGCTGTTCAGGACCAACAACTGTGCCATCTTTTCTTTCGTTTGAGTGTCCTGCATCACTCAATACAGTCTATCCTTAATAATACAAAAGTATGGGAAGGAAAGCGCAACGTTAGGCTGGAGGATTTTGCCATCAATTATTTTCACTTGGTCAAAGGCGTGTCTCAAAGACTCATCACACGCCTGCTCCAATGGGAACTCCTCTAAGGGGTCCCCCAGAGAGAAAGAAGAGCTCTCCTCACTCTGTGTCATCATGACGCAGACGTGCCCAAGACCGCCTCCCCAGCCAACGCTGCGGTGGGATTCCCCTATGACGTGCGACTGCAGGACCCAACCACTAATATCTGTTTCATTCATGTTTTAAACCCTGGCCAATCAGTTCCCAAGATCAGTAGATGGGCGAGGCTCAGACTAACCACCGCCTCTACATTATGCTTTTCTCCCAGGAAATGAATAGTGATGGGCATTAGTGGAAATTTGTGTATATAATATATTTGTGCACACACTTAACCTTCACCAAATGTGCATTCCCCCTCGGCAGCCGAGCAATGAATTGCTCCAGCGCCACCGTGTCGATGAATCCCTCAACATCATGGTCCTCTGTTCTCAGCCACCGTCAGCAGGCATCCTGCAGCTGCTGGCCATAGGTGAAGAGCTGGCCGACCTCCAGTGTCAGGTCACGTAAGCATTGCTGATGCTGCTCTGGGATGCGGCCAACTCGCTGGAGGATTGCGCACTTCAAGTCAGTGTACACCAGTTGGTTCTCCGTGGGTAGTTGCTGTGCTTTGCTGGTCAGGAGTGGTAACAGGCGGGCCGCTCGCTGCTTATCTGGCCACCCCCATGCCCCCGTGGACCACTCGAACAGGTCAATAAATGCCTACGGGTCATTGTGCGGCCCCATTTTTATGACGGTGATGTGGGAATCCCACAGACTCTGGGGCTGGTGCGCCTGTGGGGTTGATGAGATGCAGGAGCGCCTGGCAGCTGTCCTGTTGGGCCCGCAGCAGAGCCTTGAAGTGCTGCTCCTGCTCTGTCCTTATTGCGACCAGCGCCTAGTGCTGGTTCTGCTGGGCGGTGGCAGCAGAATCCGCTCACTGAATGGGAAGAACTCCATGGCAACGGCTCTTTTCCAGCGTCCCGGCTTTCAGCACCAGTGTAACGGATTCCCTAGTACAGTGGACACTGAAACAGACAGGTGGGATCAAGGTTACTTTCGTTTTTATTTTATCCTCACTCTTTGCTCATCTCCCCTTTTATCTCCTTCTTACTGCACATAAACACACAGACAGCACATTGATTTACAATTGGTGCTTCCACTTTACCACTCACCTTCCTCAGCCTTGCGCTCCATTCACAAACCGACACTTGACCATGTCCCCACTGCCACAGGCCCATTGCTTTTTTTCTTTATATATATGTTGCCTCTGGGTAATATTATTCATAAGCACAGTATTAGCGTCCACTGTAATGCTGATGACACACAATTATATGTTTCTGCAAAGCAAGATGAAAGACACCAGCTTAATAAGATTGAGGAATGTGTAAAGATTAAACACTGGATGCTTATTAACACTCTGGGGTTGAGAGCTTCTCCAGCGAAGCTCGGCAAGTTTAGAATGAGTAGGCCATGTATTCAGATAAATATCTTCGCGAGTTTTTATCAGACAAGCATGACAAACATATTAACAGAATCTTTATACTTTCCTATGTGCCCACTGCCAAGTAATATTATATTTTTTAAATTACTTAAATTAGATGAAACATAAAACTTGTCACCTTACTCAGTCACACCGGACTCGGAGCGCTGAGCACCAACTAATGCATTCATAAAAGATGCCGTTACCATGTGAATAATCACTTTCACTCTTTTGGTTGGTTTCTCTTTTGCGGTGAGAACGCCCACTGTAAACAGGATAAAAAAAAGAGGTCTACCATAGCTTAGGCTATTTGGAGGTAAAACTTTTTGCGAGATGGCACGCAGACTTTATGCACTTCGGATGATTCAGGACAGCAATTCAATTTCAGAACAGTGAATCAATTCATGTTTCAATTCATGATTCAGGACAGCAATTCAATTTCAGGACAGTGAATCAATTCATGATTCAATTCAATCTTGAGAACTGCGATACTGATAAGCAGTACCTTCTTTTACTTCGACTCGATCCAGCCGAAGATCAACTTCAGCAAGTGTAGATATTTCTTGTATTTCTTCTGAGCAGATCAGTTGATATGCTCTCTCCAAACTCTCATGGTTACCAGAGGACCAGCCCCCTACTGTAACCCTAACTATGTTCTGGAGGCTACCCTGTAAGCTTCAGCCTGGACTGCAGGTGTTCTCAATGCGCAGCAAACAATGGAATGTCCAGCCGGTTGTATCCTTTTGGGGTTGTTCCCCGTTTATTGCAAAATATAATTTAATATAAAAACTAGGTCACCACCGTGCTGTTTGTGCGGTGTTAAAAAAAAAAAAAAATTTTGACCTTTTGGCTGGTCCACACGGCTACGGTAAGAACCGTGTCTTCCCCAGTCCAAGCCTTCATTAACTCTAATTACAGGCACCTGTAATATACCTGTGCCTGCATGACCTATGCTAAAAGTGAAGTGCTCCCCCAAGTGACTAAATCTAAAACTACACTAAAAACCTACCTATAGGTAAAAATAAATTACTCCTACACCCCGGCCCCTAATTGTGAGTGAATACTAAACCACAATTACCCAATTAAAACTAAGGAGCCATTTGTGCAGAGCTAATCTAAGTGAGTTCTTAAGACTAAATGTCTTCTTAGAGCGGCCAGGTCATCAGGTCATCTGGTCATTGTCCGTGGCACTTCGGGTCGTCTGACATGGGTCTTCAGCTTCCATCAAGAGGCATATTTTAGTGACTGGCCTTTCCAATTGACCTGTTCTTGTTCTTAACTGGACTGAACGCACATGGCCCCTCTTGTCTGGATAGGTCTGTGTGATTCGTCCCATCTGCCAGGACCCTCTTGGGGCTAATGGGTCCATCACGACCACGATGTCACCAACGGCAAAACTTCTTTTAGGCCTCATCCACTTCTGTCTCTCCTGGAGCAGTGGTAAATATTCCCTCACCCAACGTTTCCAGAAAAGGTCAGAGAGGAACTGCACCTGTCGCCATCTTCTCTTCAGATACAGGTCATCCTTTTGAAACAGCCCTAGTGGAAGGACTGGCCTTGTCTTCAGGAGAAGAATGTGGTTTGGTGTGAGAGCTTCCAGGTCATTGACATCCTCAGAGGCCTTTGTGATTGGTCGACTGTTCAGAATTGCTTCAATTTCACATTAAACTGTGTGGAAGCCTTCATCATCCAGGGTTTGGAGTCTGAGAGTGGAAGACAGGACACGCTTCACAAGCCGGATCAACCGCTCCCAAACCCCGCCATGGTGAGCGCCTGCTGGAGGGTTAAAAGACCATGTTAGACCATTTTGTAAAAGAGCATGCTGGATCTTGCTGTGGTCTAAGTTTAAAACGGCTTCCCTTAACTCCCTCTCAGCTCCAATAAAGTTGGTGCCATTATCAGATATTAAATGAGATATTTGACCTCTTCGACACATGAAATGTCGGATGGCGTTAATGCATGCATCCGTGTCAAGAGCATAGGCTACCTCAAGGTGAACTGCCCTACTTGCCAGACACATAAACAAAACACCATAACGCTTCACTCTTCCTCGGCCTTTCTTCACTTCCACTGGTCCGAAATAATCAATGCCCACGTTGGTGAAGGCGGGCAGGTCTGGAACAACTCTTTCCTCTGGGAGGTCCGCCATCTTTATGGCCTTCACCTCTGAGGACACAGACGTTAAGCAGTCATCCATGTAAAAGTTATGGAGTATTGTGTTTAGAATTGATGGTTCAAAGTGGTCTTTGTAATCTTGCACGATTCTCCTCAATGCACAATTTGCACAACCAGGTGACGATACTGCTCCAAAAAGGTGCACTTTCATCATATACTGCATAGGGGCAAGTGTTAGGTCACCATCAGGATACCACAAAAAACGTAAAAAATCAGTGTGCTCTGGAGACACTCTCACCTGATGAAACATTGCTTGGATGTCTGCCATCAGTGCTACACATTCCTGTCTGAACCTGGTGAGTACACCAAGCAAGGTGCTGGTGAGGAGGGGACCTTGCAGGAGCTGGGAATTCAGAGAGGTTCCTTGAAAGACAGAGGCACAATCAAAGACAACCCTAAGTGTTTTCTTTTTAGGGTGGTATATCCCGTGATGGGGAATATACCAAACCTTCCCATCGGACCTATTCAGCTGTTGACTTGGGACAGGCTCAGCATAACCATTTGCAATGACTTCAGACATGAAATCTGTGTATTCTTGATGGTATTCTTTGTTTCTTTTCAGCTTTCTTTGAAGACCAAATAGACGCTGCTCTGCAACACAACGATTGTCTGGAAGTGTGACATTTGCAGATTTAAAAGGCAAGTCAAAGCAGTAGTGACCCTCATCTTGATGGATTGATGACTCTACAATTTGCATAAACCTATAGTCTTCCCGGGACAAACATGAATCATCTGATGTTACTTCATTGAAATCCTGGTCGTATTGGGCAATTAACAGATCTTGTAGTTTGGCGATGGAGATCCTATTGGCAGTAACAGGAGAACAGCCATACATGCCCTTAACTTCACTGCCTCTCAGCGGACCATTCACGACCCACCCCAGTAGGGTCCTAACTGCATATGGCCCTTCACCATGGCTATTGATTACTTCCCATGGCTCCATAAGTTTTGGGGCATTGGTACCTATGAGCAATTCCACCTCTGCCTCCAGACTGGGAATGTTAATGTCTTTGAGATATGGCCAATCCTTCAAATCCTACTGAGTAAGAATGTTACTTTTGCTCACAGGCATTGTTTTCTGCGTGAACACTTCAGGTAAATCCAAAAACCTTTCTCCTGTCAGGCTAGATACCTGGAGGCCATTAAGTGAGAATGTCGTAGCTGTTTTTTCTTGGCCAGGTGTACGAAGGAGAATGTTAGTTTTGGTACCTGCAAGATTCAGCTCTCTCATGAGGTTTTCGGTGCAGAAAGAGGCTGAGCTCCCAGGGTCAAGGAAAGCATAAGTATTAATAATGTGACTCCCAGACTTGGCCTTCACCTGTACAGGAACAATGGAGAGGACATACTCATCTTTCCCAGCCCCAGAGCATTGACTGAAACATCTAGTGTTTTAAACTCAACATGTAACACAGTTGGATGACTCTTCTTGCATACAGCACAAGTTAGAGGCCTATCACACACCTTACTCATGTGACCTGGAATGAGGCAGCGGAAGCAGAGTCGATTTTCTTTAAGAGCATCAAGTTTTTCTCTGTGTGTCATTCTCTCAAGAGCTGAACAATTCACCACTGAATGTTGGTCTTTACACACAAAGCATATACCACGGTCATACCTCTGTCCAGATGGACCCTTATGCTGATGTTGGGGTGCAGATGGATTTAGAGGTCGGACAGCATCAACAGCAGCAACTGTAGCATGCCCTCTTCCTGATGGTCTGGCCTTGAACTTAAAGGAGGAGTTTGATGGTGTACCCTGCAAGTCCCCAAAGAGAGGGTCAGACAAAATTTTCACCTGACGCTCGATGAAGACCACGAAGTCAGCAAACATCGCCCTTGTGCCGCGCCTCTCCTGGAGTTCACACGCAACTACCCTCCACTTTTCTCTCAGCTTTTATGGCAACTTCATCATCATCAGACGAAGATTAGATGGAACATTCATCTCCTCCAGGTGCTGTAGATCTTCCATTACATTGCAACAGTCCCTTAGAAAGACAGAGAAAGACTGCAGGGCATTAACATCATCAGGCTTCATCACTGGCCATTGCATAGCCCTGTCCATGTAAGCTGCAGAAATTCTCATTTCATTGCCAAAGTACTCCTTTAACAATTTCTTTAACCTGGTATAGCCTTGACCAGGAGCCATGTTAAAGCAACTCCTAACCAACTCTCTTGGCTGCCCTCTGGTGTATTGGTCAAGATAATACAGACACTCTTCTTTGTCAGCAGTTTTCTTTTCAATAGCTTGTTCAAATGATCTAATAAATGCAGCATATTTACGTGGATGTCCATCAAACTCTGTGATCACTCTCGGTGGAAGGGAGGCTAGAGCTTGATTTTTAACCAACTGAGCAGTGATATTCTGCTGTTGCATAAGATCATACACAGAGGGCTGATTGTTACCAGAGGACACAGCATGGCTTGCATGTGTCTGAGTAGGTGCATTTCCATGAACAGATGGCAGGTGGTGTTGAAGCAGGGCTGGATTGGTGTTCCTGGGTCCATGGCTATCCCTCGATACTCCAGGTCTTTGTGATGGTATCTGCAATACTGAAGGTAGAGGGTTACTAGGCCCAAGAGAAGACTGGGCCTGAAAAACATGCTTATTCTTAGGCCTCACCACTAAGGGTGCTGCACTGTCCTGTTGGACCACAAGAAATTTAGGATGAGAAACAGAACGATTTGACAACTGTAACTGAGCATGAAGGTAGGCATTCATTGCATCCTCTCCATCCCCACCACCATCACCACCACCATCATTTTCAAGGACAGACAACTTAGCTGTAGCGGCTGCCAATTTTGCCTCAATTTCCAGCTGTTCCTTCTTTCTTTTCAGTCTTGCTCTCTCCATTTGAAGAGCTTCCTCCTCTGCATCTACGTCATGCATTTTCTTTAGAACAACAGCAGACTGTAAAAGAGCAGCTCTTTCGGCCTTAGCCTTTAAACGTATAGAAATGATGCTGGAAGACTGTGAATAGGTAGACAATTGACTTCTGTGTCTGGATCTTTTACTTGATACATTGGAAATGCTATCATCAGGCCTCACATCAGGTAATACATTAGCATTAGGAAATTGAGAATCAACCTCGGACACAGCACCAGCCAACCATTGACAAACTTCATTTTCAAATTTACTAATTTCCTTAGTTTTTTTCTATAAGCCAAGTTTGTTGTGCTTGGTATTCAGAGTCTGGCATTGGCATCTCCAGCAGAGTATTTTGCATTTCTATAGTCTCTTTGCACAGAACAGAAAATTCATTTAAATTCTTCTTGACATCATTGATATGAGAAGTGACTTTTGCAGACAGCAGCTCATTTATCCTTCTTTTTGTCTTACCAGCTTGCATGAACTTGGATTTACGATTCTTTTGCAAATTATCACACACCATAGAAAACCCCTTAGTTGTTAATTTCTTCACACGTTTTTCAGAATCCTCTTTAGTTGTATTACTCAGCGCATTGGAGTGTTCTGATGTAAGAACAGCGGCCGAAGCCTCGCTAGACTTTCCTTCATCCATGTTGCGCAAAGTGCACGTCGAACACAACCACCACGGATTTCAGCAACCACTTTCAGGTTTTCAGCATACAGGATTTTTACTCAATCACAGCAGTTCATCAATGCCGAAAGGCACTGCAACAGGTAAGTAATCCGTTTCCCAATCACGGCTACTCACTTCCACTTCGCGCGGGCTTGTAGGCGCAGATCCTCCAAACTTTTCCAATTACAGTAGATGGGAATCCTCTTGATGAGCCACCAGCGAGCTCTGTTAGAAAACCCTTTGTTTGTCCTGTTTCCAATTTGCGTTTCCTTAATCCATTGTTCTATTTCGTTTCTCCTGACCGCCAGAGGCGGTGCTTTCAGCACATGGATATCCATCACACGAACGTGCAGGTCGAGTAATAGTAACAACAAAGTCACGTGTGACCTGGGTGACGTCACCCCGTGACCCCGGCATAAAAGACCGGTGAACCCAGGAAGTGACCTCTTGCATCTTCTCGCGTTTGCAGGTTGCGAGTTGGATTGGAATTTGGACAAAGCGCCGTGTTAGTTTCGTTACCCGTAGGGTTGGGGCTGTGCTTACGCACCCTCCAAGAAACTGCGTTAAGTCCACCAATTCCTTTTCTCTTGTTATATTCGTATTTTACTCCGTTAAGCTGAGCGCTCTCGCTCGGTGGAGTTAGCTGATTAGCCCTCTGGGGCGGTGTCCTCGCCACTGGAGGACACCGTGTTCGAACGCTTGTGTTCGTTCAGGTAAGCGGTTTTCATTCATTTAAATTAAAGCGGTGTTTCTCGCCGCTGTTTATCAGTTCTGTGGCGCACAGCGCCTATCCTTGTTAATATTATCGACCGCCTTGTTTTGTGTAGCCTTGCCTCCGGCCTGTTCACGGGCCGGCTGTCTTGTGTTGTATTCATATTGTTTGTTACCCTGTTAAGCGGAGCGCTCTCGCTCGGTGGAGTTAGCTGATTAGCCCTCCGAGGCGGGGTCCTCGCCGCTGGAGGCCGGCCTATTTTCGTCCAGGTAAGCGGTTTTCATTCATTTAAATTAAAGCGGTGTTCTCGCCGCTGTTTATCAGTTCGGTGGCGCACGGCACCTATCTTTGTTGATATTATCGACCGCCTTGTTTGTGTAGCCTGGCCTCCGGCCTGCTCACGGGCCGGCTGTCTTGTGTGTGTTGTATTCGTATTGTTACTCCCTTAAGCTGAGCGCTCTCGCTCGGTGGAGTTAGCTGATTAGCCCTCCGAGGCGGGGTCCTCGCCGCTGGAGGCCGGCCTATTTTCGTCCAGGTAAGCGGTCTTCATTCATTTAAATTAAAGCGGTGTTTCTCGCCGCTGTTTATCAGTTCTGTGGCGCACAGCGCCTATCCTTGTTAATGTTATCGACCACCTTGTTTTGTGTAGCCTTGCCTCCGGCCTGTTCACGGGCCGGCTGTCTTGTGTTGTATTCGTATTGTTTGTTACTCCTTTAAGCTGAGCGCTCTCGCTCGGTGGAGTTAGCTGATTAGCCCTCCGAGGCGGGGTCCTCGCCGCTGGAGGCCGGCCTATTTTCGTCCAGGTAAGCGGTCTTCATTTATTTAAATTAAAGCGGTGTTTCTCGACGCTGTTTATCAGTTCTGTGGCGCACGGCGCCTATCTTGTTAATATTATCGACCGCCTTGTTTGTGTAACCTTGCCTCCGGCCTGCTCACGGGCCGGCTGTCTTGTGTGTTTAGCGGCGTATGATGTCTTCTCACGCTAGTGAGCGACTGTTTAGTTGCGGCTGTCTTTTAAACCCACGGCAGTAGGCTCGAGGTCCGGGTGCTCCCGCTTAGGCCCCCGCACCATTTTTTTTCTTCCTCTCCTGACCACGGGTGTGTTCGCCCGGTCGTTTTCGTTGCTGCCTGATTGTTTATTTTGGGATACTTACTTGGGGTGTTGTCGCCCTATTTTTTAAGTTCCCCTTTGCCAGCCAGGTGTCATGGGCCTATTCTCTTGCTGCGCGGGGCCCAGCAAGCGCCGTGGGGCGCCCCCACGCGTCTCCGCTTCCAAGGGTGATGTGCGCCGAGCTGGAGGAGATGAAGGCCCTGCTGGCGAATCTCCAGCCTCCGCCACAGGGCAGCAGTGTTCCCGCAGCCACCCCATCTGCCTGGCAGCCCGACCGTTCGCCACTTCTGTCACCGGCCGTTGATGCACGCGGCCTGGATGAGCTGTCGATCCGGGTGTCAGAGCTTTGACTGCGGTGGGTCTGACGGTCACGACTCCACCTCTCCGGCGGGTTCCCAGGCCACCAGCCATGGCACCGTGGCAGCATCGGAAGGCGGACCATCCAGCCAACGCTGAGGGCTGCATTGGCCCGTCTGGGGTTGGACACGCCCCGGTGGCCCAGCATCAGAGCGCTTTCTTCAGAGGCTCCACAGCCTTCCTCGTTGTCTGTTCCGCCCTCGGCCCCATACATCGGGGAGTTACAGAGGTGTTGGGCGGACCCTAGACGCCTCCCCACCTCCCTAGTGACTGCAGGGCCCTGGCAGCAATGCAGGACGCCCTACCTACGGCCTCCAGCAGATGCCCAACATTGAGCCCTCCGTGGCTACCCTCGTCCTTTCGGACGCCCGATGCCCGCACTCAATGCCGTGCAACCGCACGATGAGGTCGTCGGGGATACGACACGGCGGCACGAATGGGTCGTATTGACAATTCCATGTCCCATCTGCTGCTGGCCCTCGCCCAGACGCTGGAGGGGACGAGCGCGGCATCACGGGAGCTGTGCGACGCGGCTCTCCAGGCCTTTGCCTACTCGTCGCGGGAACTGGGCCGGCTGATGTCGTATCTCACCCTCGCCCGCCGGCAGATATGGCTGGCACAGTCCCCTCTGGCCGAGCCCGACCGGTGTGTGCTGCGCTCTCTCCCTGTTGTCCCCGGGGAGCTGTTTGGCGAGGCCGCTCAGCAAGCCCTGGACCGGAGTGCCCAGGTCGTCCAGGCGCGACAGCAGTTCGCTGGCCTCCGCCAGGTCCACCACCATGGCAATGCTGCCCAGTCCTTCAGGGGGCCCACACCGACTCTGTCTCGGCCACGCACCCGCCAGGAGACCAGACGGGTTGATGACCTTCGTCGCCCCACCACCTCCCGGACCCGCGGTGCCGCCCCCTACACCCAGTCCGCTCCTCGTCGCCCCCATGGTGACCAACGGGAGCGCTCTGGACGGCGCTGACATCAGCGCGCCGGCGGTCGGCCGCTTTTCCAGCGAACAGCTCCAAAGCTGAAGAGCATTGACCCCAGACCCCTGGATGCTGGTGACCCTCACCGAGGGTTACCGCATCCAGTTCTGCCGCCGACTGCCGCGTTTTCGTGGGGTCAAACACACCACCGTGAGCCATCCGGGGAAGTCCCTCGTCCTCCGGCAGGAAATCGCCACCCTCCTGGAGAAAGGAGCAATCTCTCCCGTCGACAGGCAGAGACAGCAAGGTGGGTTCTACTCCAGGTATTTTCTGGTTCCGAAGAAGGACGGCGGTATCCGCCCGATCCTCGACCTGAGGTCCCTCAACTCCCACTTGAGGACCATGAGATTCCGCATGCTGCATACAGTGGATGTCTTACACCACATCCAGGCGGGCGACTGGTTTGCCACCATCGACCTGAAAGACGCCTACTTCCATGTTCCCATTGCGCCACACCACAGGCAGTTCCTGCGGTTTGCCTTCGAGGGCCAGGCTTTCGAGTTCAATGTTCTGCCCTTTGGGATATCGCTGGCACCCCGTGTGTTCACCAGGTGTGTGGCAGCGGCATTGGCACCACTTCAGGCAAGGAGTTTGCGTGTCCTGCCTTACCTGGACGACTGGCTCGTCTGTTCACGGTCAGCAGCTCAGGCCCGCACCGACATCGCGACTGTGCTCTCACATGTCGCAGAGCTGGGGCTCAGGGTGAATTACAAGAAGAGCTCGCTGGTGCCCAGCCAGGAGACGACTTTCTTGGGCATGCACCTGGATTCGAGGTTGTTGATGGCAACCCCCTCCCAGACCAGGATCCACAACATCCGCCTGCTGCTTGGCCGCTTCGGACGGGGCAGGTCACTCGCCCTGAAGACCTTTCAGCGCCTGCTGGGCATGCTTATGGCAGCCTCCTCTCTGGTCCCGCTGGGACTCCTGGACTTGCGCCCGCTTCAGAGGTGGCTCAACGGTCTCCACCTCCACCCGGTGCTGCACGGGCACAGGCTCATGAAGGTGACGGATACATTTTTCAGGCTCCTCCGTCCATGGAGGAGGAGGGCTTACCTTCTGCGGGGTGTTCCGCTGGCGGCTATCCCCTCCCGGAGGGAGGTCATCACCACAGATGCTTCCCTGGGAGGCTGGGGTGCAGTCTGGCAATGCCGGACCGTCAGAGGCTACTGGAGTCCAGGGCAGCGACAGCAGCACATCAACGTGCTGGAGCTACGGGCTGTGTTCCTCGGCCTACAGCACTTCTTCCCAGGCCTGGCCGGCAGACACGTTCTGGTGCGGACGGACAACGCTACGGTAGTGTACTACATCAACCACCAGGGAGGCACCAAGTCCCTCCAGTGCTTGGAAGTGGCCGGCCAACTTCTGCGGTGGGCCCATCAACATCTCTTGAGCCTGCGTGCCATGTACTTGCCAGGCACTGCCAACAGGGCAGCGGATCTGCTGTCCCGCCAGGACCCCGATCCCGGGGAATGGAGACTCAACCCAGCGGTGGTTCTCGCCATCTGGGAACGTTTTGGCAGGGCAGAGGTGGACCTCTTTGCCTGCCAGGAGTCGACACACTGCCCTCTGTGGTTCAGCCTCCACGGCCCCAGCCCCCTGGGCCAGGATGCGCTGGCGCATGCTTGGCCGAGGCAACTGCTGTATGCCTTCCCCCCTCTGCCGCTGATTGTGCCAACCCTACACAGGGTTGCGATGGACCACCACGGGCTGCTGCTTGTCGCCCCTCGGTGGCCGGGCCGAGTGTGGTTTCCCAAGTTGCTGCAACTTCTGAACGGCGACCCCTGGTGCCTGCCAGTGAGGACGGACCTGCTATCACAGCTGGGAGGGCAGATCTGGCACCTGGATCCAGCCCGTCTGCAGCTCTGGGTGTGGCCGCTGAAGGGCCGGACCCCCTGCTAGGTCTTTGTGAGCCGGCAGTGGTCAACACTATTGCAAGCTCTCGGGCACCCTCCACCAATGCCCTCTACGCCAACAGATGGAGGCTTTTCTCCAACTGGTGCTTAACTCGGGGGGAGGAGCCTACATGCTGCCCCCTGCCGACCATTCTACTGTTCCTCCAGTCTCTGTTCGATAAGGGTCTTACTCCTGCCACCATCAAGGTCTATGCAGCTGCCATCTCTGCTCAGCATGCCAGAGTTAAGGGAAGGACCGTGGGGTCCCACCCCTTGGTGGCACGTTTCTTGAAGGGTGCTCTCCGGTTGAGACCCCCCCCCCCGATGGAGCCGGGTACCCACATGGGATCTTCACTTGGTGCTGCAGGCTCTCTGCGACGCACCGTTTGAGCCCCTGCTCACGGCAGACATTTCATGGCTCTCCCTGAAGACTGCTTTTCTTCTGGCCATTACATCGACGAGGCGCGTCGGGGAATTACACGCGCTGTCAGTCAGTGGGGAGTGCCTGCGGTGGCACTCCGGCGACAGTGGGGTCAACTCTGTGGCCTAACCCCTCTTTCCTCCCGAAGACCCTCTCTGCTACCTTCGTCAACCAGCCCCTTAGCCTTGCGGCGTTCGAGGCGGGCCATGGTGAGAGGTTGGAACTTTTGTGCCCAGTTCACGCCCTCAGGGTGTACGTGACCCGTACAGAGGGCTTCCGTAGGAGTGACGCCCTGTTTCTGTGCCACACAGGGCCGAGGAGGGGTCTGGTGCTCTCTAAGCAGAGGCTATCCAAGTGGATAGTCGAGGCCATATTACATGACTACAGGCACAGTGGCTCCCCGATTCCTCCGGCTGTCAGGGCGCACTCTGCACGGGGCGTGGTGGCCTCATGGGCATCACTGAAGGGCGTGCCCCTTTCAGACATATGCAGCGCAGCCTCCTGGGCTTCCAGCTGCACCTTCACCAGGTTTTACCGTCTTAATGTCGTCCCACATAATCCTGTGGCGACGGCCGTCATTCCAGGCCCGTCGTAGCAGCACTGAGTACGGGTAGGCACTCCTCATGACCTGGTTGGTATTAGTCATCCATGTGCTGAAAGCACCGCCTCTGGCGGTCAGGAGAAACGAAATAGAACGAGGGTTATGTATATAACCGCGGTTCTATGAGTTTCGGATGACCGCCAGAGCTTGGCAGTCACTCGGAGTGTACACGAGAAGATTTGCCAAGAGGTCACTTCCTGGGTTCACCGGTCTTTTATGCCGGGGTCACGGGGTGACGTCACCCAGGTCACACGTGACTTTGTTGTTACTATTACTCGACCTGCACGTTCGTGTGATGGATATCCATGTGCTGAAAGCACCGCCTCTGGCGGTCATCCGAAACTCATAGAACCGCGGTTATATACATAACCCTCGTTTTATTTTGTCCTCGGAAAAAGCTCACATGAAAGTGAAATGTTTCTTACGTCCAATAAAGATGAGACGATTCATATGATATCCACAGAAAAAGGTCCAAATATTCCAATGCTTTTACAGTATCCAGCGCAGATATTCACAATCCATTGCAAGTGAGACGAGTTCTTACAATGTCCACAGCTAAATGTTCATAAGTCCATTGAAAAAATGGGAACGGTTCTTACATTGTGGAGGCTACCCTGTAAGCCTCAGCCTGGACTGCAGGTGTTCTCAACGCGCAGCAAACAATGGAATGTCCAGCCGGTTGTATCCTTTTGGGGTTGTTCCCCGTTTATTGCAAAATATAATTTAATATAAAAACTAGTTCACCGCCGTGCTGTTTGTGCTGTGTTTAAAAAAAAAAAGAAGATATTTTGACCTTTTGGCTGGTCCACACGGCTACGGTAAGAACCATGTCTTCCCCAGTCCAAGCCTTCATTAACTCTAATTACAGGCACCTGTAATATACCTGTGCCTGCGTGACCTACGCTAAAAGTGAAGTGCTCCCCCAAGTGACTAAATCTAAAACTACACTAAAAACCTACCTATAGGTAAAAATAAATGTCTCCTACATATGTAATAGGCGAGAGGCCGAGGGCTACAGAAATGGAGACTGGCACTGCCTAATGCGCCATACGGTGCAGGAAGGACTTCAGACTTTAGATCAGTTGATATGCGTGCAGTGTAGTGCATACACAGGAAAAATGACTGAGCAATTTTTCCAGAATTAAAAGTATTTTCCTCAAAAATAGTTAATTTTGTTCTATTTTGAGTTTAGAGAGCAAAATTTGGAGTTGGAGTAGGAGCAAAATTACAGAGTAATTGTGTAACAGAGTAACAAAGCTGGTTGTGCCTCTGAATGGAGTAAAATAGTACAAGAGTTAATTTCAAGACAAACCAAAAGAGTCAAATACCAGATAATTGAAGCTGTAAAGCAGTTTAAGAACTGTGTTGGAATGTGTGAAAAAAAAAAAACATTACCATTGTGACGAACCGTTTTGATGACTTGATGTGATTAAGAGATGGCAGTGGGAGGGGTATTCACTCTTATTGAATGGAATTTTTTACTCCTCTCATTGAATACCCCTCCCACTGACAACCCTTTATCCTAAAACAATAGGACATAATTTTTTTTTTTTTTTGATGGCCAGTTAATTGTCCAAATCAATGGAGCAGATTTAAGTTTTTTTACATTCCCAAGATTGAACAATGTACAGTTTCCACATTCCCAAGACTAAACAGAATCACCTCAAGTGATCAAAACTGTTGGGTAAGGTAATGGGTTTTTTTTTTCACACATTCCAACACAGTTCTAAAACTGCTCTTTACGTTTTCATTTATTTTTTTTAAAGTACAATCATAACACACACTACATAGATATTATTGTAGCTGAATTTGTGCTAAATACAAAAAAGTAATATGACTTTGAAAACACTGCTAGCATTTGTTGAAATTGACAACAAAATCAGAGCATACCAAATTTATTAGAGTGCCAGAAAATACCCTCAGACCCCAGAGGGTTAACTTCTTTCTACTTAACTCTGACAAGACAGAAGAACTTTTACTAGGACCACTTGAAACTTGAAGTAGGTTTTCTGATTACATAGTAACTCTGGATGCCCTTTCTGTTTCTTTCCATGCAGCAGTAAAAGACCTCGGAGTGATCATTGACTCCAGTCATTCATTTGAAACTCATATCGATAAGATTACAAGGATAACTTTCCTTCATATATTTCTCAGGAATATTGTGAAGATAAAAAATATATAATGTTACTACATGATGCAGAAAAACTAGTTCATGCTTTTGTTACCTCTTGGTTGGCTTATTCTAATGCCTTACTGTCTGGATGTTCCAATAAGTGCATAAACAAGCTCCAGTTAGTTCAAAATGCAGCAGCAAGAGACCTTACTACAACTAGAAGACATGACCACATCACCCCTATCTTATCCACATTGCATTGGCTCCCAATCAAATTTTGCATTGATTATAAAATACTACCCATAATGCACTGAATGCACTCACGTCACTGCACCTGAATGAACTTCTGGTCCTTTATGACCTGCCATGCCTACACAGATCAAAAGGTCCAGGCTATTTGTTGATACTTCATAGAGTGAAGGCTACATCATGAGACAGAGCCTTTTCTTACAAAGCCCCACCATTATGGAATAGCTTTGCAAGTAGTGTTTGGGACTCAAACACAGTCTCAGTGTTTAGGCTGAAAATGTATATTTTTAGTCAAACCTTTAGTTATTAATAGTTTTTATTAGGTAAAGGAGTAGGTCTGGAGAGTCCTCAGACATAGTGTTTTGGTAAACTGGGATGTATTGATGCCCCCCACCCCCTCAGGTTTTTTTGATGGTGGAGTGGCTGGCTGCTTCATGTCCCAGGGCTCCCTCAGGTCTGTGTTACCTTCTGGCTCTCCCTTTTAGGTATGCTGTCATAGTTAGTCTTGTCGGAGTGCCAGCTTGCATTCAGTGCAAAATGTATACTGTTCTTAACCATTCTGTGACATGCTGCATACCCAGCAACCTGTGTTTTCTCTCCCCTCCCTCCCTCTCCCTCTACCTGTCTCTCTCTGTCGAGTGACATGTCGAGCCTGAGACACCAGTGGTGAGCAATTCCAGCGTTATGGACGTGACACTTGAACTCAAAATGGCAACAAATGACCCAGTGCATGTTTTATTGTCTCCCAGTATTTAAACAGGTGTTGCATATTTTAAGGCTGTACCATACTGGAGAAGTGATAGAACAAGAACAATTCCCATAGTACATCTAGGGCATGCCAGAAAATGCCAATAAAAGATGCGTTATGGATGTGACAGAAAAAGTATCACTTTTCTTGGGTGACTGTACATTTTTATCAAACTCTGTGAAATTGTAAACCTAATGTTGAAATGGAGATATCCATTTGATAGAGGGGTCCAAGGTGAATATTAAAAAAATCTTTGTTTAAAATATTTTGTATTTCATGCAGAGTTTCGGAAGGAAAAGTCAGTGTTATGGATGTGACGAAATTCCGTTACGGATGTGACGCGTCTGAAATAGACATGGCGTATGTTTAGAAAATCAGCAATTTAACCACCATAACCCTTTGAAAAACTCTCTAAATATCAGCTAAAACTATCAAAGTTCTTAAATAATATTTAGGATGGCTATTGTTTTGCTGTTTTGTGGATTTTTGCATACATTTCTGTGGCTTGTGGCAATAATATAGAATTGCACATGATCAAAGTTGATTTTAGCTTGGGTTTTACATTATAAGAAAGAAAGACTGACAGTGACACATTAGGTTGGTTACAAATTGGTTCAACTTATTCACATCTGTAAAATACAGGCCTAAGTGATATCTCTGGGAGTGGTTTTGATGTATTACATGTTGCTTTATTTTTGCATGGTGAGGTTGACATTTACATGGAATTGCCCTGATGCAGATCTTTTCTGCCCTTCGAACCTGCCTGATCCATCCTGATGCCCTACATCTGGCTGAAGTCTCATCACAGCACTTCTGTGCAGGATGGCCCCATATGGACAGTCGAAAGATGCACTTGGAAGATGGCTCTGGACGCTTACAGTTTTGCTATAACAGCTGAGAACTACACTTACCATGGTAACTTTAGGACTGCAGTTGTCATGAACAGTCTTGCACTCAAGTCTCCATCAAAGAACAGTTGATAACTTCAACAAAACAGACTTCATGCTAAAACTGCAATGAATTTCCTGGTTGCACAATTGTACTTTGTGACTATATAGGACACAGTTATAGAAGCAAGTTATTTTTTATAATCATACTATCAGTTATCACCCAGATGAGGATGGGTTCCCTTTTGAGTCTGGGTCCTCTCATGTCCCTCATGTCATCTGAGGGAGTTTTTCCCCTTGCCACTGTTACCACAGGCTTGCTCATCAGGGATAAATAAATTTATTAAGGATAAAATTAGCTCATATGTTTAAAGTCTTTTTTTCTGGAAAGCTGCTTTGTGACAATGTCTGTTGTTCAAAGTGCTATACAAATTAACTGACTTGAAGTTAACTCCACCCCTATTGGTGACCATGCCCCTATTTTGCAGACCTCAGAACCTTTTATTAAATAAGCTATTTAAATTACATGCAAATCCACTGGTTTAGTCCTGAATTACAGCTGTTTGAGTAAATCAAGCTCAGCCTTGCTTGGATTAACTGGAATGTGACTGCCATATAGTTTATAAAACATGTTTTTCCATAATTATTGAGTTTAAGACCCTGCCGACTAATTTTCCATCAGTTACTTGACGATATGGATAGTCCTATGACTAGTTGCAAAAACAAGTTTTGCATATTGTGCAAATTCTCATAAATTTTTGGGGCCAAATGGCTCAAAAGGAATATGTCTGAAGTCAAACAGAATGAATCGCATTAAGCAGCCACCCAAATACTCACTTCTCCTCTCCTTGGCATATTTTCTTGAGAGACTGTGGAATGCGAGCCCCCTAAAATTAAAACACATCCTCCGGTCCACCCCTTTTTAAATTATTAAAAACATAGACCATCAACCAACTTTTAGATACATTGTTGCTACCTTCTGGCAGTAGTACCACATTATTTACCATTACAGTGCCGGTAAAAACAAGGGAAACTAGAGTGTATTTTTTTTTTGTAAAGACAAGACCATAGTTGCATAAACTATTTGATTTCTTATATTTTAATGACTATTTCAAAATCTTGACCCTTTCCTGGTCAGAACTTATAAGATTTTATTGATACCAATGCCATTATCAATTCTGCTTATTGGTCCAATTTTTTAAGGAGTCCCTTATTGATTCCTGATCAATTTTCTCTGTGGAAGAAAAAAAAAGCAGGCCTACATAGGTTTTTCACTGTTAAAACACAGCTGTTTTATTAACACAATGTAGAATGTCTGCCTAATAACATTTGAACATGTTAAAGTAAGCATTAAAGAGCTTTGCTGGCTGGGAGCTGTTTGCCAAGTCGAGCAGCTGGCTGTAGCCTCAGAGTTATCTGTAGCAACAGTTTAAGAAAAATATTGTGGGTTCGGCCATATCGGGTTAAAAAGTGACAGCAGCATGCCAACTAAGTTATAAATTACTTATAGAAACATTGCATGCAATAGGCTTTGCATTATAGGTTCTCCAAATTGCATGCAATATGCTAAACTGTGATTACTAGCTTTCCCCTCTCTCTCACATATGCAGTCTTAAAAACAAAACACACACATGCATAGTGATGCCCGGGTTGATAATAGGCTTCACCAAGGAGCAGTGGCATAGGAAAGAGTTTGACATTGGGAGGAACAAATTTGCCCATGGTGGGTTGGGGTCATTCAGGGAGAACAGAGATGTAGCAGTTGACATCACAAACTATAGCTGGGCCATAGTGGCAGTAAAAAGTGGAATTCAAACAGCTAACTAGTCAGAAAGACTGTACTGTCAAGTGGTAGACAATTATTGTGCCATGGCAGGCAAACATAAAGGCTAGTTATTTTACAGCAAGTCGTTCTACTGTCTTCCTAGAGATTCTCAAAGAAGGACTCAGTGAATCCACCTATGGCGCATTCAGTTCGTTCATTCATTTCATTGTGGCTCTAGGAATTATTTAGCCTAAATCATTAATGAATTAGATTGAAACTTTTAGGTACAATATATGCATTGGTAATAAATTATGGCTTAATCAATATTTTTAGAAAAAAGGCTGTTTACCTGCTCACTACAACAGCTAGCCCAAATGTTTTTGACCACAAAGCTAATCTTACAGTATTTTTGAAATTCAATCATCACACTTTTCCAGTAGCAACACAAATGCTTTTTACTGTTATGCTAATCGGCTAGGCTGTTAGGCTATTCCAAGGTGGATATCAAGCAATCATAACCATGCCATGATGGTCGACTAAAAAAAGGAAAGCATATCATCTGGGTTTTGAATTGAAGAGGTTGATAATGTCATCATAAACCAAAGCGTTGATACTCTTTAGTCCTCCAGACATTTTTTAAAGAATATGGGTCAGTGATGGCTGTTTAGCCATAGTTGCATTTGCTAAGAAGTTGTTATGCAAAACTCAGACAGAACACCTGGCATGAGCTAAGGTTAACAAAACATAATATAGCCTAACATAGCCCAGGCAAGAAATCTAAGAGAAAAGGTTCTGATTGTCTAAGAAATCTAAGAGAAAAGGTTCTGAAATGCAGAATTTGAAATGCACTCCAGTGATGTTTTTTTTCCCTTTGGCTACAAATCTGTGCTAAACTTAAAGGAGATACACAGAGCCTTTATTTTTAAATACATTTCTTAGTGGATAGTATCTCCATCCTTGACTCTTGTATGCTGCATAAATGGGAATAAAAAAAAATATTTTTGAGAGTTAAAATCGACCGCAAAGTTGGCATTCGAGCTGCCCCGCTGAGCCAGCCATGCCCTGAGTACGTGACATCACAGCAGGAACCGGTTTTAAGGCCAAGGCCTTTTATAGCTAGAGACCAAAGTCAAATAAATAAAAATTTATGGTGAAAGTAAGAAATACCGTTACGACTTGCTCAACTAAGACTGATTTAACTTCATTGATTGTGGGTTGACTTGTATTAAAACAGGATAGGTGTTATAACTTATGCAACATACATACGTACATGCATGCATTTTCACTGATAAAACATAAAAGGCTAATTAAATAATCAGATGAACTGAGACAATCACATTCTGAAGCAAATTAAATAATCTCATACTTAAACACACAATACAAGTTACATGTATTAATCTAAATGCAGGTAAACAACGTGGTGGTGGGGGGGTTTTTTTTTATCCAAATGGGAGTCAGAGCTTACCCGTCTGTGTTCTTGCTTCTTGAAGGCCGATTGTTTTGAAACAATCTGACTTTCAGTTGTTCATTCAGTTCTCCGTTCATTCACTTCTTCCATGTAAGAGAGAGATGGCAGCAATATCCAGTTTAGAAATAAGATGGCTGCTCCACTCATTCACTTTTCTTCATACTGTGTAGTCCACCGTTACTGCTGGGCTCAGGCAATTACTAAAACCCAGGACGGAATGGGATGTGACCGGTTTTAGCAACAGCTGCAGGGAGGTCACTGCCTGAGTGATATGTCCCATCCCGTTCCATCTCGGGTTTTAGCAACAACCCTCGGCTAACTCCGGGAGGACTGGTGCAACTGAACTCACTTTCCTTTTAAAATAAATAAATAAATAATAAGAAAAAAAAAATACTTTCCTTTTCTTATAGCTCTCTGACGGAGAAGATTGCAGTGCTAGAAGCGCTGCAGGAAATGAGAGCAGCACCTTCCCGAGTGGGATGGATACCGTCCCGCCCTAACAGGCCAGCAGTGCCCTCAAAATTAGGCCAATTATCTATAAAGCCCACACTGTTTTCAGAGCACCACCTGGACAGCCAGCAGTTCAGCGACCATAACCTGCTGTAAGCTACATCGCCACACCGCGATGTACTTTTCACTTTCGCTTTCCTTTTTCCAGTTTTTTCCCCCCCGGTTTTTTTCTCTTTCTTTTTTCGGAAGAACACCGAGACCGGAAGCTTTCTTTTTCTCTCCTCCTGTGTAAAGTCCACAAGCGGAGGCCATCCACATCTGATCTGCTTTAATATCAACAGATCTTCATTTAAGGTACGTGAATCTTTTCATCATGGCACACCTTCAGCCTGTTCAGTGTGCTGAGTGCAGGATGTTTAGTCATTCTTCCTCCGTCACTAGCGATAGCTCTATTAGCTTTACTTGTGATAAGTGCAGATTAGTTAGCTCTCTGACGGAGAAGATTGCAGTGCTAGAAGCGCGTGTCCAGGCTTTAGAGCAGGTTAGTGAGCGTGAGAACAGTGTAGTTTCTGTTAGGGAAAGTCTGGACGCACTAGGTGGAGTTAGTAATCCCCCAACTCCGGCATTAGAGCAGCAGGGCGAATGGGTGACGGCTCGGCGGCATAAGCATAGAGCCAAAGCTTTCCGATCTAAGATGGACACAAACGCTGTTTTTAAAGGGTCTTCTGGGTTATCGAAGTGAATATTAAAATCTCAGTGTAGTAGCTACATCGAGACTGTGTCTGTTCCCCGAGCTCAACAAAAAGGTAGAAATTTTCAGAGAGTTTGTTCCAGTAACCTAATCAAGATAAAATTAGATCATACTGACTGTACAGCTGCTGCCAGCACCTTTGATCTAAAGGTGGGGCTATTAAATATTAGATCTCTTACATCTAAAGGGCTAATAGTTAATGAACTCATTACTGATCAGGAGTTTAATGTACTGTGTTTGACAGAAACATGGATTAAGCCAAATGAATATATAGCATTAAATGAAGCGAGTCCTCCTGGATACAGTTATATACACCAGCCTCGTCTAACTGGCAGAGGAGGAGGCGTCGCGGTTATTTATAACGATTATCTAGGTGTAACACACAAACCTGGTTATAAATTTAATACATTTGAAGTTCTTCATACTCATATAATGTATGTAGCCTCGAAAAATAAGTCTACCCAGTTAATTCCATTGCTTATTATTTACAGGCCCCCGGGGCCATATTCTGAGTTTCTTTCTGAATTTGCAGATTTTATCTCAGATCTGGTTATTTCCTTAAACAAAGCTTTAGTTGTCGGAGATTTTAATATTCACTTCGATAACCCAGAAGACCCTTTAAAAACAGCGTTTGTGTCCATCTTAGATTCAGTCGGGATTAAGCAGAATGTCATAGGACCGACCCATAATGGTGGTCACACCCTTGATCTAATACTAACATTCAGATTAAACGTAGACAATATAGTCATACTTTCACAGTCTGAAGTTATCTCAGAGGGGCGGCACGGTGGTGTAGTGGTTAGCGCTGTCGCCTCACAGCAAGAAGGTCCTGGGTTCGAGCCCCGGGGCCGGCGAGGGCCTTTCTGTGCGGAGTTTGCATGTTCTCCCCGTGTCCGCGTGGGTTTCCTCCGGGTGCTCCGGTTTCCCCCACAGTCCAAAGACATGCAGGTTAGGTTAACTGGTGACTCTAAATTGAGCGTAGGTGTGAATGTGAGTGTGAATGGTTGTCTGTGTCTATGTGTCAGCCCTGTGATGACCTGGCGACTTGTCCAGGGTGTACCCCACCTTTCGCCCGTAGTCAGCTGGGATAGGCTCCAGCTTGCCTGCGACTCTGTAGAAGGATAAAGCGGCTAGAGATAATGAGATGAGATGAGAAGTTATCTCAGATCATTGTCTCATCTCATTCAAAATATGTCTGAGTAATAATATATGCGCCTCACCACGCTACTGTATTAAACGTACTTTCACGTCAACTACTGCACAGAGCTTTATAAATGATCTCCCAGAGCTGTCAATTTTGATTGGGTCACTGTCAGCCCCTGCAGAACTTGATCAGGCAACTGAATGCTTAGAGTCAACAGTCCACCATACTTTAGATAATGTAGCTCCTCTAAAAAGGAAAATAGTCAGAGACAAAAAATTAGCACCCTGGTATAATGATGACACTCGCACATTAAAACAGACCACTCGAAAATTGGAACGTAAATGGCGTCAAACAAAATTGGTAGTGTTCAAATTAGCTTGGAAGGAGAGCTTCGTGAAGTATAGAAAAGCTCTTAGTGCTGCGAGATCAACATATTTCTCCTCCCTAATAGAAGATAACAAAAATAATCCTAGATTCCTATTTAATACTGTAGCAAAATTAACCAGGAATAAGTTCACTATCAACACATGCACACCTGCAGTATGTAGTAGCAATGACTTCATGAATTTTTTTAATGACAAAATTGAGAATATCCGACAAAAAATTCAAACTACTAATTTAAGGTTAGACAATGAAAGTGACCTTGTAGTTAACAATATAACTGTATCAGATCATCAGTTAGAATGTTTTACTCCCCTAAAAGAAACTGAATTACTTTCATTAATCTCTACATCAAAAGCCTCAACTTGCGTACTAGATCCCTTACCGACACATCTATTCAAACAGATAATGCCTGGAGTAATTGAACCGTTTCTAAAAATAATAAATTCTTCTCTTATGATTGGCTATGTACCCAAATCCTTTAAACTAGCAGTTATCAAACCCCTGATTAAAAAACCTGACCTTGATCCCTGTCAGCTGTCCAATTATCGGCCAATATCAAACCTCCCCTTTATCTCCAAGATCCTTGAAAAAGCTGTGGCACAGCAGTTATGCTCATATTTACATAGGAATAACATCCATGAAATGCATCAGTCAGGATTTAGACCTCATCATAGCACAGAGACAGCACTGGTTAAAGTAGTAAACGACCTACTGTTGGCGTCTGATCAGGGCTGTGTCTCGCTACTTGTGTTGCTTGACCTTAGTGCAGCATTTGATACCATTGATCATTCCATTCTTTTGGATAGACTAGAAAATGTTGTGGGAGTTAAGGGAATGGCCCTCTCCTGACTCAGGTCTTATCTAACTGATCGTTATCAGTATGTTGATATAAATGGTGATATTTCTAGATGTACCGAAGTAAAGTTTGGTGTTCCACAAGGTTCTGTCTTGGGTCCACTGCTTTTTTCTCTATATATGTTACCTCTGGGCGATATTATTCGTAAACATTGTATTAGTTTCCACTGTTATGCTGATGACACACAGTTGTATGTCTCTGCAAAACCTGATGAGAGACACCAGCTTAATAGAATTGAGGAATGTGTTAAGGACGTTAGACACTGGATGCTTATTAATTTCCTTCTGCTTAACTCTGACAAGACTGAAGTACTTGTGCTAGGACCACATACAGCTAGAAGTAAGTTTTCTGATTACACAGTAACTCTGGATGGCCTTTCTGTTTCTTCACGTGCAGCAGTGAAAGACCTCGGAGTGATTATTGACCCCAGTCTTTCATTCGAAACTCACATTGATAACATCACCCGGATAGCTTTCTTTCATCTCAGAAATATTGCAAAGATAAGAAATTTAATGTCATTGCATGATGCAGAAAAACTAGTCCATGCTTTCGTTACCTCCAGGTTGGATTATTGTAATGCCTTACTGCCTGGATGTTCCAATAAGTGCATAAACAAGCTCCAGTTAGTTCAAAATGCAGCAGCAAGAGTCCTTACTAGAACTAGAAAATATGACCACATCACGCCTGTCTTATCCACACTGCATTGGCTCCCAATCAAATTTCGTATTGATTATAAAATACTACTATTGACCTTTAAAGCACTAAATGGTCTCGCACCACAGTACCTGAGTGAACTTCTGCTCCTCTATGACCCGCCACGCCTACTTAGATCAAAAGGTGCAGGCTATCTGCTGGTACCTCGTATAGTGAAGGCTACATCAGGGGGCAGAGCCTTTTCTTACAAAGCCCCACAGTTATGGAACAGCCTTCCAAGTAATGTTCGGGAATCAGACACAGTCTCAGCATTTAAGTCTAGGCTGAAAACATATCTGTTTAGTCAAGCCTTTTGTTAATGGTGTTTATGAGGTAAAGGAGTAGATCTGGAGGGTCCTCAGACATAGTGTTTTGGTAAACTGGGATGTATGGATGCTGTCAGTCCCCACTCGCTTGCTCACTCGAGTTTGTTGACAGTGTAGTGGCTGGCTGCTTTATGTCCCAGGGCTCCCTCATGCCTGTGTTACCTTCTGGCTCTCTCCTTTTAGTTATGCTGTCATAGTTAGTTGCCGGAGTCCCTGCTTGTACTCGGTGCAATATGTATACTGTTCCTACTTATTCAGGTCACATTGGGCATACAGATTTTGGGGGGGGGGGGGGGGAGGGAAAGAAAACACAGGTGGTTACCTGTGTTTTCTTTCCCTCCCCCCCCCCCCCCAAAATCTGTCCCTCTGAGTTACATGGAGTCGACAGGAAATCTTTTGGTGGAGACGGTGGAGACCTCGACTGGCTATCATAGCCTGCAGGGAATCGGCCGTCAGACATTCTGTCGCATGTCCCAGACCCGGTGAAATGTAACTGAATTGTCTTGGCCAGCCCTAAGGGTCCCATCTGCATCTCATCATTGCTGAGGAGTGTGCTCCCATCACCCAATCAAGCATCCAGCCAGAGCAGGTCATGATATATTTTACCATATTAACATGCCATTGTGTGTTATGCCTGATGTAAAGACTCTCGTCTCTGTGAGCCTACCACACAGATTTAATACTTGTCATTTTTAGGGCATACCTAACAACGTGTTTTCTTTCTCTCTCTTCCCCCCCCCCATCTGTCCCTCTGAGTTACATGTTGATCCTGGGATTGAGATGCTGGCCTCTTCTGCCCCTCGGACCTGCTTGATCCATCCTGGTGCCCTGTGTCTGGTCGGAGTTTTATCGCCCCACTCCTGTGAAGGACGGCCCCATGAGGACAGTTGAGGGTTATCCCTGTTAAAACTGTTAATATTATAGTCAGGCTGTCTGTTGTTGCCCAAATGAGGATGGGTTCCCTTTTGAGTCTGGTTCCTCTCGAGGTTTCTTCCTCATGTCGTCTGAGGGAGTTTTTCCTTGCCACCGTCGCCACAGGCTTGCTCATTGGGGATAGATTAGGGATAAAATTAGCTCATGTTTTAAGTCGTTCAAATTCTGTAAAGCTACTTTGCGACAATGTTTATTGTTAAAAGCGCTGTACAAATAAACTTGATTGATTGATTATATTTTTCTTTAATTGTTGGTACTGCACCCTCTTTCAATACGGGCTTATAGCCAACACTCCTCAACAGATCAGAAGTTTCATACAAGTCTTCAGTAAAATGTGCAGAGCAGAGGAGAGACCACTTCGTAGCCGCCCAATGTGCCTGTGAACTTCTCACAAAATGCGTCCAAATCTTTGCAGTTTGAACATTCTTGGGCCATGAATGCAACGTAAATCCACCTTCTGTCGTGTTGCTGCACCAGCCAGCAACACATCTACGTGGCATGGCAATAAATTAGCTCAAAATGGAGGATCACAGTTGCAGTCAGCTCTGTATTTTAGTATAGCGGAAATGGCGATGAAACCTGTAGACTTCCTGTTGTGACGTTACGGACGTCAAGGTCATTTACTCAGACCGCTACCTATATAAATCACTTTAATCGTGAAAATTACTATATTATATTGTTAATGCTTAAAACTATTCCTGTGCCATTCTTGAGGTCTCAAGGCATTTATAAACTAAAGTGAGACTATGGCTCTGTGTATATGCTTTAAAGTAGCTGGAATTTTAAAATTACCATTAATAATTACCTCACAAAATGGCTACAACTGAATTTTCAGCAGACGCAACAGGCACCAAAATACTAATGAATGCATATTTGTGAAAGCACATTGCTGTTTAAAAATATATAAAAACAATGCAAAATGTAATTTTGTTAATTAGAAGTAAAAATGCATTTTCTTTAAACAGTATGGGCTGGGTAGGGAAGTATGAACAATCACTGGTCAAAATATTGCAAATATGTTTGGTTTTGGAGAGAAAAGTGTCGCTGGGGAGTCAAAAGAGTTGACTCTTATTGGTGAGCTGAGCCAAATGATCCGACAACCTGAAAAGGAGCCAAAATTCCCATCAGGTAGTGACGTTAATGACATGTTTTCTGGACCGTCCAAATTAACCATACCAGCACAAAGTTCAAAAGCCAGCAATTGTGGTCATATGGTAGTGCCCATGTTAATGCAAATGGCATGGGTAAACTGTACATCTGTGAAGACACCATTAATGCTGAAAGGTACATACAGATTTTTGAGCAACATATGATGACATATTGTTTAAACACATCATTTTTCCATGTAAAATGACTTGAAAATTACTCATTTATTGATTTATATGTAAACAGCTGCATAATGTAGTGAATGATGTCACTGCCTCAGCGCTCAAAGATTGCTGGTTCGAAACTCAGATTGGGAGAGTGCTTAATAAATATTTTCTTTTTATTCCAAGACTATCAAATCATGTTGGGTGTATGAAAACAAATTGAGTAAACACAACTTGGTTCATTTAAATCAGGTAAATTAATTTTTTTTTAAAGTGTAATTTACTGAGAGAGACTATTTTCAGGATTTACTTCTTGTAGTGATGACATCGTGGCCAAACAAATGTCCCGAACCTTTTATTTATATATATATATACACACACACACACACACACACACTATATTGTCAAAAGTATTTGCTCACCTGCCTTGACTCACATATGAGCTTAAGTGACATTCCATTCCTAATCCATAGGGTTCAATACAACATCGGTCCACCCTTTGCAGCTAGAACAGCTTCAACCCTTCTGGGAAGGCTGTCCACAAGGTTTAGGAGTGCGTTTATGGGAATTTTTTACCATTCTTCCAGAAGCGCATTTGTGAGGTCACACACTGATGTTGGACGAGAAGGCCTGGCTCTCAGTCTCCGCTCTAATTCATCCTAAAGGTGTTCTATCGGGTTGAGGTCAGGACTCTGTGCAGGCCAGTCAAGTTCATCCACACCAGACTCTGTCATCCATGTCTTTATGGACCTTGCTTTGTGCACTGGTGCACAGTCATGTTGGAAGAGGAAGGGGCCAGCTCCAAACTGTAAACACAGTCTGCATGCCTAGGTGCTTGATTTTATACACCTGTGGCCATAAAAGTGATTGGAACACCTGATTCCGATAATTTGGATGGGTGAGCAAATACTTTTGGCAATATAGTGTACATACATACCAGGGTTCTCCACAGATTGAAAATATAGGGGGGTGGGGGTCAATCGGATGACCTTGAAACAAATTTGCATAAATTTACATGTTCTATTTGCATATAATTTGCATAATATACTCTCAAATAGTAATCATTTAGAATAGAGGAATCAATTGGACTGGTACAAAACACATCATACGTCAAACATTACACACTTACACATCATATTCAGACACACTGAAATGGAACTGGAAAATATTTTTTTTATTTAGCAAACTACAAAAAAAGAACAGAAAAGTACAGAAAAGTTTTTGTATTAACTATATTCACACTGCTCCACAAAAGCTGGCATTGTTTGAAATGGAAATGTAATTGCAGGCACCACTGGAAAAAATATATATTTTTTTAGAGAGTAAAGTACATTGAAAAGATGTTGTTTTAACTATATTTACACTGCTCCATCCATGTTCACCAGTTAACAGTCTAAGAAGATAAAAAAGAAAAATGACATTGTAATTTAAACTCATTCATACAGACTCAAGCAAATTGCATTGTAATAGTTACACAGCCTAACATCAAATCAAAATCATCAAAATCAAATCAAGTTTATTTGTACAGCGCTTTTAACAAACATTGTCGCAAAGCAGCTTTACAGAATTTGAACGACTTAAAACATGAGCTAATTTTATCCCTAATCTATCCCCAATGAGCAAGCCTGTGGCGACGGTGGCAAGGAAAAACTCCCTCAGACGACATGAGGAAGAAACCTCGAGAGGAACCAGACTCAAAAGGGAACCCTAACATGATCTCTAAAATATGGTTGCACAAAATGCTTTTATATTTGAAAGAAACTAACTCAAAATTACCTGCTTTCCTCTTTTCCTAAACATCCACTTCGAAGGTGAGCTTCCTGTTCCTAATGCCTGCCCATAGTTTTGCAGCTTTGTGAAAATCAAACTCCTCTGGTGGAGTCCTTACGCCGTTTTGGCCCCATAGACTCCCATTCAAATCCTGACAGCGCTTTTACTACAAATTCACTTGTTTTCAACTCGCTCTAGTGTCCACATTTTTTTACACTAGAGACAAAAAAAATTACATCAATGTGTTCATGAGAGCCTTGTAGCGCTTAATGTGAAAGAATTTTGTGAATAGCTCCTTTCGTTTCCGTGTAAATCCTCGTTGTTCGAGGAGAGGGAACTCTGAGAAAAAGCGCTCTTTGCTTGTCATATTGTGTCTCTTCCCTGCACCTGAGCACCGTTACCAAGGCGACGAGCTCCACTCAGGGAGCAGAGAGGGGAGGGGCTGCTCTCTCAAACACACACAGGCTCACAGCATCGGAGCCTCATAGCCTGCGATACACGCACTGCATCACTCTCACCATTTCCCACAGGGGAATTGTCGTCTCTAGTTTTGTGTTTACTCCCCCCCCCCCGGCTGGCTACTTATTTGTCATGGCCGGCTAGTATGAGCCTTAGTGGAAAGCCCTGAAACGCCGAAGTGTGAAACGCTTTTCTTAGACTATAATCGTCAGACTGACTAAACTAATTGTTGGTAAATGAGTTTCACACTCGGGTGTTGTCGCATTGTCGGTACTCCAACAGAGAAAGGCTATCTGTCACAAAGAAAACAAAGGGACATCTCTTCCTTTTGTAAAGGGGCGGCAGAAATTAAACGGGGGCGGGAATCACAGAAAGGGGGGCGGCCCGCACCTCTAAAACCCCTCGTGGAGAACCCTGCATACATACATGCACAGTACCAGTCAAAAGTTCGGAAACACCTTCAAATTCAATGTTTTTTCTTTATTTTAATTAACTAAAAGACACTTTGGCCCAATCCCAATTCTAATTTCTACCCCTCCCCCTCCCCCTTGGCCCTTCCCCTTGAAACTGAGCTACAAGGGATAGGGCTTGAAATTCAACCCTTACGTATTGGGATAGCCCTTCAACGATCGCATACGTCATCGCGTACCTCCATCAGCGTTTACGTTAGCAAAACGCGACCAAATGCGTCATTGGCTGCGACCAGCCGCTACAGTCAGAGATCTCTGCTGGCAGGGTGTGATTTGTTAACTAACACCACTGAATGGGATATCTTTGGCGCTTCGTGCACCACATCCGACAGAATGAGGTGTCAGAACACTCATGTAAACAATAAAAGCGAGAATAACAGAACAAAACGTACGCAGTCAAGCAACCGAAAACAATACTCGCTCCCAAAGCTTTTTAGCAGCAGCTTGGATTTCAGAAATCGCTGCTCATTCTCAGCTCGAAAGCGAATCAAGCGGCGTGTTTCCTCTGGATAACAACTTAAAACACGTAAATAATGGAGAAAATACATTTATGACAATCTTTCGCCGCGGGAACCGCCATCTTTCTGAAATCTGCATGGCATTGTGGGAAATCACTCAAACCCCTTCGTTCGGAGTCAGCTCCAGGAAAATCTCCGTTTGGAGGGGTACAGAAGCCCTACCCCTTCCCCTCCGTGTTAACTGGGATTGGGATACCCCTACCCCTTCACGTGAACGCGCAAAATGGAGGGGAAGGGCCAAGGGGTTGGTCCAAGGGGTGAAATGGGATTCGGCCTTTGTGTCTTAAAGTAATGACTGACTGTTATTTCTCTTTACTTAGTTGAGTGGTTCTTGACATAATATGGATTACTACAGTTGTCGAACAAGGCTATTTACTGTATTTTTATTATTTACTCTTTACTGGTTGATGGTGTCAAATGCATTAAGAAGGCAAGAAATTCTGTTTTTGACAAGACACACCTGTTAATTGAGAAGCATCCCAGGTGACTACCTCATGAAGCTGGTTCAGATGATGCCAATAGTGTGCAAAGCTGTTATCAAGGTAAATAGTGACGACTTTGAAGAGTCTAAAAGATGGAACATGTTGTTTTTAACACTTTTTTGTTTACCATATAATTCCATATGTTATTTCATAGTTTTGATGAGTTCAGTATTGTTCTACAATGTAGGAAAAAAAAAACAGAATTTGAAGGTGTTTCCAAACTTTCGACTGGTACTATGGGCCATTTTTAAAAAAATGTACCTATTATGGTATAGAAGTCTTCACTTATTTTTCAGTTTCTCATCAGAACAGAGGGGTTTAATTGAAAAATGATTCACATTACTGCATAGACAATAAAAACCTCTTTAAATTTTCATACTGAAGTTTTTATCTTATTTAATAAGAAAAATAAGAGTGATTTATGTTATTTTTCTTTACTGTTACCAATGCAAAAACTAATTATTCATAAATATATATCTTACATTCTTGAACTTACTCAGGAGTAAATTTTATTTTTCACAAAAATAACTAATTAGGTGTTTAAACAAAAGTATTGAGTACATTATCCGATTTGTTTTTTTTTCATAAATTCAAAAAATATTGTGTTACTTTAGTTTCTTTACCGTTACCCAAAAACATTTTTGAAAATAATTAGTTCCTAGTGCTTGCTAAAGAGGGGGCTGTTCGACATCTTGAAGTGCCAGGATGTTGGGACTCCATTTTGATTTTTTTTGAGGCAGTGGAGGCTGAAAGGTGAGCAAAACATTTCATTAATTACTCATGTCACACAAATTTACTTTCTTTACCGTGATGCACATATAGACATCAGCGATCAAATAGAAACTATTTGTAGTTGTTGATTAAGTTTGAGTGATGAAATATGAGCAATTATTTGAAAGCATAACTGTCATGCTGTGTTGTAAGAGAATGAGACACCTCTTTACCATTACCATATACTTTCTTTACCGTTACCATTCCTAGTAATGGTAAAGAAACTTTGGTAACGGTAAAGAGAAAATCATGCATAAATGTCTGTTTTTCTCTAGATTTCCAGGCCAAATAGGCAAATAGAATTGAATTTAAAATATTTAAATCATTGTGTACCAGATGAAATATAATAAAAGCTTTTTTTTGCTTATTTTACCTAAATATAAAGAAAGGGTATTGATTCTTTACCGTTACCTTGAAAATGGTAAGGTAACAGTAAAGAAAGCCACAATTTCAGAAAAATTATTTTTTAAAATAAAAATAATAGGAATCTAGCTTTGCTGATTAGTAGGACTTGATTTTAATCAATAGGCAATATTTTTGGACATTTATAGAAAGAGTGACAATTTTTTTTTTCATTTCTTTACCGTAATTGGTACAATTTTTTGAAAATGGCCCATATAACACTGAGAATTATCTCTATCTGAAAATAAAACCTCCACGTGGTCCAAACTCCACAGAGTCAGGAATAAAATGCAGATAACAGGCGGCACAGTGGTAGAGCTTCCACATTCACTTTTTCAGAACCAAAATCACAAGTTCAAGTTTGGCTGAAAACAAACCCTGACATACCCACAGCTGGGGGTTAGGTGCACGTCAGCCATTCCTGCTGTTCCAGTGACCTTTTGGTCCCAAAGCTGCTTCTCTAACCTTTAAGCCATTGCTTCCCATGACGATGAGACAGTCTTTAAAAAACATCCACATCATCACTGAGCCATGCGTTCCTCTTCCCACCAGAGACCCGATAAGTAATCAAGTCCGCAGACAAGTTAACGATACATGTTAACACCATAAAACAAATGCTTAACTAGCCTAGGTGTCAATCACTAACAGTTATCGAGAACAGCAATCATTAACCTCTTAAAAGGACTGTATTTTATGAGCTAAAAGCAGTTTTACTCAAGTCTTTACTCAGTAAGCATTGTTGTCATAGCTACATGTAAGGCAAGGCAAGTTTATTTATATAGCACATTTCATACACAATGGCAGTTCAATGTGCTTTACAGAAGTAAAAACAAAAACAGTAAACAATAGAGAAATAAAATTACATAAAAATTGTATTTTTATTCTAAAACAATTAATTAAAAGAATTAAAAGAAATTAAAAGAAAATAATAAGAATTAAACAATAGTAAAAATAAAATATATAAACTTAAAAATAAAAAAATAAAAATATAATAAAAATAAAATAAACACTCCATCTGTCAGAAAATGAAGGTGACAGACAAAAGTAATCACTGGAAGAGTTTATGTAAAAACACTGTGCCAAACAGATTCAAATCAGTGATTAAATATCAGAGTCAAAAAACAGGCAATGATCGAGGTACAGAAAGATTATCAAAGGCAGAGACAGGGCAAAATCCAAAATACAGTCAGAAACCAGAATATCAACACCAGTGCTACAAAAAGCTTGATAATGTGTGACACGAGGTATAGCACGTATACTTTGCAAAGTCTGTGTGTAGTGAGAGTCCTTATAAGCGCGCGCTGTGATTGCACTCTAATCTGGAAGAGGTGCATGATAATTCATCTTAATGGCGCTGCACATGTGTACGTGAGTAGCAGTTCAAGGTGTGCTGTTGCACATGCAGACATGGCACCACTGAAGACAAACATCATATCCTGGACCGTCTAAAGCGTGGTGAGAAAGCAATACATTGGTCTAAAGAATATGGTATCCCAAAAAATTCAATTTCAACTTTTAAAGTCAAAGTCCATGCCTTCATTGAGATCCTCAATTCAGCGCTCGAAACTAACGGTGTCCCGATGTCCTGGGGACCATAAAAAATGTCATCGGGACACAAAATTATCATATCTGGGACAATCCCGGGATAATGGAAAAAAATAGATCTAGAAAAAAAGTTCTACATTAAAGGTGCAGTACAAGATTTTGGAATAACAGTTCTCGCAAGCCATATTTTGAAAAGAAACACTCCCACCCCCCGCGTCTCCACCCCTCCTCCCCCTCATAAAGCCTGAGAAATTCCGGCTTTATAATGGGTGTCTATTGCGTTACACACCAGTGGAGCTCGTCAAGTTAGAGTGTAGAGAGCTTGGAAAAATAGCTCAAACTTTCTCATTTAAACTGTGTTTTCAGCCCCAATTTTCACTCCACACACAATTTTCTCAAAAGTAGTAGCCACACTTGTCCTGATTCACACAATGTGTCTACCTGAGCGATAGAATTTACTGTTTTTGAATGAGAAGCCTGAAAGTAACGAGAGCACAGCCGCGCAGCCTCATAGACTCCCATTATAAACGTGGCAGAAAAGTCACTCGTTTTTAACTCGCTCTAGTGACCTCATTTTTTACACTACAGACAAAAAAAATTACATCCGTGTGTTCAGGAGAGCCTTGTGGCGCTCACTGTGAAAGAATTTTGTGAATATCTCCTTCCGTTTTCGTGTAAATCCCCGTTGTTTGGAGGGAGCGCACAGAGAATCCTGCGCTCTGTGTGACACTCTGCTCGCTCTCTCACACACACACAGAAGGGACGGGCTGCTCGCGGGCTTCAGTCTGATTGACGTGTCAGTATCCAATCATTTTGAGGTGGTACCTCAATAGGATTGGATGGCGTTTTTCCTTTATTTTACACTGTAGACTGGATTAAAAATATTTCGTTTTTTGGGTCAAACCTTCTATTGTACTGCTTGCAACATGGGTGTGCATTTCATCCATTGATGGTATGGCTGATGGCTTTCAAAACATCTCTGAATGGGGCAACAGGTATATTACATAAAAATGGATAACGGTAATGGTGAAAATGATAAGTTGGCCTTATATATGCCAAGAGATATTCAAGGTATAAGTAGATGAAAAACATAAAAGGGGTCTTATTTTCAGCTAAAGTGTACTGCAGATGTAGTGAGTTGAAACATTTTCTGAATGAGCTAGTTGGCCCCTTTTAAATAAACGGGTATCTATTCATACAGTGAGATCGCCAAAGTTTAATAAACTGAAAATGCAATAACTGTAATTTTGAAGTAGATGATGTATTGGACATGTCACTTGTTTTGTGACTTATTGTAAAAATGATAAAGGGTTCAAAATCATATAGTTACAAATATAATAGTAACTTCATATGATAATATTAACCACTGGTTATTTCATTTCAGAGAGGAAAAAAATGGGGACACTATTGCTTCCATTCGGGACAATACAACACAGAATTCGGGACCACCGGGGGACACAAAGAAAAAAAGTTAATTTCGAGCCCTGCCTCAATTCGGCTTTCTGATGACATCATTACATCCTCCAAGACTGTCCGTAACTGCAATCAAGTCAAGTTTATTTGTGTGGCACATGTCGATTTGCTGGTTCAGGAATCATTTAATCCACTCCCCTTTCTGAAGTGTTTGAGCTGATACCCATCCCCATAGCTGGTATGCATCATCTTGTTTCAATACATTTTATTTCCTAGTGCAGGGCATCCTAACCACGTGTTGGTCTGTTTTCAAACTGCTCGGCAGCCAGTTTGGAAAATCCATGTGAGGTCAGGCGCGGGTCAGAGGTTGTGACCATGCAGCCACAGCAAACATGGCAGATTGCCCAGATCGAACAAAAACTCAAATTGAAAAAAAAAAAAAAAAAAGACAATTTTAAGAAAGTATCTGACATTGTCAGAGGCAAAACATGCCATAAAAAAAGGGGAAAAAACATATCACACCAGCCAAGCAAATATTGCTGGCCAGCTTTCCCGATGGAGGGCTGAAAAGGCAAAAACAAATGCGGCATCTGATGTCAGCTTTGCCAAGATGCTGCTGGACAGGTGAGTGACAAAAGAGTTTGCACTTTGAGAAACATCACGGAAATCTTTTATTAAAAAGTTCAAGTATTAAACACTGTTAGGCCGCCGGTTCCGCCATATTTGTCGTGACCCATAATGAGGATAAACTTCAGTCTTCCAGCTAACCCCTGCTGAAATCATGGAGTGTGTCACCCTTGACTGATTCTTATAGAGTTTCCCCGGTGAGGAAAGAAGAGCTGTGGGGATGAAGGCTGCCTTCGGCCTCCTGCTCCTTTACAGGCATGAGGCAGTAGGCAATAAAGCACATGATTCAAGTACCTAGGGGTTATTCTAGCTCCACAGTGTACAATTCATCTTTTTAATACATCGACCTGTGTCACTTTAATAACAGACATCGTCACAAAACAGCTTTAAAGAAAATTAAAGACTTTAAACATGAGCTAATTTTATCCCTGTAATGGTGGCAAGGAAAAACTCCCTCAGCCAACATGAAGAAGAAACCTCTCATATCACCATGATGGGCTGAAAAAAAAAAGATGCGGCAACCAAACAACGGTGAGTGTGACTTATTTCTTTTATGCAAGAGTGACTTTTTCTCCCCTTTACTTCATAAATATGTACAGTACCAGTCAAAAATTTGGAAACAACTTCAAATTTGATGTTTTTATTTTTAAATTTTTTTCCGACATTATAGAACAATACTGAACTCATCAAAACTATGAAATAACATATGGAACATATGGAATTATATGGTAAACAAAAAAGTGTTAAACGTTTCATCTTTTAGACTCTTCAAAGTTGTCACTATTTACCTTGATAACAGCTTTGCACACTATTGGCATTATCTGAACCAGTTTCATGAGGTAGTCACCTGGAATGCTTCTCAATTAACAGGTGTGTCTTGTCAAAAATGGAATTTCTTGCCTTCTTAATGCATTTGACACCATCAACCAGTAAAGAGTAAACAATAAAAATACAGTAAATAGCCCTGTTCAACAACTGTAGCAATCCATATCATGTCAAGAACCACTCAACTAAGTAAAGAGAAATAACAGTCAGTCAATACTTTAAGACACAAAGTGTCTTTTAGTTAATTAAAATAAAGAAAAAACATCGAATTTGTGTATGTAGTGGAAATTCATTATGTCTGATAATTATAACTATTCTTTTAAGTTCGTTTCTAAAGACACGTATTTTTTAGTATGTTACCTCGCTTGTTGACAGTTTCGGCGAACACTTCCGCCTTCTTCAAAACAGTCACCAGATGTCGAGTGGTGACGTGCCTTATCAGCTGATGTTACTCTATGGAGGCGTGAACGTCCCACCCAATTTGACAGGTAGTCCACGCCTCCTGCTGTCAGGTCGCTGCCCCAGGACTGCGCTCCAGGTGTGCGACAGCGCGTACGCTCCCTCATCCCGGTTCATGGTCCTCTGCGCCCGCTTACGTATCTCCACTGCCTCCAAAATCCAACGCTGATATCTATTCTCTTCAGCGCGAATGACTCTGGCCTCTTCCCAATTCATAATATGATTTTGTCGTTTGCAGTGGTCTGAAATGGCTGATTTTAAGTTTTCTTGGCTTGCTTTTTCTTTTTTTGGATCTTGTGAGTCTTTTTGTTGTTTCTTTTTCACATTCTAATTGGTGTTCTTTCCTGCGAGTGTGGAAGCATCTGCCCGTTTCACCAATATAGACTTTATTGCATGAGCGGCAAGGGATTTCATATATGATATTGCATTTATTGTCCAGTTGTATTTTATCTTTGGGGTGACCTAGCAGCTGTCGGAGGTTCTTGTATGGTTTGACCGGGGTGTCGATGTGGTATTTCCTCATGGATCGTTGGATGCGTTCTGTAACTCCTTTTATGTATGGTAATGTGACAACGCCCCGGTTTGTTTTTTCTGTGTTTTTTCTTGTTTGTTTGTTTCTTTCCTTTTTTTGTGTCTGTGATTTTCCTTTTCGAATTGCCCACGGTGGATATTGGCAGTTTTTTAATGCCTGTTGGATGTGTTGTTCCTCCTCCTGTCTGTCTTTCTCCTCCGTGATGTTCTGTGTTCGGTCGTATAGTGTTCTGATTACTGACATTTTGTGTGCGATGGGATGTTCAGATGTCCAGAGTAGATATTGGTCGGTGTGTGTAGGTTTTCTGTATGTTGTAATTCTGATGTTCCCTTCTTCTGTGTGGTGTATTTTTAGGTCCAGAAACGCTATTGTCTTGTCCGTTTCCTCTTCGTGTGTGAATTTGATGTTGCCTGTCTTGTCTATGGAGTTTAGATGATCCGTGAATTGTTGTGTGTGACCTGTTTTGGTTATTTCAAGAATGTCATCAACATATCTTTTCCAGAAGATAGGTTTGCAGTCATCCGGTGCGGTTTCTATGGCTCGGGTTTCCAGATCCTCCATAAAAAAGTTGCATAGAGTGGCAGATAGCGGGTCCCCCATTGCAAATTCCTCTTTTTGTCTGTAGATTGTACCTCTGTATTGGAAATATGTGGACGTGGAAATGAAATGTAATAGTTTTGTTATGTCCTGTGCTGTAAGTTTTGTATATTTTTTTCAGGGTTCTGTCTGCTTTTAACCGGTTTTCTACTATGTTAAGAGTGTTTGTGACCGGTGTTTTTGTAAAGAGGGATATGACGTCATGTGATACAAAGATTTCATCCTTTTTTATCTTGATTTCCTTTAGTTCTTTCGCCAGTTGTTTTGAGTTTTTGCAGTGGTATTCCGTAAGTCCGAGGAGTGGTTTAATGCAGACATAATTAAACCACTCCTCGGACTTACGGAATACCACTGCAAAAACTCAAAACAACTGGCGAAAGAACTAAAGGAAATCAAGATAAAAAAGGATGAAATCTTTGTATCACATGCCGTCATATCCCTCTTTACAAAAACACCGGTCACAAACACTTTAACCGGTTTTCTACTATGTTAAGAGTGTTTGTGACCGGTGTTTTTGTAAAGAGGGATATGACGGCATGTGATACAAAGATTTCATCCTTTTTTATCTTGATTTCCTTTAGTTCTTTCGCCAGTTGTTTTGAGTTTTTGCAGTGGTATTCCGTAAGTCCGAGGAGTGGTTTAATTATGTCTGCATTAAACCACTCCTCGGACTTACGGAATACCACTGCAAAAACTCAAAACAACTGGCGAAAGAACTAAAGGAAATCAAGATAAAAAAGGATGAAATCTTTGTATCACATGACGTCATATCCCTCTTTACAAAAACACCGGTCACAAACACTCTTAACATAGTAGAAAACCGGTTAAAAGCAGACAGAACCCTGAAAAAAATGTACAAAACTTACAGCACAGGACATAACAAAACTATTACATTTCATTTCCACGTCCACATATTTCCAATACAGAGGTACAATCTACAGACAAAAAGAGGAATTTGCAATGGGGGACCCGCTATCTGCCACTCTATGCAACTTTTTTATGGAGGATCTGGAAACCCGAGCCATAGAAACCGCACCGGATGACTGCAAACCTATCTTCTAGAAAAGATATGTTGATGACATTCTTGAAATAACCAAAACAGGTCACACACAACAATTCACGGATCATCTAAACTCCATAGACAAGACAGGCAACATCAAATTCACACACGAAGAGGAAACGGACAAGACAATAGCGTTTCTGGACCTAAAAATACACCACACAGAAGAAGGGAACATCAGAATTACAACATACAGAAAACCTACACACACCGACCAATATCTACTCTGGACATCTGAACATCCCATCGCACACAAAATGTCAGTAATCAGAACACTATACGACCGAACACAGAACATCACGGAGGAGAAAGACAGACAGGAGGAGGAACAACACATCCAACAGGCATTAAAAAACTGCCAATATCCACCGTGGGCAATTCGAAAAGGAAAATCACAGACACAAAAAAAGGAAAGAAACAAACAAACAAGAAAAAACACAGAAAAAACAAACCGGGGCGTTGTCACATTACCATACATAAAAGGAGTTACAGAACGCATCCAACGATCCATGAGGAAATACCACATCGACACCCCGGTCAAACCATACAAGAACCTCCGACAGCTGCTAGGTCACCCCAAAGATAAAATACAACTGGACAATAAATGCAATATCATATATGAAATCCCTTGCCGCTCATGCAATAAAGTCTATATTGGTGAAACGGGCAGATGCTTCCACACTCGCAGGAAAGAACACCAATTAGAATGTGAAAAAGAAACAACAAAAAGACTCACAAGATCCGAAAAAAGAAAAAGCAAGCCAAGAAAACTTAAAATCAGCCATTTCAGACCACTGCAAACGACAAAATCATATTATGAATTGGGAAGAGGCCAGAGTCATTCGCGCTGAAGAGAATAGATATCAGCGTTGGATTTTGGAGGCAGTGGAGATACGTAAGCGGGCGCAGAGGACCATGAACCGGGATGAGGGAGCGTACGCGCTGTCGCACACCTGGAGCGCAGTCCTGGGGCAGCGACCTGACAGCAGGAGGCGTGGACTACCTGTCAAATTGGGCGGGACGTTCACGCCTCCATAGAGTAACATCAGCTGATAAGGCACGTCACCACTCGACATCTGGTGACTGTTTTGAAGAAGGCGGAAGTGTTCGCCGAAACTGTCAACAAGCGAGGTAACATACTAAAAAATACGTGTCTTAAGAAACGAACTTAAAAGAACATCGAATTTGAAGGTGTTTCCAAACTTTTGACTGGTACTGTAAGTGAATTAAGCATAAACATAAAATAAACACAGTTGGTCTTGTTTTACGCAAGAGTGAGTGTTTGGTATGACAAGTGGGTCCATTTCAGTATTACGAAATTTTTGTTAACAGATGTATGGCAGGCCAGAACTGAGTTGTCAAAAACTCTTTTATTGTGTTACTTTTCAGTCACACACACAAATTCCCAGTCACCCAGACACACGCGCGCACACACACATTAGTTGTCTGGTTCGGGAGAGAGCTCCCTTCCTTCTCTCTCTCCCTCCCTCCTTATATAGGGTGCGGTCACTGGGGAAGACACACAAACACAGGTTAATTGACATCAGGTGTAGTGATTCTGCCACTTAGCTTCCCTGACTCAGTGCTCCGGTCACAGACCGCCGCTTGACCACACCCCTGTTGCCACATACCCCCACCGCCCGACTCAGGCCAGGCAGCTGTCCGGCCTGCAGCCGACTCCCCCCCCCCCCTTTGACGGGAGAGGAAGTCTGCCACGACCATCTGCACCCCCGGCCTGTGGATCACCTTGAAGTTAAAAGGCTGGAGTGCCAGATACCAACAGGCGCTGGCATCCTTCATGCGGTGGAGCCACTGGAGGGGCGTGTGGTCCGAACAGAGGGTGAAAGGGCATCCCAGCAGGTAGTAGCGGAGGGCGAGGACCGCCCACTTGATGAGGAGGCACTCCTTCTCTATTGTGCTGTAGCGCCCCTCACGCACTGACAGCTTCCTGCTGATGTACAGCACGGGGCGATCCTCCTCCTCCACCTCCTGGGACAAAACGGCCCCCAGCCCTCTGTTCGACGCGTCCGTCTGCAACATAAAGGGGAGAGAAAAGTCAGGGGAGTGTAACAGTGGCCCCCCACACAGTGTAGCCTTCACCTCAGAGAAAGCCCGCTGGCATTGCTCCGTCCACTGGACCGGATCTGGTGCCCCCTTTTTAGTGAGATCAGTCAGCGGACTGGTGACGTCCGAATAATTAGGTATAAACCTACGATAATAGCCAGCCAGCCCCAGGAACTGTCTCGCCCCCTTTTTGGTCTTGGGCCTCAGGGAGGCCGCAATCGCTGCCGTCTTATTAATTTGGGGACGCACCTGCCCATTGCCCAAGTGGAAGCCCAGATACCGTACTTCCACCCGCCCAATTACACACTTCTTTGGTTTGGCCATGAGACCCGCTCGCCTCAGCGACCCAAGGACGGCCCTCAGGTGTTGTAGATGCCGCGGTCAGTCATTACTATAGATTATAATATCGTCCAAGTACGTGGCCGCGTAGGTGGCATGGGGGCGGAGGACCCTGTCCATAAGCCGCTGAAACGTAGCGGGCGCCCCAAACAGCCCAAAAGGAAGTGTGACGAATTGGCGTAAGCCAAACGGTGTGGAAAAGGCCGTTTTTTCTCAGGATATTGGAGTCAAGGGGATCTGCCAATAACCCTTTGTCAAATCCAGTGTCGAATAAAAGTGAGCCGTGCCTAGTCGATCCAGCAACTCGTCAATACGAGGCATTGGTTACGCATTGAATTTAGACACCGCGTTGACTTTTCTATAGTCCACACAGAACCGGACCGACCTGTCGGCCTTGGGAACCAAGACCACCGGGCTGCTCCAGTCACTGTGGGACTCCTCGACGATGCCCATTTCGAGCATGGCCTCGAGTTCTTCCCAAACCAGCTTTTTTTTTTGTGTTCGGGTAGCCGGTAAGGGCGGCTGCGCACTACCACCCCGGGGGGCGTCTCAATGTGGTGTTCTATGAGGCGGATGCAGCCGGGCAGGGGCGAAAACACATAAGAAAATTCGGTCTGCAACTGGGCAACCTCCGTGAATTGGGTCGGGGAGAGGTGGTCTCCACAGGGGATCGGAGAGGTACACGATGTCAATGTTCCCCTTTGAACCTTCAGCCCCAGCTCCGCCTTCTCCGGAACCAACACCACCAACGCCACGGGGACCTCCTCGTTCCAGAGTTTGAGTAGATTGAGGTGGTAAATCTGTAGCACCCCACCCCTGTCCGTTCGCCTCACCTCATAGTCAACGTCCCCGACTCGCCGTGTGACCTCAAAGGGTCCTTGCCACTTGGCGATCAATTTGGAGCTCGACGTGGGCAACAGTACGAGTACTTTATCTCCCGGTGCAAACTCCCTAAGGCGCGTACCCCTGTCATACAGGCGGATTTGCCGTTCTTGAGCCTGCTGCAAATTCTCCTGGGTTAAGTGTGTGGAGTTTTGCGCGCAGATCAATAACCTATTGGATTTCATTTTTGCTCGGGGAAGGTCCCTCCTCCCAATTTTCCCGCAATACATCTAGGATGGGGGCAGCACGGTGGTGTAGTGGTTAGCGCTGTCGCCTCACAGCAAGAAGGTCCGGGTTCGAGCCCCATGGCCGGTGAGGGCCTTTCTGGGCGGAGTTTGCATGTTCTCCCCGTGTCCGCGTGGGTTTCCTCCGGGTGCTCCGGTTTCCCCCACAGTCCAAAGACATGCAGGTTAGGTTAACTGGTGACTCTAAATTGACCGTAGGTGTGAGTGTGAATGGTTGTCTGTGTCTATGTGTCAGCCCTGTGATGACCTGGCGACTTGTCCAGGGTGTACCCCACCTTTCGCCCGTAGTCAGCTGGGATAGGCTCCAGCTTGCCTGCGACCCTGTAGAACAGGATAAAGCGGCTAGAGATGATGAGATGAGACGAGACATCTAGGATGCCGCGAGGCTTACGCCCATATAATAATTAGAATGGGGAGAACCCCATGGAGACTTGGGGGACCTCTCGCACTGCGAATAACAGGGGTTCGAGCCATTTATCCCAACTGCGTGCGTCCTCACAAATTTTTTAATTATATTCTTGAGCGTGTGGTTGAACCTTTCGACTAAACCGTCCGTTTGTGGGTGATAAATGCTGGTGCAGATCGGCTTAATTCCCAATAACCCATACAGTTCGCTCAGTGTGCGTGACATAAACGAAGTGCCTTGATCAGTCAGAATCTCTTTGGGGATTCCAACTCGGGAGATGACGTGGAAGAGTACTTCCGCAATACTGCGTGCTGAGACATTGCGAAGAGGCACTGCTTCCGGGTATCGCGTTGCATAGTCCACCAGAACTAAAAGTGACCGTGTTGACCGATCTAATGGTCCGACGAGATCCATCCCAATTCTTTCGAACAGGGTCTCAATTAATGGTAGAGGGCGCAAAGACGCTTTTAGAATGGCCGGTGGATTTACTAACTGGCATTCGCTGCATGCCGTACACCACCTACGGACATCACCACGAATCCCTGGCCAATAGAACCGGGCCATTATTCGGGCTAGTGTCTTGTCCTGCCCTAAGTGTCCAGCCATGGGATTAAAGTGAGCCGCCTGAAATACCAATTCCCGGCGGCTCTTTGGGATCAAAAGCTGCGTGATCTGCTCTTTAGTCTGAGTGTCCTGCATCACTCGGTATAATCTATCTTTCATAATAGAGAAATAGGGGAAGGACGGTGTGGCGTTTGGTTGGAGCGTTTGACCATCGATTACTCTCACTTGGTTAAACACATGCCGCAGAGTCTCGTCTCACGACTGCTCTAACGGGAAATCCGCGAGGGATTCCCCGAGAGAGGGAGGAGGAGCCTGCTGCTCCTCACTCTGATGCGGAGATGACGTAGACGGCTCTGTGACAGCTGCTCCCGCCAATGCCACACCGGGACCTCCCCCTGCTGAACTATGGCAGGACCCACTCTTCACTAAATGAGTCATTAACTCCCCAAATCCTGGCCAATCAGGCCCCAAAATTATCAAGTGGGTAAGGCGAGGATTAACCGCCGCCTGTACACTAAATTTTCCCCTCGAAATAGAATGTGGACCGACACTAAAGGGTAGTTGTGAACATCCCCATGCACACACAACACCTTCACCAATTGTGCTCTCCCCAATGCCTTGTCTTGCACCATGCTTTGGTGGATTGAGGCCTGATTACAGCCAGAGTCCACCAAAGCCTGATATGTATCCCCTTGGACACTCACCGGTATGCGATACGCTCCGGCCCGATCGAGGGCGGTTCCTGGCGCGTCGGGGATCCGGACCACCGCGCCCACCTCCATTACCGAGCACTGATGCCGGAGGTGCTCTGGTTCCCCGCAGCACCAGCAAACCGGCCCGGGGTCTCTCTCTGCACCGGCGCTCTGGGGCTCACTCACCTGAGGGGGGGGAGGAGAGACAGACACGGAAGCGGGAAATGGGAGGGCACCGCAGGCCGGCTGTGAGGGAGCCGGCCCTCGCCTCCGCGGTGGGGGAACGGGGCGAGGATGAGACACAGAAGGGGAGGGGGAGGGAGAGAGAGAGAGAGAAGCGAAGAGGGGATCTGTGATCCTGCCGTGGGAACAGCCGCCAAATGATCCTCTGCCAACTCAATGGCCTGATCCAGCGACGCCGGGCGATGGCACTGGACCCACTCCGCAGTCCCTTTGGGAAGTTTTGCGATGAACTGCTCCAGTGCCACCAGATCGACGACTCCCTTGGCATCGCAGTTGTCAGCCCTCAGCCACCGCCAGCAGGCGTCCCGGAGTTGCTGGCCAAATGCAAACGGGCAGCCGACCTCCTCTAGGTGCGGAGCGCGGAAGCGCTGTCGATGTTGTTCGGGGGGGTGTCCCACACACTGGAGGACGGCCCAGTGCAGGGCCGCGTAGACCAGCCGGCTGTCAGCGGGGAGCTGTAGCGCGGCCAGTTGCGCCTCGCCCGTTAGCAGGGGGAGGGGGCGCGCTGTTCAACTGGCCAGCCCGAGGCCTCTGCTGCTTGTTCGAATAGCGCGAGGAAGGCCTCGGGGTCGTCGTGCGGGCCCATCTTCGTTAGGTTGAGGTGGGGAGGGCCCGTGGTGGTGGAGGTGGTAAACCCCACCAACGCGAGGAGATGCCGGAACGCCTGACAATCTTTCTGTTGCATCAGCACCAGGGCCTTGAACCTTTGCTCTAGCTCCTTTCGGAGGGCGACCAACGCCTGGTGCTGGCTCTGTTGGGCCGTGGCGAGGGCGTGGACCAGTTCTGCGAAGGGGGAGGACTCCATGGGGCTGTTCTCCTCTGTGCTCCATCTCGGGTTTCGGCACCATTGTAAGACTTTGAGCGGGGGGGAAGCACAGAAGTACGGCAGGCCAGAACGGAGTTGTCAAAAACTCTTTTATTGTGTTACTTTTCAGTCACACACACAAATTCCCAGTCACCCAGACACATGCACATTAGTCGTCTGGTTCGGGAGAGAGCTCCCTTCCTTCTCTCTCTCCCTCCTTATATAGGGCGCGGTCACTAGGGAAGACACACAACCACAGGTTGATTGACATCAGGTGTAGTGATTCTGCCACTTAGCTTCCCTGACTCCGCCCTCTGGCCACGCCCCCGCTGCCACAACAGACTATCTGGACGTCCCCCAAGGAGTTCATTAAAAAGTGGGGGTGCAGTGTATTGTGAAAAGATTCTGGGAATTCAAAGACAGCTCAGTACATAAAGGGCAAAGTCAGAAGCCACTGTTGAATGTGTGTGACCTTCTAGGCCTCAGGTGGCACTGCCTGAAAAACAGTCATGCTAATGTGACATTTTAAGTATCACTTAACACAGTTCACTGCAACCTGAAACTATATTATGCAAGGAGAAAGCGATTCAACAATTCCATGCAGAAATGCTGTCAATTTCTCTGGGCCTGAACTTATCTGAGATGGACTGAAAGACAGTAGAAACATGTGCTGTGGTCAGACGAATAGCTTATTTTCAGGAAAACCGGACAGCGTTCTCCATGCCAGCGGTGAACATGACCATCCAGTTTATCATCAGAGAAAGGTGCAATGCCAGCATCTGTGATGGTATGGAGGTGCATCAGTGCCCACAGCATGGGTGAGTTGCATGTGTGTGAAGGTACCATTGATGTAGAGATGTATGTTGGGATATTGAAGAAGCATGTTGCCATCAAGGCGACGTCTCCTTCCAGGAAGTCCATGCTTATTTCACCAGGACAATGGCAAGCATCTTTCTGCACAAGCTACTAGGGGTGTAATGAGATCTCGTGACACGAGATCTCGCGAGATTAAAACATGACGATATTTCTCGTCAAGCTTGAACCTGTCTCGTGGGAACAAAAAAACCCTAAAAAAGTGTCATCAGTTACAGAGGATCTTTGCTCGTAGGTAGTAGTAGCCAGTGTAATGTCGGAGTTGGAGAAAATTCGGGTAGAAGATGCTCCTGCTACTTTTAAGTCGTATGTCTGTCTGCATTTTGGGTTCCCGGTGGAAACAATAAATGGCAATACAGCGACAGACAAGACACGAACCATTTGTAAGCACTGTAAGAAAATCATGCTGTACACTGCGGCTAATACAAGCACTATGCAAAAACACTTACAGCACCACCATGGCTCTCTACTTAAGCCAGTCGTGGCTGTAAAGAAAATGACGAAAGGACGGACAACACTTAAAAATGCCTTTGGACCTCAACTTCCACAGTCAAGTGCTAGAGCCATGGCAATAACAAGAGACATAGACGTTTTCATTGCAGCTGATATGAGACCATTTTCTGTAGTAGAAAATGCAGGATTTAGGCGACTCATCCACACTTTGGAACCAAAATACACCATACCATCATGTTCGCATATTGCTCGCACAGTGGTGCCAAATATTTACGAAGAGACCAAGGCTATGATTAAACAGACTCTAAAAGAGGCAGAAAGCATCGCCATAACAACTGATGGTTGGACGTCTAGAGGTACGCTGAGCTATATCACAATTACGGCTCACACAATTACTAGTGACTGGAAAATGGTAAATGTTGTACTTCAGACTCACCCACTTTTCGAGTCCTACACAGGGACAAACATAGCCGAAGTTTTACAAGCAGCTATCACTGACTGGGAGCTTACAAGGCCAAACCATGGCATTGCTATTGTAACTGATAATGCACGTAACATGGATGTGGCTGCACGCGAAGCAAGATTGGAGCCGCACATAAAGTGCTTTGCCCACACTATAAACTTAGCTACGCAGGCTGGTCTCAGTGTAGCGCACGTCGCTCGTTTGCTCGGGCAGGTGAGACGTGTGGCTGCTTTTTTCCATCAGAGTACTACAGCTACCACGGTGTTAATGTCAAAGCAGAAACTGCTACAACTACCACCACCACACAAGTTAATCATGGATGTCACCACAGGATGGAACAGCACCATTGATATGCTGGATCGTTACCTGGAACAGCAAGCCGCTATCGCAGCAGCTCTTACCAGCCCAGAGATAAGACAAAATGCCCGAACCATCAATACACTTAACAGCTCCAATTTCAGAGATGCCGAAGACCTTGTGAAGCTGTTGCATCCTTTGAAGACAGCCACCACTGTCTTATGTGAGGAGAAGAGCCCCACAGTGTCACTCATTGTTCCACTGAAGAACATGATTGAACAGAGCATGACACCAAATGATGGCGATTCCACCACTGTGGCCAACACAAAGAGCCCAATCCTCAGTAATATATAGTGGAGATGCATACAACTTTCTGCTGGAGTGCACAGCGCTGGACCCAAGGTTCCGGACTCTACCTCAGTTAGACCATGATCAGCACAACACTGTTTTCATGAGGGTACAGAAGAGGATAAAACAGCTGCAGCAAAATCAGGTAAATCACTTTAAATTGCTTCTTCCTATCGTATGTGTAACAATTTTCTGTCTAAATGTATGTTCTCAGTTCCAGCTGAAAAACAGAGTCATGGTGTGTGTGTGTGCGCATGCGCTCTTATGCATACATAAGAGCGCATGCGCGCACGCGCACACAGATATAGTTAGTGTTTAGAGCAGACCTGGGCATTTTACAGCCCGCGGGCCGCATCCGGCCCTTTGGTTCATTCTGACCGGCCCGCGTAAGGTTAATGAGAAATTACAAAATAAACGTATTTTCTAATTTTATCTCATGCATGGACTGAATGTGCATCGCTTTTATTTTGAAGTTGTGTTCAACAAAAACGCAATGCGCGCGACATGAAATCCCACGAAACCTAATCCCTCAATAACTACTTCTGTAATTTGTCCAGACCAACCACAAACTTGTACGTCATCCTTCAAACAGTCCAGCCAATCACATCGTGTGACGTCACCAGCAGGCGCCGGAGCCGATCTCCGGCGAAAAGCACCAAATGAGGTGATTAAACTACAAGTGTGGGCATCATTTTTATAATATGATGTATCTTGCTTGATATTTGGAGTAGAAAGACAATATTGTGATGTCTTTATTGTGTTTTGGGGTGAATGTGACTGAAAAAAAAAATGGTACAAGCATTCACATTTTGTTAACCATTGTTTTGGGAAATTTGATTGAATAAATGACATTTTTTGTAAGGCAACCTCGTTTTTTCCATACTCTTACCAGTCTTAGCAGCTTGTAAAAACAAAATGTTATTTATTGCTTTATATAAAGAAATACAATTAATATTATGCAGAATTTAGTTCAGCCTTTTGGTCCGGCCCTCCACAAAATTCTGTTTCTCATGTGGCCCCATGGAAAAAATAATTGCCCACCCCTGGTTTAGAGGAAGAGGGGGTATTTTCTGGTTAAGATTAATGCCAATGTTTCTGCTGTTTAAAGACCACTGCTGAGGAGAGGGCAGAGGAGGCAACCACCAGTGGAGCTCACTATCCCACTCAGGCGAAACACGATATTGGGTTCACGAGAACGAGACGAGATTTTTAAATATTTTTAAGAAAACTTCAAAGATAAAAAATATGATATGTATGCCAAAACATATCATACATGGAGGAAAAGGGTATCTGGGAGCTGATTCAGAAGTGACAGAGCCTGCTTCCAAGAAAACTGCACTTGAGAATCTGCTAGGGGACTCTTTCTCTACAGAGACAGAACAGTCAAACAGATCACAACAGATTGAGAGAGAAATTGAACACTACAGAAGAGAGGCCTCTATCCCACTCAGAAGCTGCCCTCTGAAGTGGTGGAGAGAAAACTGCACTCAATATCCTGTTGTCTCCACTTGCCAAAGCATATCTCTCTATCCCTACTACCTCTGGCCCAAGTGAGCGAGTCTTTTCAACTGCAGGAGATATAGTTAGTGCCCAAAGGTCTCAACTGCTTCCAGAAAATGTAGACATGCTCATATTCTTGAGAAAGAACATGACTATCTTAGGCAGTTTTACCAGTCTCTTAGCTCTGTGTTGTGTTGTCTCATCTCATCTCATCTCATTATCTCTAGCCGCTTTATCCTGTTCTACAGGGTCGCAGGCAAGCTGGAGCCTATCCCAGCTGACTACGGGCAAAAGGCGGGGACACCCTGGACAAGTCACCAGGTCATCACAGGGCTGACACAGACAGATAACCATTCACACTCACATTCACACCTACGGTCAATTTAGAGTCACTAGTTAACCTAACCTGCATGTCTTTGGACTGTGGGGGAAACCGGAGCACCCGGAGGAAACCCACGCGGACACGGGGAGAACATGCAAACTCCGTGTTGTGTTGTGTTTGAAGAAAATGTTGTTCTCTGTTTGCACTTTAAGCATATGACTGGTTGTGGTTTCTACTATATAGGACAAAGAAAAGTTGTATTTATTTGTGTTATTTATGTTTCTATTTTTTAAAACTTTTTTTTTTTAATAATTTGTGGAAAATGCTTCAACACTGCTTCAATTAAAAGCTAGAAGTTACGTTTCAGGAGACTAAAGGAGAGAAACCAGTCTGTTGACTGAGTTTTTTGAGTTTGTCAAATAAAACTATTTTTCCAGACATATTTTTTATCTTTGAAGTTTTCTTAAAAATATTTAAAAATCTCGTCTCGTTCTCGTGAACCCAATATCGTGTTTCGCCTCGTCTCGTGAGATGAGTGTCTCGTGACACCCCTACAAGCTACAACAGCGTAGCTTCATAGACACAGCGTGCATGTGCTTGACAGGTCTGGCACATCATGAAGAGAGACAACAGTATCATCAGACAACAGTAACCAAAGATGGTTAAGCAGCTGAAGTCTTGTGTCAAGCAAGAATGGAGAAAAATTCCAATTGTAAAACTGCAACAATTAGTAACCTCAGTTCTCATACGATTAAAAAGTGTTATTAAACTGCATAATGAAGCAATTTTTTTCAATAGATTTCAATAAACATACTGTCAAAACACAAATGCAAAGTTTGAGACAACAAAAGAAGTTTCAGGGGTTTTCTAAAAAAAAAATTGTCAGTTTGTAACTCACGGCCAAAACATATATAATACTGCTGTGATGTCACGCTGGTTGCAAACTTACTATCACATATCGCATTTCACTATGGCAAAAACTCACATATCGCATTTCACAGTAAATGCAAAAAAGTGGAGGTTGATGTGTCACCGAAGCACCAAATAACATTAGTTGTTTGAACACATCTTTTATCCCTAGTATAAGGATGCATCAGTTCCCATCTGATCTGGCTCTGTCACAAAACTGGGTCAAATTTGTGCAGTGGCATCGCCTGGACTTTCATGAACCTCCAAGCAAATATACTTTGCCATACACTGCACATTTTGAAGACAGCTGTTATGAAAGAAGGTATTCTGCCTTGATGAAAATAAACTACAGCTGTCCTGCAAAAAGGGTCTATACCAACCAGTTTCTGTGAAACTACCAGAAATCATCAGTGAACACCAAAAAAGACAAGTAAGTTTATACACCAAAATGTAAAATGTCAATAGTGAGTGAACAATCTGGGATAATGAATAAACACTCAGGCTGGCCTATTTATTATTCATTATGCAATAAAACTAGGTAAACTTCGTAAAGCGCCTCATCAATACCACTAAAGGTAAAATGAATGGCTAGGTTTCATGTCATATTTCATGCTGTTGTTGCCAGTGCTTTGTCATATCACAGCACTGATCTCTATGTAGAGATCAGTCTGTTACAGTCGTACATATGACACTGCATACGACACACAATTTATGTTTTGCTTTTCCTTTGTCAGTGAATGATTTTATTAAAATAATCTAGTTTAAAACTTACCAAACCTCAACTGCTACCATTCTTTCATAACATGCATCATGCATGCAACATGCATCAACTGTTTGAATAAGACCAGCAATATCAGCTTGTTCATCCATATTGTTATCTTGGTCTTGGGCAATTCCATGTAAATGTCAACCTTTGACATCAGCGAGTGGTTTGTCTTCATATGGTGCATACCAGCTGTTTAAAAAGTCCATAATCTGCTTCTGCTTCATTTGAATTACCTTGACAGACAGACAGATAACTATCTATAGATATTATTATAGGTCTATAGATAGATAGATAGATAGATAGATAGATAGATAGATAGATAGATAGATAGATAGACTTTGTCACATGCACAATCGTATAAAAACAATGGCAGTGAAATGTGTGTGGCAAAACAGCTCTGCGCAGTACTGTGCATAAACCTCTAAAAATATAACAGGGTTCTCCACGAGGGGTTTTAGAGGTGCGGGCCACCCCCCTTTCTGTGATTCCCGCCCCCATTTAATTTCTGCCGCCCCTTTACAAAAGGAAGAGACGTCCCTTTGTTTTCTTTGTGACAGATAGCCTTTCTCTGTTGGAGTACCGACAATGCGACAACACCCGAGTGTGAAACTCATTTACCAGTAATTAGTTTAGTTATAGACGATTAGTTTAGACGATTATAGTCTAAGAAAAGCATTTTACACTTCGGCGTTTCAGGGCTTTCCACTAAGGCTCATACTAGCCGGCCATGACAAATAAGTAGCCAGCCGGGGGGGGGAGTAAACACAAAACTAGAGATGACAATTCCCCTGTGGGAAATGGTGAGAGTGATGCAGTGCGTGTATCGCAGGCTATGAGGCTCCGATGCTGTGAGCCTGTGTGTGTTTGAGAGAGAGAGCATCCCCTCCCCTCTCTGCTCCCTGAGTGGAGCTCGTCGCCTTGGTAACGGCGCTCAGGTGCAGGGAAGAGACACAATATGACAAGCAAAGAGCGCTTTTTCTCAGAGTTCCCTCTCCTCAAACAACGGGGATTTACACGGAAACAAAAGGAGCTATTCAGAAAATTCTTTCACACTGAGCACTACAAGGCTCTCATGAACACATTGATGTAATTTCTTTGTCTCTAGTGTAAAAAATGTGGACACTAGAGCGAGTTGAAAACAAGTGATTTTGTAGTAAAAGCGCTGTCAGGATTTGAATGGGAGTCTATGGGGCGTAAGGCGTAAGGACTCCACCAGAGGAGTTTGATTTTCACAAAGCTGCAAAACTATGGGCAGGCATTAGGAACAGGAAGATCACCTTCGAAGTGGATGTTTAGGAAAAGAGGAAAGCAGGTAATTTTGAGTTAGTTTCTTTCAAATATAAAAGCATTTTGTGCAACCATATTTTAGAGATCATGTTAGGCTGTGTAACTATTACAATGCATTTTGCTCGAGTTTGTATGAATGAGTTTAAATTACAATGTCATTTTTCTTTTTTATCTTCTTAGACCAGGGGTGGGCAAACTTTTTGGCTCAGGGGCCACACTGACTTTTGAAATTTGCCAGGCGGGCCGGGCCAGCACCAAATTCATACTAAACATAAACCGGAAAAGCTTTAGTGTTATTGTAAGGCCTTCACTGACAGAGACCCAAATACAGATCAGATTGACATTTATTTTAGTTCTCAGTCAACAAAGGCAGAGCAGAAAAATGCTTGCAGTTCAATAGATTGGCACTGGATCCATCCAGAAAAGTAATACACACACACACACACACACACACACACGTGACAGTAAGAAAAGTAGCACACTTAATTCTTAAATTACATCTCTGAGCTGCTAGGATGAGTAGGATGCCAGTGTATTTGTATATTTGTATCATTTTATACATGCAACTAAATTGCATATCATTAAATTGAACTAAATTACATATCAGTACATATCATTTTTGTACATTTCACTGAACTCGTAGATTTACACCTGAGTTTTTTTTTTTAAACCATCCACTTCCAGCCTGCCAGTACAACCAACCACCATTAGTAGGAGAGGTACCACACCATGCCAACATGTTTGCAGTTCAACAGTTTGGGTACCACACCATGCCAACATGTTTGCAGTTCAACAGTTTGGGTACCACACCATGCCAACATGTTTGCAGTTCAACAGTTTGGGTACCACACCATGCCAACATGTTTGCAGTTCAGTGGTTTGGCACTGGATCCATCCAGCCCACAAAATCAAACAAAACAGCTCAAGAAAGCAAAAAACTCCAAACTGGTTTTCAGGTTCAAAGTCACTCACTGAAATATTTCCAGTCCTCAAAAAATCAAAACACAGGTTCCAAACGGCCACTCATAGATCAGAATAACCTCCACAGGCAAAAGTCCAGGAACAGATATAAGCAGAAGCAAGGTCAGCTGCTCATAATACACCTATAATAGCAGACAGGGACATAAATGAGGGGCGGAGCAGACACCCAAAAGCACATGGTACTTAAGCCTAGGTCACAACCGGACATACGATTTTTTGGGCGTGCGATTTTTTTTTTGTTCATGGAGAAAGACTGTAAGTTTGTCTTGCAACCCGAAAAAACCGTAAGCGCCCGTAGAGTTTGTTTGACATGACAAAGAACCTCTGCATCCGGTCTGCGGCCAGTCTACGGCTCGAAAATCAGCACATCACGCGCGCCCTCCGTGCGTTTCTTGCATTTTTTGCACATAGACCGGCCGTAGGAGCACGTACGGCCGGTTGTGACCTAGGCTTTAAAAACAAACACCAGCACTACAGCAGCCAACCACGACAACCAAAATTTATACTTTTTATATAATTTATACTTTTTATATTATTATTGTCTGTAAACATGTGACTACCATCTTATTACAGCTCCAACATAGTTTTAAAAAGAGAAAAAGTGTTAATACTCACATTCACTCAGCAACCGCTGAGCTGTATTCGTCCATGCTTGCGCTGACTGGTTGTTAGCATAATTAGCATGCTTGGAGGAAAAGTGCCATTTGATGTTACATTCCTTTAAAACTGCAACGGTTTCTTTGCAAATAAGGCATACAGCCTTTGATCGGACTTCAGCAAAAAAATATTTAGTTGTCCATTCTTTATTGAACACCCTGCACTCACTGTCCACTTTTCTTTTTTTAGGACCACTCATTGTAAAGTTTTATCCTGTGTTCTCGAGATCATCAGTGGCACGGGCGCCAGAATGACTTCCATGGGATGCGCTGCACCACTCTGCAAATGTAATCTCGCGTGAATACGACTGACTGGAAAGACGGATCTCTAGAACACCCGTCTACGTGATAACACTGACACTTATAGTTTATAGATCTGCTCAATCGTGTTTATATGATTGTCTTCCGCGGGCCGGATTAAAAACGCCAACGGGCCGGATGTGGCCCGTGGGCCGTAGTTTGCCCACCTCTGTCTTAGACTGTTAACTGGTGAACATGGATGGAGCAGTGTAAATATAGCCATGGAGCAGTGTAAATATAGTTAAAACAACATCTTTTCAATGTATTTTACTCTCTAAAAAAAAATATTTTTTCCAGTGGTGCCTACAATTACATTTCCATTTCAAACAATGTCAGCTTTTGTGGAGCAGTGTGAATATAGTTAATACAAAAACTTTTCTGTTCTTTTTTTTGTAGTTTGCTAAATAAAAAAAATATTTTTTCCAGTTCCATTTCAAACAAGCAGTGTGTCTGAATATGATGTGTAAGTGTGTAATGTTTGATGTATGATGTGTTTTGTACCAGTCCAATTGATTCCTCTATTCTAAATGATTACTATTTGAGAGTATTTTATGCATATTTTATGCAAATTAAATATGTAAACTTATGCAAATTTGTTTCAAGGTCATCCGATTGACCCCCACCCCCCTATATTTTCAATCCGTGGAGAACCCTGTATAAATATACATATAAAAATACAAATTTAAAAAAATTAAGTTGTATACACTCAGACAAACATTGGTAAGCTATTCTAGTTAGTTGTAGATTGTAAAGTGCAGACACAGTAAAGTGATAGTGACAGAGATGGTGCTCAGGCCTCATTCAGTATCCTGATGGCCTGTGGAAAATAACTCCTCCTCAGCCTCTCAGTTTTGGCCATAATCCGCTTTGCCCTGGACTTGCTCCAGTCTAAGTAAATATCAGACAGGCATGGTAGTGGAGTTTTTGTGATGTATTCAGCACATTAAAGTGCTTTACAGCAGGGCTTTCCACTAAGGCTACGTTTACATTACGTCGAATCAGCGGCTCATCAGATTAACGTTCTTAAAACGATTCGCGTTTACACTAAAACCGTTAGCCATGCACACAGCAACACCAATACACGGATACGCTCGGCTCCGCAGGCATCCTGCGCTCCAAATCACTCCACCCTGAACAGCGAGTACCCTCTGGAGGGTGCGCACTCCGGCCCTGCGCAGCTCACACAGCGCGCGAGTGAAGTGCACAAGCCACGATTCGGGACTAAGCCGCTGTGTGTGTGTGATCCCAGCGCACATCACTTACTACTTGCAAGTGGAAGGATGGCAAGCCTAAAGACAATCATAACTACACAATGGGCAGTATTTGCATCAGTATTTGCAGTATTTTCATACTTTTATACTCTTTAATGAAAGGTGATACAAGGCGGAAGTCCGCGCCGTTTTTCAGCAGTCGCGTCACATGACCAACGCCAGCGAATCAGGAAGGTGGATGTCACAGTGACATTGTCCAATGAGGACGCCAGCTAGAGCTCAGCATAGCGTATTCGCGTATCTCAATGTTTACACAGCACCGGACCAGATACGATCTAGATTGAATACGTGGACGCTGGCGGATTCCCGTTTCCCGGCTTTTCCAGGTGGTTTAATGTAAACGGACAGTGCATCCGCGAAGAAAACGAGATAGATACGGTCTAGTGTAAACGTAGCCTAAGGCTCATACTAGCCAGCCATGACAAATAAGTAGACGGGGGGGGGGGGGGGGGGGGGGGGTAAACACAAAATAAACTCCTGTGCACGCAGTTCCCAGGATTAAATGTATTTTCCACAGACCATTTATTTATTCACTTTACTCAAATACAAAGTAAAATGGAAGTAGATCTTTCTTTTCTTGCATATTGCATCATGAGGCGTTCCTGGCTTGTAAATCTCTTATTTTTGGTGCATGACACATTCACACAATGCTGATTTAACGACAACAGTCTGCAGTGGTGGCTACACAAACACTCGGCGAACATTTCTCCATTTGTGTATGAAAATACACTCCAACGACTCAGTTTGGTTTCATTTACAACCAAACGGTGTCTTTTGATGCTAGCACGTAATTGAACAAGAGAAGACTGGTTTACCGGAGACAAAATAAGCGTTATCTCTGCTTCTGTTTCCTCCGATGTCGCCTCCGACACACTACTGCCTCCGCCGAGTGCGTGCGCGCACACCGCATGTCAGGGCCGCGGATGAGTTACTCTCCCTTGATCAATGAAGTTGGCGGGGAATTTGTGGTTATTATCGGTACAAACAGTGCGAATCACAACTTAAATGAGTGCAAGTAAGTAAGTAAGAGCCTTTATTGTCTCTTCAAGAGAGAAATTTGTCTTGGGCACAAAGTCTGGCAATTCACATTGACTTATACACACAATGGACAACACAAAATACATTTAACGTTTAACATCCACACAACAGCATTCATAAAAAATATTACCACACACACACACACCCATAGACACACACACACACACACACACACACACACACACACACAAAACCCCCATCACCCCCCCCCCCCTCCACCCTCCCTTTCTAAGAAAATTAAAAGACCAGGGAATAAAATTGCACTTAACATAATACCACAGGTGGCAAAGCCTAAAAAACGTAACACCCCCACCCCAACACCCCCACACTACCTACTATTGAGTAATTTAATAGACCAAGAAACCATTGACAATTTAAACCTATTTGTCCTGCAGTTTGGCAGCCTATATCTTCTTCCTGATGGTAAGAGTTCATATTCTCCATGCAAAATATGTTCATCATCCTCTACGATTTTCAGTCCCTGCCTCCTCACTGCCTCATCAAATAAAACCTGAAGTGATGTGGGAGGGGGCATGCCCATTATCTTCCCCACTCTCTTAATAAGGGTTTGTAATTGGGCTTTCAATTTCACAGACAGGTTCCCTAACCAAACTGTGATACCGTATCTGATGATAGACTCAATGGAGGCCCTGTAAAATGCCATCATTATGTCTTTGTCAATGCCAAAAACTCTCAGCCTTCTCAAAAAATGCAGCCTCTGGCTAATCCTTGAGCATAAAAACTCAACATGCGGTCCCCATTTAAGTTCAAAGTCGAATACAACACCAAGGTACATTGCTACCTGTTCCACTGCCTCCCCATTTAACGTCACCAAAGCATGGTTGCCTATGGATCTGGGGTCAAAAATCATCTCTTTTGTTTTACTCACATTTAAAACCAGTTTGTTTGATTCACACCACCTCACCACCCTGTCTATTTCTGACTGATAGACCGAGGCATCTGAGTCCTGCATTAACAGACTAAGAATTACTGTGTCATCTGAAAACTTAATAATATGATTATTTGTATAATAGTTTCTACATTCGTTGGTATATAGTGTGAACAGTAATGGAGAGCTCACACAACCCTGTGGAACTCCTATATTAATGGTCAGTGAGTCTGAAAGTGTGGAGTTTATCTTTACTCGCTGTGTTCTATCAGTAAGGAAGGCTTCACACCATTTTATTATTACTGGGTTGACTTCCATACTTTTTAATTTATCTACTAAAAGGTTTGGTACAACAGTATTAAAAGCTGAACTAAAATCCATAAAGAGTAATCTGGCATATGCCCTGCTGTTTTCCAAGTGTTTTAGTATGAGGTGGGATGTAGTGCATAAAGCATCCCCAGTGCTTCTCCTATCTTTGTAGGCAAATTGATAGGGATCAAGGAGATGTTGAACTTGTGCTCTTAATTTGCCCAGCATCAATCGCTCAAATGATTTCATTATTACAGATGTTAATGCAACAGGTCTGAAATCATTATTTTCTCTTGGGCATGGCTTTTTTGGGATAGGAATTATTATTGATTTTTTCCACCCAGTAGGTATGATGTGTGTCTCAACAGATAGCTGAAACACTGGGCACCATGCTTCTGCAAGCTCACAAGCAAAATCATGTAAGATTAGTGGTGAGATCTTATCTGGTCCACTAGCCTTCCTAGTGTGCAAGGCCCTGAATGCCTTCCTAACAGTAGATGTTTCAATTATTATATTATCATCAACACCACAAACAATATTTACTGGTAGGCCCCTATCCTTCCCAGTATCAAATCTTTTATAAAACATATTTAAATCATTGGCACGTTCTTGTTCATTATGCACACTGAGGGTCCTTCCCACGTTGTTTAGGTTTGTCATGTCTTTTATACATTCCCACATATTTCTCGTGTCTTTCGTTAGAAATGCTTCTTTGATCTTAAGTCTATGCTGGTCCCGTGCCTCCCTTAGTCTCCATTTCAGTTCTTTTTGGACGCGCTTTAGCTCTACAATGTCATTAGTCCGAAATGCTCGCTTTTTCCACTTAATGCAGTCTTTTATATCGGGCATAACGTAGTCTTTGTTATTTGGGTAGATTTTGATGTTCTTCTTAGGCACCACTGTGTCGACGCAAAAGTGAGTGTAATCTGTTATCACATCCACCATAAAATCCAGATCTTTTTCCTGGTGGAATACCTCCCAATTCGTTGCGAAAAAACACCCGCTCAATTCCTCTTTAGCCGAGTCCGCCCACACACTGACTGTTTTTGTGATTGGTTTACTCTTTTTGATAAATGGCTTGAACGCAGGTATTAAGTGAACAGTGTTGTGATCAGAGTTCGAGAGTGGGGATCTAATTTTAGCAACATATGCATTCTCGATGTTGCCATAACACTTGTCCAAGATCTTGTTTTTCCGCGTACTGTTTTTCACATATTGCTGAAAACCAGGCAATACACTGTTTGGGTTGCAGTGGTTAAAATCTCCCAAAACTAGCATGGGTGCGTCGGGCTTGTTTAGCAATTGTTGGTGAACACAGTCCGCAATACGAGACGCAGCTTTCCCCGCATTAGCACTTGGTGGTATATATACCACACACACGAAGATGTTCCCAAAGTCCCTAGGTAAGTAGAAAGGTCTTAGACTTAGGCACAGCAGTTCGAGGTCAGGTGTGCACACCTTGTCTTTAACAGCGTAGTTCGTACACCAGGAATCCTTTATGTAGACACAGACACCCCCTCCCCTCCGTTTCCCCGAGCTACAGTCTCTGTCCAAACGAACGTTAGTAAACCCCTGTACCTGAGTCAATTGATCAGGGAAATCCTCCTGCAGCCAGGTCTCCGTGAAGGCCATCAAGCATGCCTCCCGGTAGTCATAACAGATCCTGGTGTTGAGGCGTAGTTCGTCCAGTTTATTTCTCAAAGAGCGCACGTTACTAAAAATGATTGAGGGCAGGGGTGGTCTATCGGGTCGCCGTCGGAGACGTTGCCGAATGCCCCCTCTCCTGCCCCGTTTTCGCGGCCTTCTCCCGTGTCCCCTCCGTATCAGGAAATCGGGGACATTTCCTAAAAAATCAGGCATCGGCGTAGCTCTCGTGCGCAGTGATAGAAGCAATTCGCTCCCGTAGCGTAGCACCTGTGCACCTGCGCCAGGTGACTTAGTTCCATCGGCGTATTCCGCCCAAACAATGGATGTGATGACCAGAATCACCAGGAATACATTTCCAAACGTCCTCCACATGCTGACAGACGAAAAACGCAGTACACTTGACGACCTTAACAAAACAACACTCATGGACCTAGACAAACTTTAGCCAACTCAGAACAACTTTAAACATGCAAACAAACAGCCAGGAGCTCTCGTGCCCGGGTCGCAACAGTGCTGCACCACCGGAAGTAAACTCATTACTCATTAGTGCGGTTCAGTTTGACATTATTGTCAGTCCGTTAGATCTCATCTCATCTCATTATCTCTAGCCGCTTTATCCTTCTACAGGGTCGCAGGCAAGCTGGAGCCTATCCCAGCTGACTACGGGCGAAAGGCGGGGTACACCCTGGACAAGTCGCCAGGTCATCACAGGGCTGACACATAGACACAGACAACCATTCACACTCACATTCACACCTACGCGCAATTTAGAGTCACCAGTTAACCTAACCTGCATGTCTTTGGACTGTGGGGGAAACCGGAGCACCCGGAGGAAACCCACGCGGACACGGGGAGAACATGCAAACTCCACACAGAAAGGCCCTCGCCGGCCCCGGGGCTCGAACCCAGGACCTTCTTGCTGTGAGGCGACAGCGCTAACCACTACACCACCGTGCCGCCAGTCCGTTAGATAAACATTTAATTTTATTAAAATCGAAAATTAATATTTAGAGCCTGTGGGCTACAAAAATAATAGTCATTAAAGTAGCCGGCTGGACTTAATTGTGTAGTCCGCTGTATGGCCGGCAGCCGGCGCTTGTGGAAAGCCCTGTTTACAGTCTTGTAAGCTGCAGTTTCCAAATCAAGCAGTTATGCAGCCTGTTAGCACTGACTCAACTGTGACACTATAGAATGTTTTCAGAACACTGGGAGAAATCTTAATTTCTTCAACCTCCTGAGGTAGTATAGGCATTGTCCCATCTTCTGCACCAGGGTGGAAGTGTGATGAGTCCAGGTTAGGTCCTCGGAGATGTGTATTCCAAGATACCTATAGAGGGATTTCACTGACGTCACCCGAAACCGGAAGTAAACAGACCCTGCACCATATTGGAAGACCAATAAACTCGTGATTAGGGGGAAATAACGGCAGCGGTATGTGAACCCACGAGAATAAAGTGGAGTGGCAAACGACTTAAACAAACAAATCTGAGCTGTTTTATTTATGATTTATTGGCCCAACAGTAGACTTGAAAGAAACCTGTGTGAGACTTGGCAAAAAACTGTGGATATAATGGATAAGTCTGTGCATGATCTGTGGACATGGCAGATTATTTCAAAACCCTGAAGCCTGCTGAAAGGAAGCAATATGTTGAGAAACTGACTCTGATGGTTTTGTCCCTTGGCTGCGTTTATTACAGCCAGCCACTGACATTTAGTGTGTCTAATGACTAGGGTGTTTTCATTAGAATTTCATGCACCTGGTTCATCAAACAACCTACAAATTTAATACATGTACTTGAAAACACTTTGAGGTAAGCAAACGCAAGAAATTCAGATTTAAAACATGCTAAATTGGCCCAAGGTTGATAACTGTATGAGGAGCAAGCCTCCCAGACTTCTACAATTTAGGATGGTTTGGGGCTTGCTCTCCCTCCTATTATATAAATAAAGCATAGTTGTTGTGTAGGCATACATCATAAATACATATGTATAATTTGGATAAATTAACCTAAATTATGGATACCTTAATAATAACAAAAAGCATTAATTTTTCAACTGAAAAGATATATTATTAAAAGATAAATATCAACAAGATTACCTTGGCCATAACTGTGTGTAGGTTATTCTTAACAACAGCTGTAATATCACAAACCAAGCCACTAACAACATAATTGTAAGCCTGTAGCCCTTTGTAGGCCTTCAAGTCATCAGCAGTGTAGGCACTGGGTGTAAACAACAAATAGTTTTACAATGTCTGGGTAGCAAACAGATGGCAGAATTGGTGTCAGGTCCTCCTTATGTTTCCATTCTCCCTTGCCCCGAGTCTTATCATATGGGTCAAACCCATCAATCACAGCCAGTTTCTCCACATACCGTGCCCTTTCTGCAGCTGGTAATGTACTCACATAACCAGAATTATCAGCCATCGTGTCACTTCACTCTCGCTCGTAGTTTGTTTTATATTGTATGTATGTATGTACTTGAGGTCTTCCAATATGGCGCCCTAACAAAATCTCGCGGTACGGTGACGTCACGCGGTAGCCCTCTAGAGATATCTTGCAGTCACGTGACCGGAATGTAAACAGCCGCCATCTTGTCGGTAAAAAACACAGCTGAATACTACTGCACTCATATACAAAATGGATCAATTTCAACCGACGGACTACACGGCTCATTTTTCTAATGAACAGATAATTAGATATATGTCTAAAATAAACGACCTACAGATTAGTGACCCTTATCGCTTACTGGACGTAGTTTTCACGACCATGTCAGTGGATATTGAACTGCCAGAGGTGGAATACCCAGATGTGTATAATTACCTCATTAACTTTCTCTCGCTGTTCAGTGGTGAAGCACTGTGTGCTTATAAATCTCTGGACAGTTATCTTTACAGAAATTCAGGATTTGTCAGCGACTCAGCCGCCCTCAGATCTGGCATCTTGTAAACAAGAAAATAACAATCCTCATTGGACGGGTCACAATGAGTATTGAGTATTGCACTGACCAGCCGATTATAGAATAGAATAAGGTAATTCCAGCTATAATTCCAAATCGTCCGTCTTGTTTACCATGGATCTGGCATTGGAGAGGTAAAGGCTTGGCAGTGGAGATTTGAGTGGCTGTTTTCTGAGCTTAGTCAACAGGCCGGCTCTGTCTGCAGCCTCGCTTTTGCTTCCTCTCCCAACGCCGCCTCCTTCACCTGCCAGACCCGATAACAATCCACAGAGACCCCGCTGGTCTCGCTATCTCGTCCGGAACGTTGTGCATGCGATGGAAATCGCTACAAACTCTCATTTTCTGCTGGAAACCAATGTCCAGTAAGTCCATACGGTTGTAGTGGATATTGAAGTCCGGTACAGACGAACAACACACAAAAATACACACAAAAAACATAAAAAACGTGCACAGGTAGGGAGAGCTTGTAGCCACAGCCGTTGTAGCAGAATTGTATATAGTAGGGTTTTCCAGAAGAAAAGGTAGAAGTAGAAGCAGAAGTAGAACCAGAAGGCGGAAATATGGCGTTTTGACCGACAAGATGGTGTCTGTTACAATCTGGATCGGCTGTGACGTCACATGCAAGATCTCTATTGCTGCTGACACTATCCACTGGTGTCCCAAGGATCCTGAGCGGGGTGTAGTTTTTCCTCTCTCTTGCACCTGAAATCCATGATCGTTTCTTTGGTTTTGGAGACGTTAACCCTCTGGGGTCTGAGGGTATTTTCTGGCACTCTAATGATTTTGGCATACTCAGATTGTGTCATCAATTTCAACAAATCTAAGCAGTATTGTCAAAGTCATGTGACTTTTTTGTATTCAGCAAAAGTACAGCTAAAATAATATCTATATAGTACAGTGGTGCTTGAAAGGTTCTGTATTTCTGCATAAATGTGACATAAAGCATCAAATTTTCACACAAGTCCTAAAAGTAGATAAAGATAACCCAGTTAAACAAACGAGACAAAAAATATTATACTTGGTCATTTATTTATTGAGGAAAATGATCCAATATTACAGATCTGTGAGTGGCAAAAGTATGTGAACCTTTGCTTTCAGTATCTGGTGTGACCCCCCCGTTGTGTAGCAATAACTGCAACTAAATGTTTCCGGTAACTGTTGATCAGTCCTGCACACCAGCTTAGAGGAATTTTAGCCCATTCCTCCGTATAGAACAACTTCAACTCTGGGATGTTGGTGGGTTTCCTCACATGAAATGCTCACTTCAGGTCCTTCCACAACATTTCAATTGGATTAAGGTCAGGACTTTGACTTGGCCATTCCAAAACATTAACTTTATTATTCTTTAACCATACTTTGGTAGAACGACTTGTGTGCTTAGGGTCCTTGTCTTGTTGCATGACCCACCTTCTCTTGAGATTCAGTTCATGGACAGATGTCCTGACATTTTCCTTTAGAATTTGCTGGTATAATTCAGAATTCATTGTTCCATCAATGATGGCAAGCCATCCTGGCCCAGATGCAGCAAAACAGGCCCAAACCATGATACTACCACCACCATCATGTTTCACAGATGGGATAAGGTTGTTATGCTGGAATGCAGTGTTTTCCTTTCTCCAAACAGAACGCTTCTCATTTAAACCAAAAAGTTCTATTTTGGACTCATCCATCCACAAAACATTTTTCCAATAGCCTTCTGGCTTGTCCACGTGATCTTTAGCAAACTGCAGATGAGCAGCAATGTTCTTTTTGGAGAGCAGTGGCTTTCTCCTTGCAACCTTGCCATGCACACCATTGTTGTTCAGTGTTCTCCTGATGGTGGACTCATGAACATTAGCCAATGTGAGAGAGGCCTTCAGTTGCTTAGAAGTTATCTTGAAGTCCTTTGTGACCTCGCCAACTATTTCACGCCTTGCTCTTGGAGTGATCTTTGTTGGTTGACCACTCCTGGGGAGGGTAACAATGGTCTTGAATTTCATCCATTTGTACACAATCTGTCTGACTGTGGATTGGTGGAGTCCAAACTCTTTAGAGATGTTTTTGTAACCTTTTCCAGCTTGATGAGCATCAACAATGCTTTTTCTGAGATCCTTAGAAATCTCTTTTGTTTGTGCCATGATACACTTCCACAAACATGTGTTGTGAAGATCAAACTTTGATAGATCCCTGTTATTTAAATAAAACAGGGTGCCCACTCGCACCTGATTGTCATCCCATTGATTGAAAACACCTGACTAATTTCACCTTCAAATTAACTGCTAATCCTAGAGGTTCACATACTTTTGCCACTCACAGATCTGTAATATTGGATCATTTTCCTCAATAAATAAATGACCAAGTATAATATTTTTGTCCCATTTGTTTAACTGGATTCTCTTTTCGGACTTGTGTGAAAATCTAATGATGTTTTAGGTCATATTTATGCAGAAATATAGAAAATTCTAAAGGGTTCACAAACTTTCAAGCACCACTGTATGTATGTCATGATTGTACTTAAAAAAAACAAATGAAAATGTTGTAAAAAGCAGTTTTAAAACTGTGTTGGAATGTGTGAAACATTACCATTTTGACAAACCATTTTGGTTACTTGAGGTGATTCTGTTCAGTCTTAGGAATGCATCAAGCACAAAAACTTAAATCTGCTCCACTGATTTGGACAATTAACTGACCATCAAAAAATTAAATGTCTTATTGTTTTAGGATAAAGGGTTGGCAGTGGGAAAGCAATGAAAAGAGTAAAAAAAAAAAAAAAAAAAACATTCCTTTCAATGAGAAGCGTGAATACCCCGCCCACTGACAACTCTTAATCCCATCAGGTCAAGTGTTCAAAATGGTTTGTCACAATGGGTAAGGTAATGTTTTTTCACACGTTCCAACACAGTTCTAAAACTGCTTTTTCACAACAGCTTCATTTATCTGGTATTTAACTTTATTTTGGTATTTGAGTCTATTCAGTGTCTTGAAATTAACTCTTGTACTATTTTACTCAGTTCAGAGCCACAACCAACTCCGTTACATGATTACTCTGCAGTTTTGCTTCCACTCCAACTTCCAATTTTATGCTCTAAACTCAAAACAGAGCAAATTCTCATTTTTGATGAAAATACTTTTAACTCTGGAAAAACTGCTCAGTCATTTTTCCTTTGTATGCACTACAGCACACACATAGCAACTGATATGCTCATAAACAGAAGAAACATTTATACTTACTCGAGTTGATCTTTGGCTTCATCGAGTCGAATTAAATAAAAGGCACCGCTCATCATCAGTGTTGCAGTTCTCAAGATTTGAATCGCTGTACTGAATCATGAATTGAATAGCTGTTCTGAATCATCTGAAGCACATAAAATCCGCGTGCCATCTCACAAGTTTTACCTCCAAACAGGTAACCTAAACTACGGCTGATGTATTTTATCCTACTTATGGTGGGCGTTCCCACAACGAAAGAGAAACCAAAAGAGTGAAAGTGATCCTCATTCCATTACCATGTGAATAGTCTTTTATGAATGTGTAAGTGGGTGCTCAGCGCCCTGACTCCAGTGTGACTGAATAAGATGACAAGTTTTAGGTTTCATCTAATTTAAAAATATATATATATTATTTGGCAGTGGGCACATAGGAATGTGTAAAGTTTGTCAATATGTTTATCATGTTTGTATGATTAAAAACTAATTTCTCTAAATACATAACCTACTCATTCTAAACATGCTGAGCTTCACTGGCGAATCTCTTGACCCCAGTGGGTTAAGATCCAAGTTGTTAGACTGACACCACTGGGACAGGTGTTTCCGTCTTGTCAAAATAAGCAGACTCGTCCTCATCCGAGATCAAGCCAACTATGACAGTATCATCTGCGAATTTCACGATGGTGTTGGAGGTGTGCTTGGGCTCGCAGTCATGTGTGTACAGTGAGTACAGCAGAGGACTCAAGACGCATCCCTGTGGGGCTCCGATGTTAAGGATGAGCATGTTGGAGACAGTGATGTCAACTCTAACCACTTGTGGCCTGCCAGTCAGGAAGTTCAAGACTGAGTCACAGAGAGAGAAACTTAGTCCCAGATTCCTGAGCTTGCAGGGCAGCTGTCCAAGCTGTCAGGTACTATAGTATTAAAAGCAGAGCTATAAATCAACAAATAAAAGTCTTGCATACTTTCCTTTACCCATTTCTAAATGGGAAAGGGTGGTATGCAGGACATGGGAAACTGCATCACCCGTACTTCTGTTTGATCTGCACACAAACTGAAAGGGATCTAATGAAGGTGGCAAAGCTGAACAGATGCAATCCTTGATGAGTCTTTCAAAAACACTATCACCAGGGATGTCAGCGTCACTGGGCAGTAATCATTCAAGCATGTTGGGTTATTTTTCTTTGGAATTGGAACAACTGATTTCTTGAAACACGTAGGGATAGTGAACTCAATCAGTGACACATTGAAGATCGTGGTGAATACTGGGGCAAGCTGGTCAGAGCAAGATTTTAGGACCAGGCCAGGTATTCTATTGGGTCCAGCAGACTTCCTGGTATTCACTTGTTTCAATGCTCTTCTCACGTCATGCTCAGTCACTGTAAGTGGGCAGTCCTTACTGTCTGTGACTATTGTGCTGATGCTTCTGGAGTTGTATGTGCCTGTGGTGCATGTTTCGTTTGGGAACCAGGTATAGAATTTATCCAGATCATTGGCCAATGAGGGGTCAACAGTGCCTGAATCTGTGATTCTAGTTATTGCCATAGGCATCTGTGGTCATGCTCATGTAATTGAGCTTCCACTCTGTCCTTATATTTCCTCTTGGCCTCTTTGACCACACATCTTAGCTTATAGGAAGCAGACTTGTAAACGTGACATATTGCCGCTTTGCATCCCCTCATTATAAGCAGTGGTGCGTGCCTTCAGAGCTCTGCAGACAGAGCCATCGACCCATGGCTTCTGATTAGGATATGTCCTAACAGAGACCAATGGCACAATATCATCTATCAATTTGGCAATGAAGGATCTCACTACTTCTGCAAACATATCCACATCATCAGAGCTCGAGTGGAATACTCCCCAGTCATTGGTGTTCAGTGCATCCTGAAGTATGGCTTCTGATTCAGCAGACCAGCGCTTAACTTCCTTGAGGGGCAAGGCATCCCATGTGATCTTTTGTTTATACTCCAATATGAGGAAGATAGCAGAATGGTCAGATTTTCTAAAAACCAGCAAGAAAACAGGTTTATAAGCATTCTTGAATGAAATATAACAGTGATCCAAGGTCCTGTTGCCTTGTGTAGAACATACAATATGTCGTTTTAAGTTCAGGAAAACTTAAAGGTCACCTTTGCTGAAATGGGTGCAGCATCAGGATGTGTATCAGATCATGCACTGTGGATTCTGCAACAGCAGTATCTGCATCTGGTGGGACGTAGACTGCATACAGAATGACTGAGGTGAACTCACAGGGCAGATGAAACAGATGGGACAGGATGGTCATGAGTTCAAGGTTTGGAGAGCAGAGATGAGTGAGTACTGTGATGCTCCTTGGCTCACACCAGTTCTTATTTGTCATGAGACATACCCCATCACCTTTAGACTTCCCGAATTCTGCTGTTTTATCCATCTGAAAGATGGTGAAGAACTCTGCAGGCTGTATGGCAATTTCCGGCGCCTAGAGGGTGAGTCATGTCTCGGTGGAGCACAGGACATTACGGTCTCATGTCACAGTGGAAACAAATCCCGCCCTGATTTCATCTAGTTTGTTTTCCAAGGACTGTATGTTGGTGAGCAGGATACTGGGCATTGATGTTCAATGTGTATGGTCTCACAATCCCAGCTTGTTTGCCTCAATATTTTTTCCTATGTCTCTTCACCATGCTTCCATTAATTCCACCAGCATCAACATCTCCAATGCATACCATCTCCTTGGGCCACTGAGAAAAGTCTGGAAAAGCGGTAAGGAAGTTGCTCCCTTGCATCTAATAAAAAGTGTGCTACGGTCATAAGTATTATTCCAGAGATGGTAGTAAAAAAGTAGTCACATAAAACTAGGTAAATAGTAAAAAAAAAAAAGGCACAGTCTATATGGAGCAGCCACAACGGCATCTGGTCCCAGCCATGCCATCTACATTGTTGAACGCTAGAGACTGGTGATTCACTCCACTCAGAATTACTAGACATCTTTTTAATCATTATTAAAAGGCTGGTAGTGTATGTCCTTTTAACAAAGGCTTTTCATGAAGTAAACAAAGCTTCGTGAAAAACAAGCACTTAGCAACCAATGTGGCATCAGCAAAGTACATCCCGCAATAAAACTCAGTCCAGTCCTCTGGACAGTTTTTTTTTTACACTAAAATTTAATAGGACACCATTCTGTTTCAGCCAGCATTAACTTTTTCAGCAATTTGTGCTACACTAGCTCTTCTGTGGGATTGGACCATGTGGCCTAGCCTTCATGCCCCACATGAATCATTGAGCCTTGGCCACCCATGACCCTGTCCCCAGTTCACCGGTTGTCCTTCCTTGAACCACTTTTGGTAGGTATTAACCACTGCATACCGGGAACACCTCACAAGATGTGCAATTTTGGAAATGCTCAGACCCAGGTCATCTAGCCATCATAATTTGGCCCTTGTCAAAATTGCTCAGATCCTTACCCTTGCCCATTTTTCCTGCTTCCAACACACCAACTTCAAGAACTGACTGTTCTTTTGCTGTCTAAATTATCCCACCCCTTGACAGATGCCACTGGATACAGACACAGGCTTGTCAAGTGAAAAAAGTGCTTTATTATTTTGCTTTTCTTTCAAGGAAATAATGGGCCTTTGCTGGTGAATGCATTGAAGCTCTAACTGGAAGCGTTCTGGAGGGTGCCGGACTGTGACGAGTGGCAGCTTCTCTTCAAGGGCATCCAGTAGTGGTTTTGTTTTTTTCCAAGTGGGGGAGGGGGTCATCTGAACTGTTATCTGCTGGCAAACGAAACAGTGAATCAGAAATAAGCATGCAGACGAATGTATCCACTCGATGTTTGATGCAATGCCTTTATATACACTCCTGGCACCTCCTGGAGAACGAATGTGCTGTATTACTGACTGCCAGGCATGCTGAATTAAACTGCTCCTCCGTCTGTGTGTTAGGTGCTGTCTTTTGTTGGTGGTGCTGAACTGCTGCTGCTCTGTCTCAGCACGGGAGATAGGGTGCTGTTCTTTCAGCACTGCTGCTGCAGCCAGCAGAGAGGGTGAAGACAAATGCTGGCCCACTGTCATTACACTGCTCCCCCTTGGCTCTGAGCCAGACATTGGAGGAGACTGTGCCCAGAGCACATGTCGTCTGAAGAGGCCGGCCACATTGCCATTGTGGGCTGCTGCCCGGTGCTGTACATGGAACAAGAAGCTCTGAAGGGAGAGTGAAACCAGTGGATTATTTTGCTGTTGGAATTTTTTTCTTTTGCCATCCACCAGAGTGGAACATGATCGGTAAAATGAGTGATACTGCAGCTCTTCCATGGCCCAACTGATGGCAAGGGCTTCTCACTCAACCACCACATACCTCAGTTCAGTAGGTGTTAGCTTTTGGCTGATGTAAAGAGTGTCCTCTTCTCCCTTGAAGTCCTGTGGCAACATGGTTCCTAAGCTAGTCTCAGACATATCCGTATGGACCAGGAAGGAAAGCTGGAAATTGGGGTGCTTCAGGATCGGAGAACCTGTGAGAGTGGCTTTTAGAGCCTGAAATGTTTCTTCAGCTGAGGGGGTCCAGAGGACTTTACTGAATTCTCCCTTTCTGATGAGATCTCAGAGGGAGGTGGCTACAAAGGAAAAGTTAGGCGCAAAGCCCCAAGTTTCTTGGTGGTAGGCCAGGGGTAGTTTTGGACAGCCTCAGTTTTCTTCTCCTGCAGATTGAGGAGACCCTGGCCGAAGCAGAACTCCCGGTCCTGTTCCTCTATTAGCCCTAGATGGCATTTTTCTTTGTTGCTCTGTCAGTCCCCCATCGTGGAATGTACCCCAAGATAGTGAAGATGATCACATCATCCAGGTAGGCCTCAGTATAGGGGCAATTACAAGTGCTGAAGGCAGTTTTGGGCTGAGCCTCACTTGAGAGGGCTGTCAGTCATTATCCCTTTGTCAAATCAAGGGTAAATATAAACTGGGCCCTCCCTAGGCGATCTATAAGGTCATCCACCCATGACGGGGTAGCTGTCAAACTCCGACACCTTCAGTCTCTCCACAAGTCATTGCAAAGTCTGGAGGCTCCCATCAGGCTTAGGCATGATGATGAGGCTGTGGATGCTTTGATAATGCCCTCCTGTAAAGCATCCAAACCACTTCTGCCTCTATAGCTTTATGGCGGGTCTCTGGAAACTGAGACCCGCCATCAAGATGACCATTCTAGCTGAGGTCTTCATTTCATGCTGCAGTAGGTGGGTCTGCCTGGGCATCCTTGAACTGATCTTCCAACTCTTGCAATTGGGCAGGTGTCAGTTCTCCTTTGTGGACCTGTTCTGGCTCGAGTGGACCTGTGGATAGAATGACAGGAAAGGCTGAAAGCACTGGCACCAATTTGATTGAATGTTTCAGGAAGTTTATATGGTAAATTTAGATGAGGGCTCTCTTAACTGGCTGCTGCAGGCAGTAGTTCACAGGACCCACTTGGTCCTAAATGACATAGGGACCCTAACAGCTGGTAAGGAATTTACCATTAGCATTTGGGAAGCGCAAGAGCACATGGTCACCAGGCTGAAATTCCCAGGGTTGGGTTGGTAGCTCGTTGTTCACTCTGGGCCATTTGCATGTGCTCTTGTATGATGGGGGCCACTTGCTCAATCCACTCTTGCATTTCCTGGATGTAGCCAACAAGGAAGCAGAAAGGGGATGGGTGCTCCCAGGCTTCTCTGACCATATCCAGTAAAGAGGACAAAGTATGTCCCAGTTTTGGCCTTCATCTACCACTGTCTCAACATCCACTTGAGAGTTTGGCTCCACGAAGGCAACAGTCTGGGGATGTTAGATAGAGGTTTTGAGGTGTTTAACCTACAGCAGCCAGCACAGGTCCAATATCGGTTTAAAGATAAAGGCGACATCCTGGTCTGTGAGCAAGTCCAGCTAAAGAGGAGCATCAGTTCCTTAGTGATGTCCCTCAATGTGGCTTTACAAAGAGGGTTGGCCCCTAGGTATCAGGTTCCATAGTCAACAATCACCAAAATGTATTCGTGGCCCCAGGCAGCAGCCTGAGTGGATCTGTGCACACCCACTCAAAAGGGATCCCAATGATGGGGAGGGGAATTAATGGGGCCAGGGCTAGTTTGTAAAGAGAGGTCCTCTGGCACTGAGGGCAGCATTTGCAAAAGTTCCAGACCTCAGCCACCATGCCTGGCCAGTGGAACCGGTCTGGGATCTTTTTAATGGTATATGAGACCATCTGGGGGCCCAAAAGTGGTTGGGAGTGGGCCAGATGCATGATGGAGTCTATCTTGACTCTAGGCATGACAAAGAGCTTACAGGATTCACCACAGCAGCTACAGCGGTAGTATAGCAACCTAGTCTTTACAAAAAATAAAATAAAAATAGGCTTTTGGGTTGCAGATTCTCCCCACTGACTTGTAGCACCTGACCCCAGCAGTGCTTCAGCTGGTCATCTGCCTTTTGTCCCCCTCTCTCGTCATCTATTGAGACAAAGCAGAAAGAGGATTAGTGAATTGGGTGAATTCATCTTCGGCTTCCACAGCTGCTCCTTCTTCTTCTGCCAAGAACACGGTCCCAGGGGGACTGGAATAGTGTGGGACTGCTGCTGACTTTTGGAAGGCTTCTTCCTCCGCTGTGATGCACCCAGAAAGATGGGAAATCCTGGCCAGTCTCTGCCTACAAGGACGGGTGTATGGAGATCAGGGACTAGACCAATCATCACAGGCCACTCACCTCTTTGGCTCTCGACCTGGACTTCTGCAGCGACCTGAAAAATCATCTCTGGTCTGGGCCACACGAGTACTCGTACTGTGGCCAAACAACTCTACCTCAGATTCGTCTATCCAGAGCAGCTTATTTCAAAAGGTTTGGTCAGTTTACAATGAACATATAGGCAAAGAAGTCTTACTTTAACATTCCTTTTGGACATCAAAGGATTGTTCCTGGCATGCCTCCCATGCAGGTCAAATTTGTCCAATCCCTTTCTGATTGTAGATATATGCCCCTTTCACACCAACAGTTGCAAGAGTTACCTGCAGATCCAGTGATGAAATTTTGGGGTTTTTGGAGACTTCTTTTACCATCAAATGGGCTGCTCTTGGGCTGAATTTGCTGGGGCAGCCTGTCCTTGACAAATTGACAGTTATTTGAAATCTATGCCACTTCTAAGTGACTTTCCTGACAGTGAAATTATTTAGATTAGATTAAATTCAACTTTGTCATTGTACAGGTACAAAGCCACTGAAGTACAGTTTATTTATTTCTAATAATTTAAAGATCTTTTTTAAATCCCTTGCCAGATTCACAGACATCCACAACCTTTATTCTGAGATCCTTAGAGAGCTCTTTTGATCTTGGCACGATGACACCACACACTTCAATAGCAAAGAGAACACCACACCCTCTATTTAAATTAAAGGTTTAAATAGAACAGGTTCCACCTGCAGGAGGTTCTCATCAATGGCACCTAATCTGGAACACCTGATTTTAATTTTATGGACTTTAAAGTGTGATAAAGTGTGTGAGGGTGTACTTACTTTCTCAATTATGAAAATGACTACAAAATATTAATTTTGTGTGTCGAGTATATCACCTTTATCTGTTGGCATTATCAAAGAATGAAATGTTTGCTTTGGTGAATAATTGTTAAAAAAATGTTTGTATATAACAACACACTTTTATATACAGGAGGCTGCAAAAGTAGGTATACAGTAATGAAAAATAAAATGTTCGCACAAAATATTAGTATTAAATGAAACCTGGCACCACTATTATAATACTGGAATAATCTCCTCTCCAAGCATATTCACACCTACAGTCAATTTAGAGCCACCAATTAACCTAACCTGCATGCCTTTGGACTGTGGGGGGAAACCGGAGCACCCGGAGGAAACCCACACAGACACAGGGAGAGCATGCAAACTCCACACAGAAAGGCCCTCGTCAGCCACTGGGCTCGAACCCAGGACCTTCTTGCTGTGAGGCGACAGTGTTAACCACTACACCACCGTGCCGCCCCCAAAATGGTATACCAGTTCAAAATTAAAATTCTTTTGATTAACTTGTGCATTTTTTGTGGATGTGTCCCCATAATATAAAGAACATTACACAGTGGCGCGAAGATATGAAGTTCATCATCTCGGGGGGAGATTGTGTGTGTGTGAATATGAGAGAAAATTCCACAAAATTGAGTCGTACACAAGCTGATAGCCAACTCAGCACTACGTGCCTTGTCGGCTATCAGCCATGTACAACGAGATTGAGTGGAATAACTTTTATTCTATCCACATTCACTGGATTTTGAGAAAGTATTTTTATTTTTTGCAAATTTGATAAAAACTTTATACAAAATGTCCAACAAAATTTCCGCTTAGAATGTAAACAAACCAGCAAAATGACAGTAACAATTGTGAAAAATTTTATAATAATTATTGAAAAAAAAAGATATGTTCTTACCATCAAATACTTTTACTCCATATTTTTTTGCTTTTTTTTTGTTTTTGTTTTTTTTTTGGGGGGGGCTTTTTCTTCATTAGGGTTTTTTGGTGGTTGGCAAACCCCCCCAAAAAAAGAATAGAGGGTGAATTCCCACTACCGACTGGGCTGAAGCATGGAACAGGAGATATTAGCAGGGGGATATTATTTTAGCCATTTCTGTTTCTTTTAAATCATTTATAATTTTGGGGTGTTTTGTTTTCGAGTAGAGTTTTTATTTCGTCCTCGGTTGGTTCAGCAACGCACGACACCATTTTGTTTTTCTCTACTCACGGTATATGAGCTGATATACAAGCTGATTCCCTCCCAAAACATATCTGTGACTGCACCGACCTGTCCAGTTTCAAATCATCTTTAAAAACTCACCTCTTCAGAACTGCATACAATCTATAATACAGTTTGGACTTATGCTTTTATGTATTCTTTAATCATTTTAACTTGCCTTAACCTTGTAAAGCATCTGAGTATTTAGAAAAGTGCTCTGTAAAAAAATATTATTATTATATCCTAGTCATAGAGTAGCCAGTCAGAGCACGTGATTGCTCATTTCCAGTGAATGTGGATAGAATAAAAGTCAAATATACTATGAGACTCTAAGTGCATATTATATATTATATTATATATGAATCATGCACACACACCATACCTTCCTATCCCAGGTCACCATCTCATGTTTAATCAGTTCTCTACAAATTAAAGAGGTTTTTTTTTTAATTGCTCTTGGTTGAAAAATGCATCTGCACAGGAAATTAAGGCTTGTCCTGCAGTGCCACTTCCCTTCTCACCCGATTCAAAATATCAGCTAATTTACGTGTCTTATCGAGATCAACCTGGATAAATTAAAAGACGGAACAGGGCTCAGGGCTGTGAAACACTATTTTACAGCATTCTGCGCCACGTGACCGATTGCATCACGCATCATTTTCACTAATAAAATGAGCGTACCACTGGCTAACAGACAAAATATCGGAATTCAAAACACATATACTGAACTTGATTAAATGTTATGTTACTAGTGGTACCATAAGTAACCCACGTCTTGAAGAAACACCTCATAACATGAAATTTCGCACATGACTAATATTCCTCACGCCCAAGAAAGCATCATGCACATAAACATGTATCGATAATGTTTGGCATCGTTTCAGAAATATTTAAAGTGAGACGCGTACCAGCTACAGTGATTTAACTAAATGCATCTAACGAAAACCTCAGCATGGCAGAAGACACGATGGAAGACTCTTCCATCGTGTCTTTAAGTTGCTCGAACTCAACTCAAATCGCTATTCCTCCATTATACGGGGAAAAAAATGCAGCGAGTGACAGTGCAGCACACTGAGGTGTATGGCGATGATCTTACCAGTGTAATCCAACCGCCATAAATATAATTATCCCCTTTCCAGATGCACCACGCTGACGAATGATTTGGTGGAAGCCTTCAGTTGGACGAAAACAGTGTCGGTCAATCATGTCGTTGTTCAGGCCTAGTATGCTAAGCACTGTATACGTCGCATACTGCCTCTCTTCTCAATAGAATAGGGTTGGCAAGTAGTGATGTCTCGGTAGGAAACGAATCGACTCTCGAACCGGCTCTTTTTGGTTTTATGTAAGGAACCGACTCGCGCATTTGAAGAGGCTTTTTAAACGAATTTCATACAAAACTGGAATTTATCGTAGGGTTACAGTTGGGTGGGTGTGTTCAATTACTCATTTATACTTTTGGCACTTGACAGACGGTCTTATACAGAGCAACTTACTTACCCCCTCCCATTTCTATAGTTGAACAGTTAAGGGTTTTGATTAAGGGCCCAACAGTTGTAGCTTGATTGTCCTTTACTAAAAATTCATAAACGGTTGCAGTTCAGGTATAAGCAGATAACTAAAAGAAAGATTAACTAATGATAAAATTAGGATCTAACTGGAATCAGTGTTACGGGGGCCGACAGTGGCAAACACAACAGGGTCCAAATGCAGAAAATCTACAAATACAGAAAAGCAACAACAACCCAAAAAACACAATGGAAATGGTCAAGGAGTGGATTCCGCCCAGTGAACTGTGAAGGGGGGACCATGGGACTGGTCATTTTAACCATAGAGATAAACACCTAGATGTATTTATCTTTCCATTTATTTATATCTCAAAATACTCCATTTAGCAATGTTTTACCAAATACAGTATGCCAATGGCTGAACAAGATCAGCCATCTTTATGTGGTATTTGGCACTGCAACAACATTAACAAAAAATTAGTATTATAGTATAAAAGTAAAAATAAATGGTTGGCTTGGACTTCCTCCACAATTAATGAAGTTTGTTGCAAAAATAAGCATTTATTAAAGAAATTCATATTCAAAACATCCATGCCAACACTCCTAACCTGTAATTAGCATTGTGCTGTCCAGTGGCATGCACAGATAGACACGAGGTGGTGCTCAAGCACCTGCCCCTCTGCCCTCTGTCCAAAAAAGTGCCCTTTTTAATTTTTCTTTTTTTACAGTTTAGAAAAGCCGCGGCATTAAAAGTGTGTGTGAAAATAATGTCCCGATGCGTGCCCCCTCCACACACACACCGGACCTCTGTCTCTCTTGCTCTGTCACGTGAACAAGCGTGCAGTGCATTCAATGTGAGGTTGCAGCAGCATAGCGTCCTGGAAGCCACGGCCTTGTCGTAGCGCAGACAACACATCGGGCAGTCAGTCAGCTCTTCCCCTGCCCCACCAGCCAGGTAACACATGAATCGAGTGAAAATGTATTGTTTGCCCTCTAAGCCCAAGCTGTAATTATTTTGTCATGAAGTAGCCCGTCACATACAGAAACAACTGCACATAAGTATTATATTTTTTGCTAGACCATTTTCAGATTTAGGAAAACAAAAATTTATTTTTCTATTTTGTTCAACTAGAGATTCCTGGCAAAGTCAAAAAGCCTTGATGTAATAAATTAACATTAAGTGGTTGTTTTACACCTTTAAAAACTAAAACGGGTCAGTGGCGACCCAAACACAAGAGGAGAGTTAAATCTCAGACTTTTATAATAAGGTGTTCCACATGCACAAAAAAGTGCCCTTTTTTCCCCCCAGAGCACTTGCCCCCCAAAATGTCTGTGCACGCCCCTGGTCCTGTCACATGATTGGCTGGCTGGATAACTGCACAAATGAGCAGGTTCCATGTTCCTATTAAAGTATGTTCCTATTAAAGTGTGTGTGGGGGGGCATACATATACAGTGCCCTCCACAATTATTGGCACCCATTGTAAAGATTAGTAAAAACGGCTAGAAAAAAAATCCACCTTTTGGTGAAGTAGCGTCATCTCACTTTGGAAAAAAAAGTGAAATAAATTTCTCATCTCGTCTCATCTCGTCTTCATCCGCTTATCCGGGGCCGGGTCGCGGAGGCAGCAGTTTGAGCACGGAAGCCCAAACTTCCCTCTCCCCAGCCACCTCGGCCAGCTCCTCGGGAAGAACACCGAGGTGTTCCCAGGCCAGCCAAGAGACATAGTCCCTCCAGCATGTCCTGGGTCTTTCCCGGGGCCTCCTCCCAGGGGGACATGCCTGGAACACCTCCCCAGGGAGGCGTCCAGGAGGCATCCGAAAAAGATGCCTGAACCACCTCAGCTGATTCCTCTCGATGTGGAGGAGCAGTGGCTCCACTCCAAGCTCCTCCTGAGTGACTGTGCTTCTCACCCTAAGGGAGCGCCCAGCCACCCTGCGAAGGAAACTCATTTCGGCTGCTTGTATCCACGATCTTGTTCTTTCGGTCATTACCCAAAGCTCATGATCATAGGTGAGAGTCGGACCGTAGATCAACCGGTAAATCGAGAGCTTCACCTTTTGGCTCAGCTCCAACTTCACCACGACGGACCGGTAAAGTGACCGCATCACTGCGGAGGCTGCACCGATCCACCTGTCGATCTCACGCTCCATGCTTCCCTCACTCGTGAACAAGATCCCGAGATACTTAAACTCCTCCACTTGAGGCAGGACTTCTCCACCAACCTGGAGAGGGCAAGCCACCCTTTTCCGGTCGAGAACCATGGCCTCAGACTTGGAGGTGCTGATTCTCATCCCAGCCGCTTCACACTCGACTGCAAACCGCCCCAAGTGCATGCTGAAGGTCCTGGTTTGAAGACGCCAACAGGACAACATCATCCGCAAAAAGCAGAGATGAAATCCTGTGGTTCCCAAACAGGATTAGCTCCGGCCCCTGGCTGCACCTAGAAATTCTGTCCATAAAAATTATGAACAGAACCGGTGACAAAGGGCAGCCCTGCCAGAGTCCAACTGGGAACAGGTCTGACTTACTGCCGGCAATGTGAACCAGACTCCTGCTCCATTCGTACAGGGACTGGACAGCCCTTAGCAAAGAGCCCTGAACCCCATACTCCCGAAGCACCCCCCACAGAATACCATGAGGGACACGGTCGAATGCCTTCTCCAGATCCACAAAACACGTGGACTGGTTGGGCAAACTCCCATGAACCCTCGAGCACCCTATGAAGGGTATAGAGCTGGTCCAGTGTTCCACGACCAGGACGAAAATCACATTGTTCCTCCTGGATCCGAGGTTCGACGATTGGCCGAATTCTCCCCTCCAGTACCCTGGAGTAAACCTTCCCGGGGAGGCTGAGAAGTGTGATTCCCCTATAATTGGAGCACACTCTCCGGTCCCCTTTCTTAAAAAGAGGGACCACCACCCCGGTCTGCCACTCCAGAGGTACTGTCCCCAACCGCCACACGATGTTGCAGAGGCGTGTCAGCCAAGACAGCCCCACAACATCCAGAGACTTGAGATACTCAGCGCAGATCTCATCCACCCCCGGTGCCTTGCCAGCGAGGAGCTTGCAAACCACCTCAGTGACTTCGGCTTGTGTAATGGACGAGTCCACCTCTGAGTCATCAGCCTCCGCTTCCTCAATGGAAGCTGTGATGGTGGGATTGAGGAGATCCTCAAAGTATTCCTTCCACCGCCCGACAATGTCCCCAGTCGAGGTCAACAGCTCCCCACCACACTGTAAACAGTGTTGGCAGAGTACTGCTTCACCCTCCTGAGGCGCCGGACGGTTTGCCAGAATTTCTTCGAGGCCAACCAATAGTCCTCCTCCACGGCCTCACCAAACTCCTCCCAATTCCAAGTTTTTGCCTCCACAACACCCCGAGCTGCGGCACGCCTGGCCTGCCGATACCCGTCAGCTGCAACATGGCCCGATAGGACTCCTTCTTCAGCTTGACGGCATCCCTTACTTCCGGTGTCCACCACCAGGTTCGGGGATTGCCACCACGACAGGCACCGGAGACCTTGCGGCCACAGCTCCGAACAGCCGTGTCGACAATGGAGGAAGAGAACATGGTCCACTCAGACTCAATGTCCCCCGCCTCCCTGAGCTGAAAGAAGCTCTCCCAGAGGTGGGAGTTAAAGACCTCCCCGACAGAGTTCCCAGCAGACCCTCACCATAGGTTTGGGCCTGCCAGGTCTGTCTGGCTTCCTCCTCTGCCAGCGGATCCAACTCACCACCAGGTGGTGATCAGTTGACAGCTCAGCCCCTCTCTTCACCCAAGTGTCCAAGACATAGGGCCGGAGATCAGATGAAACAGCAACAAAGTCGATCATCGACCTCCGACCTAAGGTGTCCTGGTGCCACGTGCACTTATGGACACCCCTATGCTCGAACATGGTGTTCATTATGGACAAACCGTGACTAGCACAGAAGTCCAATAACAAAGCACCACTCAGGTTCAGATCGGGGAGGCCATTCCTCCCAATCACACCCCTCCAGGTGTCACTGTCGTTGCCCAGGTGAGCGTTGAGGTCCCCCAGTAGAACAATGGAGTTCCCAGTCTGAGCACCTCACAGTACCTCTCCCAGGGACTCCAAGAAGGCCAGATACTCTATACTGCTATTCGGCCCATAGGCACAAACAACAGCAAGAGCCCTCTCCCTGACCCGAAGGCGACCCTCTCGTTCACTGGGGTAAACTCCAACACATGGCGGCTGAGCTGGGGAGCTATAAGCAAGCCCACACCAGCCCGCCACCGCTCACCGTGGGTGACTCCAGAGAAGTGGAGAGTCCAGCCCCTCTCGAGGAGCTGGGTTCCGGAGCCCAAGCTGTGCATGGAGGTGAGCCTGACTATCTCTAGCCAGTACCTCTCAACCTCCCGCACAAGCTCAGGCTCTTCCCCCCCCCAGCGAAGTGACATTCCATGTCCCAACAGCTAGCCGCTGTGTTCGGGGATCAGGTCGTCGAGGCCCCTGCCTTCGACTGCCGCCCAATCCACACTGCACCAGCCCCCTACAGCTACCTCTGTGGGTGGTGAACCCACAGGAGGTTGGGCCCACGTCACCACTTCAGGCTGAGCCATGTCACCAAACCCCTTATGAAATAAATTTATTCCAACAAAAACAAATCCCTCAAGAAATAATTATTTTCAACAAAAACCACGTGCTACTATTATTGGCACTCCTGTTAGCTGGACAATCCAGCTTCATTATAGGTACACATAGACATATTTCCAATCATGAGACAGCAGCACAATGCATAAAATCATATATACTGTAAACACAAACTGCTGAAAAACTTAATGCTGGCTAAAACAGAAAGGTGTCAGCATTAACTTATTCAGCAGTTTATGCTACAGTAGCTCTTCTGGGCTGACCTCCCCCAACTGTATGTAATAGGCAAGAGGCCGAGGGCTATGGAAGCAGATCGGCACCACCCAATGTGTTAGTACTGGGACAGGAGACTGCCATAGTTTGGTGGTATGAGCTCTTCTGTGGGATTGGACCATATGGGCTAGCCTTCGTGCCCCATGTGAATCAATGAGCCTTGGCCACCCATGACCCGGTCACCAGTTCACTGGTTGTCCTTCCTTGGACCACTTTTGGTACGTACTAACCACCGCATACTGGAAAAAGATGTGCCATTTTTGGAAATGCTCAGACCCAGTCATCTAGCCATCATAATTTGGCCCTTGTCAAAGTTGCTCAGATCCTTACCCTTGCCCATTTTTCCTGCTTCCAATGCATCAACTTCAAGAAGTGACTCTTCTCTAGCTGTCTAATATATCCCACCCACTGCCAGGTGCCATAATGTTATGTTATGGCTGATTGGTACACACACACACACACACAGTTTACATAATCTGGCAGAATTTGTAAAAGGTGTACCAATATTTTAAGAAAACACAAGTGATCACACAAAAAATTACTTTTATTTTTATGAGATTCAAATTAATTAGATCAGATCAGATCAGACAAAACTTTATTTATCCCCGAAGGGCAATTAGAAGGGCGAAGAGTGGTACATTAAAAGAAGAGCAAGAAAATAAAATCACAAAAAGAATAAAATCACAAAAATGGGTGGGCAAAAAAAAGTGTATTATGTACAATGGCAGGCTTGCTGCCAGTAACAAAGTTTAAAAAAAAAAAAGGCAGCAGATAAAATATGGCAAATAAATAAAATGAAGCGTGGATAAAATTAAAATGACAATATGATTAAAGTGACATTGTAATTAAAGTGACAAGGTGATATTGTAATATTGCACATCAGGACATGTGATATTGCGCTAGAGTATTGTACAGAAGACTTAAGTTATTGTAACTTTCTTAGACTTCTTAGAGTTCAGGAGGAGAATAACACTTGGAACAAACGTTGCTCTCCTCTTCTGGGTCTTACAGGCCGGACAGCAGAACCTGCGACCAGATGGCAGCTGCGCAAATGCCGGGAACAAAGCATGAGTCGAGTCCTTAAGAATTCAACGAGCCAGGCCGCTAGCCTGCTGCTCGTACACAGTATTCAGGTGGCGAGCAGGAAGTCCAATAATCTTAGAACATACCTTGACAATATTATGCAGGCGGTTCCTATCCTGTACAGTAATGGAGTAATACCAACAGCATATAGAAAAAGCTAAAACACTTTAAATGAATGTATAATAGAATGTCAACAAGATGTTCTGACTGACAGAAAAAGAGTTCAGTTTCCTTAGTAGGTACATCCTCTGGTGGCACTTCCTCAGGATCCCTTCTGTGTTGGAAGAGAATCTCAGTTGGCAGTCCAGAATGGTTCCCAGGTATTTATATTCCTCAACTGTCTCGACCGGAAAACCGTGGACCATAGTGGTGACAGCCGCCGCCAGTTCCCTTTGGCTGCTGGAGAAGGTCACCACCGTCTCCTTAGTTTTGCTAACATTCAACTCCAGGCAGGAAGAGTCACACCACTCTACGAACTGCTGAAGAGCAGGTCCATGATGGAGGGAGCCATAATGCTTCACAAAATAGTGCCATCATTAAACAAAACATAGCAATAAAGAAAAATAATGTGATGATCCCTACTCAGATCTTTACATACCCATAGTTCTTAATACTGTGTATTGCTCCCTTTAGCATCAATGATGGGCTTGCAGTCTTTTGTAATAGTTGTGGATGAGTACCTTTATTTTATTTTCTCTTCTTGACAAAAAGCCTCCAGGTCCCATAAATTCTTTGGTTGTCCTGCATGAACTGCATGTTTGAGATCTCCCCAAAGTGGCTCAATGCTACTGAGGTCAAGAGTCTGTAATGACCACTCCAGAACCTTCACTTTTTTCTGCTGGAGCCACTGAAGGGGCAACTTGGCCTTGTGCTTCGGATCATTGTTACGTTGGAAAGTCCAAGTGCATCCCATCTGCACACTCTAGCTTTTGGGCCAAAGTGTGCAAATTGTCCATCACTATTTTCTGATAATATGCTGCATTCATCGTACCATCAATTTTGAATAAATTCCCTGAGCCTTTGTAGCTCATATACCTCCAGAACATTATAGATCCACCTCCATGCGTCACAGTAGAGATGGTGCATGTTTCATTATAGGCCTTGTTGCCTCCTCTCCAAACATACAGTAGGTTGTGACCATGAAGTCCAATTTTGGTCTCATCACTCCAAATGACTTTGTTAGGTGCTGTTTGGCATATTGTAAGCATACAGTTTTGTGGCACTGGTATAGTAATGGCTTTTTTTTCCTAGCAACCTGACCGTGCAGCCCATTTTTGTTCAAGTGCCTCCTTATTGTGGATCTTGAAAAAGTTACACCACTTTCTTGCAGTGAAGCCTGTAGCTGAAGTAACTTGAGGGTTTTTCTTTGCATCCTGACCAAATTTTCCTCCAGTTAAGGCTGAAATCTTTGTTGGTCTACCTTGGTATCAAGAGAACCACTAATTCTCCACTTCTTTATCAGACTTTGAACACTACTGACCAGTATTTTCAAATCTTTGGATACATTTTTATATCCTTTTCCTGATTTATACAGATCAACTACCTGTTCTCACAGATTGTTTGAAAGCTCTTTTACTTTATCCATGGCTCAGGAGCCAGCAAAGTCTGTACAGCCCTGGAGGAAATGTGCAGAGGTCACACAAGAGCTACGACACTCATTGACTAATTGTGCACAGGCACAAACATGTCACAGGTGTGGAAATCTACCCTTAATAGTCAATTAAACCTGGGTGTGTCAACTTGTGTGAATATTATCAAGCCAAACATTCAAAAGTATGTAATCTTTTGATCACCATTTGAGTGATTACAGTTTATTATTATTATTAATATTATTATTATTATTATTATTATTTAAAAAGGGCTATCACAATTGTATGATAATAAATGGCTTCACATGACCACTACCTCAAAATAAAATAGTTTTTTTTCTGCATGATCAGTCATATTTTCCAAAAATTGTCCAATAGTTCACAAATTCTGCCAGAGTACATAAACTTATGAGCACAACTGTGTGCACATGTATATAAACATCTGGTCAAGGTGAAACTTTCGAAGAGACATTTAACCAAACAGTAGGTGTGCTTTATGTATATTTTTGTATTTGTTACCCTGTATGCATAAATTTGACCCTGTGTTGATTTCAGACAACCCAAAAGGAATTAAAACCTGTGCCCCAAATTATTGTTTTTTATATTATAGATTAATATTAAAAATAATTCTGCCACAGAAAATGACAGTTCAAATAAATCACTGAAAGCCCAGTATTGATATGACATCTATGTCCATGATGACATTCATGTCTGTGTATGAAAACTTTTATGTAAACTGCCCACAGCTCCCAACACCAATCAGCCATAACATTAAAACCACCTGACTAATATTGTGTAGGTTCCTCTTATGCCAGCAAAACAGCTCTGCAACATCAAAGCATGGACTCCACAACACCATTGAAGACCTGCTACCAAGACAGCAGGATATCCTTTAATTTTTGTAATTTGCAAGGTGAGGACTCCATGGATTGGATTTTATTGTACAGATGCATGAAAGGATTGAGATCTGGGGAATTTAGATGCCAAGTCAACACCGTGAACATTCTGTCATGGTACTCGAATCATTCCTGAACAATTTTTGCAGTGTGGCATGGTTTATTATCCTGCTGAAAGATGCCCCTGCCGTGAGGGAATACCATTGCCATGAAGGTGTGTCTTTGTTCTGCAAAAGAGGTCACAAAAGTAAAACAGTGTGGGCTTTATAGATAATTGGGCTAATTTTGAGGGCACTGCTGGCCTGTTAGGGCGGGACGGTATCCATCCCATTCGGGAAGGTGCTGCTCTCATTTCCTGCAGCATAGGTCATAGTCTCAGAACAGGCCTAGTTAATTTCTGACAATCCAGAGCCAAGGCCAGGGAGCAGACAAACAGGCTAAACCGACTGTCTGCTAGCTGCACAGAGTCGTCACTCAGGGTCCACTACATCGAGACTGTGTCTGTTCCCCAAGCTAAACAGAAAGGTAGAAATATTCAGAGAGTTTGTTCCAGTAACCTAATCAATATAAAATTAGATCATACTGACTGTACAGCTGCTGCCAGCACCTTTGATCTAAAGGTGGGGCTATTAAATATTAGATCTCTTACATCTAAAGCGCTAATGGTTAATGAACTCACTACTGATCAGGAGTTTAATGTACTTTGTTTAACTGAAACATGGATTAAGCCAAATGAATATATAGCATTAAATGAAGTGAGTCCTCCTGGATACAGTTATATACACCAGCCTCGTCTAACTGGCAGAGGAGGAGGCGTCGTGGTTATTTATAATGATTATCTAGGTGTGACACAAAAACCTGGTTATAAATTTAATACATTTGAAGTTCTTCATACTCATATAATGTATGTAGCCTTGAAAAATAAGTCTACCCAGTTAATTCCGTTACTTATTATTTACAGGCCCCCGGGGCCATATTCTGAGATTCTTTCTGAATTTGCAGATTTTATCTGAGATCTGGTTATTTCCTTAGACAAAGCTTTAGTTGTCGGAGATTTTAATATTCACTTCGATAACCCAGAAGACCCTTTGAAAACAGTGTTTGTGTCCATTTTAGATTCAGTAGGGATTAATCAGAATGTCATAGGACTGACCCACAATGGTGGGCACACCCTCGATCTAATACTAACATTCGGGTTAAACGTAGAAAATATAGTCATACTTCCACAGTCTGAAGTTATCTCAGATCATTATCTCATCTCATTCAAACTATGTCTGAGTAATAATATATGCACCTCACCACGCTACTGTATTAAACGTACATTCACGTCAACTACTGCACAGAGCTTTATAAATGATCTCCTAGAGTTATCAACTTTGATTGGGTCACTGTCAGCCCCTGCAGAACTTGATCAGGCAACTGAATGCTTAGAGTCAACATTCCACCATTCCTTAGATAATGTAGCTCCTCTTAAAAGGAAAATAGTCAGAGACAAAAAATTAGCACCCTGGTATAATGATGACACTCACACATTAAAACAGACCACTCGAAAATTGGAACGTAAATGGCATCAAACAAAGTTGGTAGTGTTCAAATTAGCGTGGAAGGAGAGCTTCCTGAAGTATAGAAAAGCTCTTAGTGCTGCTAGATCAACATATTTCTCCTCCATAATAGAAGATAAAAATAATCCTAGGTTCCTATTTAATATTGTAGCAAAATTAACCAGGAATAAGTCCACTATAGACACATGCATACCTGAAGTATGTAGTAGCAATGACTTCATGAATTTTTTTAATGACAAAATTGAAAATATCCGACAAAAAATTCAAACTACTAATTTAAGGTCAGACAATGTAAGTGACCCTGTAGTTAACAATATAACTGTATCAGATCATCAATTAGAATGCTTTACTCCCCAAAAGGAAACTGAATTACTTTCATTAATCTCGGCATCAAAAGCCTCAACTTGTGTACTAGATCCCTTACCTACACGGCTATTCAAACAGATAATACCTGAAGTAATTGAACCGTCTTCTAAAAATAATAAATTCTTCCCTTAGGATTGGCTATGCACCCAGATCCTTTAAACTAGCAGTTATCAAACCCCTGATTAAAAAACCTGACCTTGATCCCTGTCAGCTGTCCAATTATCGGCCAATATCAAACTTCCCCTTTATCTCCGAGATCCTTGAAAAAGCTGTGGCACAGCAGTTATGCTTATATTTACATAGGAATAAAATCCATGAAATGTATCAGTCAGGATTTAGACCTAATCATAGCACAGACACAGCTTTGGTTAAAGTAGTAAACGACCTACTGTTGGAGTCTGATGAGGGCTGTGTCTTGCTGCTTGTGTTGCTTGACCTTAGTGCAGCATTTGATACCATTGATCATTCCATTCTTCTGGATAGACTAGAAAATGTTGTGTGAGTTAAGGGAACGGCCCTCTCCTGGCTCAGCTCTTATTTAACTGATCGCTATCAGTATGTTGATATAAATGGTGATATTTCTAGACGTGGCGGCACGGTGGTGTAGTGGTTAGCGGTGTCGCCTCACAGCAAGAAGGTCCTGGGTTCGAGCCCCGTGGCCGGCGAGGGCCTTTCTGTGTGGAGTTTGCATGTTCTCCCCATGGGTTTCCTCCGGGTGCTCCGGTTTCCCCCACAGTCCAAAGACATGCAGGTTAGGTTAACTGGTGACTCTAAATTGACCGTAGGTGTGATTGTGAGTGTGAATGGTTGTCTCTATCAGCCCTGTGATGACCTGGCAACTTGTCCAGGGTGTACCCCGCCTTTCGCCCGTAGTCAGCTGGGATAGGCTCCAGCTTGCCTGCGACCCTGTAGAACAGGATAAAGTGGCTAGAGATAATGAGATGAGATTTCTAGACATACTGAGGTAAAGTTTGGTGTTCCACAAGGTTCTGTCTTGGGTCCACTGCTTTTTTCTTTATACATGTTACCTCTGGGTGATATTATTCATAAACATTGTATTAGTTTCCACTGTTATGCTGATGACACACAGTTGTATGTTTCTGAAAAACCTGATGAGAGACACCAGCTTAATAGAATTGAGGAATGTGTAAAGGACATTAGACACTGGATGCTTATTAACTTCCTTCTGCTTAACTCTGACAAAACTGAAGTACTTGTATTAGGACCACATGCAGCTAGAAGTAAGTTTTCTGGACGGCCTTTCTGTTTCTTCGCGTGCAGCAGTAAAAGACCTCAGAGTGATTATTGACCCCAGTCTTTCATTCGAAACTCACATTGATAACATTACCCGGCTAGCTTTCTTTCATCTCAGAAATATTGCTAATATAAGAAATTTAAATGTCACTACATGACGCGGAAAAACTGGTTCATGCTTTCGTTACCTCCAGGTTGGATTATTGTAATGCCTTACTGTCTGGATGTTCCAATAAGTGCATAAACAAGCTCCAGTTAGTTCAAAATGCAGCAGCAAGAGTCCTTACTAGAAAATATGACCACATCACCCCTGTCTTATCCACACTGCATTGGCTCCCAATCAAATTTCGTATTGATTATAAAATACTACTATTGACCTTTAAAGCACTGAATGGTCTCATGCCACAGTACCTGAGTGAACTTCTGGTCCTCTATGACCCGCCACGCCTACTTAGATCAAAAGGTGCAGGCTACCTGCTGGTACCTCGTATAGTGAAGGCTACATCAGGGGGCAGAGCCTTTTCTTACAAAGCCCCACAGTTATGGAACAGCCTTCCGAGTAGTGTTCGGGAATCAGACACAGTCTCAGTGTTTAAGTCTAGGCTGAAAACATATTTGTTTAGTCAAGCCTTTTGTTAATGGTGTTTATGAGGTAAAGGTGTAGATCTGGAAGGTCCTCAGACATAGTATTTTGGTAAACTGGGATGTATGGATGCTGTCAGTCCCCACTCGCTTGCTCACTCGAGTTTGTTGATGGTGTAGTGGCTGGCTGCTTGATGTCTCAGGGCTCCCTCATGCCTGTGTTACCTTCTGGCTCTCCCCTTTTAGTTATGCTGTCATAGTTAGTTGCCGGAGTCCCTGCTTGTACTCAGTGCAATATGTATACTGTTCCTACTTATTCAGGTGACATTGGGCATACCTAACAACCTGTGTTTTCTCTCTCTTCTCTCCCTCCCCCCCAAATCTGTCCCTCTGAGTTACATGTCGGTCCTGGGATCGAGATGCTGGCCTCTTCTGCTCCTCAGACCTGCCGGGTCCATCCTGGTGCCCTGTGTCTGGTTGGAGTCTCATTGCATCGCTCCTGTGGCGGGCGGCCCCATGTGGACAGTTGGGGGGTCATGCCTGGAGGACGCTCTGGACTCTTGCAGTGGTGTTTTTGTGGCTGGGGACTGTAGTTGACTTGCTGACTTTGGGACTGCAGTTGTCATGAACGGTTTTGCACTCGGGTTTCCATTGGTGGGGGGTTTATAGCATCAACAAAGCTGACTTTGTTAGGACTGTTTGTCACGGAACAGACAGGAGAGGAGATCAAATGCGCTCAAACCACAGTTTATTAATAATAGGGGAAAGGGAGTTGGAAGAATGTGTGTGGGTGAAGTCCAGTGGCAGGAGAACTGAGAGGCAGGGATGGCTGGTGGTGATGTCTGAGGTCTCCCATCCAAGTACTGACCGGGCCCGACCCTGCTTAGCAGCAGAGATGAAACGGGACCAGGCGTAGTCAGAGAGGTGTGGCTGTAGGGCTGAGCGAGCTGGAGATCAGGCAAAGGTACAAGAGGGGCAAGCAAGAGGCAGAGTCGACAGAACAGAAGGCAGATCAGGTTACCGGGGCTGGAGAGCAGACAGAGTCAGACAGAACAGGAAATCTTCAGGAGTCAGAGTAGTAGGAACACAGAGCAGGTTATCAGGCTAAGAGTTGCAGACGATCTGACACAGGGGCTAGGGAGAACTGCAGCTTAAATACACACAGGGGGAGAGCAGGTGATCGGCAACAGCCAATGACAGTCACTGAAAGATAATAAGAGGAACTGAGTGCGGGTGTGGCCAGTAATGCTGAGTGGAGATGTTACCTGAAGAGAGAAGCCCACAGGTAGGACCATGACAGAACCCCCCCCCTTTAAGGGATGGCTCCAGAAGTCCCTAGCCACAGATCACCAAAGACGGGCGGGAGGAAGGGGAATACCGGTGGAGGGTTAGAACTCCTCAGACCGGTCAGTGTCCATAGCCTCCGCACCCTCTTCACCGTCAGAAGAATCGTCATCCAAGGACCCCCGCCCAGGATTCGGTTCGGTGTCAGGCTCAGGCGCTGGAGCAGGGGCAGGGTCCGGAAGTGGATCCGCACGGTGAGAACCCCTACATCGGCCCCGTCGGATGGAGGGCTGGTCGGGGTGTAGCCGATGGAAGTCGGCGATGAGGGCCGGATCCAGAATCCTTCCAGCGGGAACCCACATCCTCTCCTCAGGGCCATAGCCCTCCCAATCCACCAGGTATTGGAGGCCCCTGCCCCTGCGTCGTGACTTCAGCAGTCGCTGGACGGAGTAGACCGGGCCACCGTCAATGAGACGAGGAGGAGGAGGAGCAGCTGGGACCAGCGGGCTCTCATGCACTGGCTTGATCTTAGAGACATGGAAGGTGGGGTGCACTCTCATGGACTTGGGCAGTCGAAGCCGGACAGCAGACTGGCTGATTATCCTCTGGATAGGGAATGGTCCGACGAACCGAGGTGCTAGCTTATGAGACTCCACCTGGAGGGGCAGGTCCTTGGCAGATAGCCACACCTTCTGGCCCACCCGGTAGGTGGGGGCAGGCATCCTCCGCCGGTTGGTGCCAGTAGAGTAGCTGGTGACTGACCTGAGGAGTGCAGCGTGGGCTTGAGACCAGGTGCGGTGGCATCGGCGTGCATAGGTGAGGGCAGCCGGGCAGGTGACTTCTCCCTCCTGGCTGGGGAATAGGGGTGGTTGGTAGCCATACACGCAGTGGAATGGGGACAGCCCGGTGGCTGAGCTGGTGAGGGAGTTGTGGGAGTATTCCACCCACAGCAGGTGCTCGCACCAGGCCCTAGGGTTGCGTGACGCCATGCACCGAAGTGCCTTCTCCAACTCCTGGTTCGTCCGTTCTGACTGGTCGTTGGACTGGGGTCGGAATCCGGAGGTGAGGCTGGCGGTGGCCCCGAGTAGGTGACAGAACTCCTTCCAAAAAGAAGAGGCAAATTGCGGCCCCCAGTCCGAAACGATGTCCTTGGGCAGCCCATGGATGCGAAAGACATGTTGCAAGATGATCTGGGCAGTCTCCTTGGCTGATGGTAGTTTAGGGAGGGGAATAAAGTGAGCCATTTTGCTAAAGCGGTCCACGATGGTGAGTATGACCATCATCCCATTAGAAGGGGGTAGACCCGTAACAAAATCCAGGGAGATGTGGGACCAGGGTCGCATTGGCACAGGCAGAGGCTGGAGCAAACCGGCAGGAGGCCGGCTGGAGGACTTATTTTGGTTACAGGTAGGGCAGTGTTATAGGAGCTCAGCTTAGAGCTGCGTGTGTGACCCAGGAATGACCTGGCTGACGCGTTATTAGTATCATACACTTACGAAGTTCACAACGGCTTCTTCTGTGCAAGATTTCGTGTTTATTATTTTCCATATAAATAAAACGCAGGCCATTTTAATCCGGCCGCTACAACCACAGACAGGAAACGGTCAAAGCCATTTGCCCTTCCGGGTCAACACCTGACAAACAACAGTAGTCCAACTACCTTTATACCTGCCTCCCACATAGTGACACCCAGTGTACAAATAACAGCATTACACCTTGGCAGTAGCAATTTGGCTGCTACACACCGGCCCCTAATTGTTAATGGTAAACAAACATAACAATTCAAACAAAACAAAAACAAGCAAAAAATAAAAATAAATAAAATGGTGTGACACATTTGACTGATTCATACTCCATGTACCAAACACAATTTTGTAATAGGTCTTTCAATTACGTTAGATTTGGTTTGTAATTTCACAGAGCGTACATGGCCCATTTTGTCTGGAAAAACCTCCAGAACTCTGCCCAAAGGCCATGAGCCCCGAGGTGCGGCTGCATCCATCACCACCACAACATCTCCAATGGTCAAGTTTCTTTTCTTCTGAGTCCACTTGTGTCTTTCTTGAAGCAGGGGTAAGTACTCTCGCACCCATCGTTTCCAGAAAATGTTTGCAATGTACTGAACCTGCCTCCATCGTCTTTTCACATACTGATCGTGGGGTCCAAACACTCCAGGTGCTAAAGCTGGTTTCCCTTTCAACAACAGCAGATGGTTAGGAGTGAGTGGCTCCAAGTCACGGGGATCGTCTGATAGCTGAGTGATTGGACGGTCATTTAAAATAGACTCCACTTCACAAAGTACTGTATGCAATCCATCCTCATCCAAAGTCTGCTGGCGTAGAACAGAGCTCAGAACCCTTCGAATCAGTCGGATCATTCATTCCCATATCCCTCCATAATGCGAGGCTGCTGGTGGATTGAAACTCCAATTGATTCCGACTTGAGAAAGGTTCCTTTGAACTTGGGTGTGATTTAAGGCTGCAACAGCATTCCTCAATTTCTTTTCTGCTCCGCAAAAGTTGGTGCCATTGTCGGATATCAGAGTCACAACTTGACCTCTTCTGCTAATAAAGCGGCGCAAAGCATTGATGCAAGCATCAGTTTCCAATGACACTGCCACCTCTAAATGCACAGCTCTGCTAGTCAGACAAGTAAATATCACTCCATAGCGTTTACAGATTGATCTTCCCCTTTTAATTTCTATGGGACCAAAGTAATCCACTCCTGAATTAGTGAATGGTGGAAAGTCAGGAAGAATCCTTACTCTAGGAAGATCTGCCATCTTCTGTTCAATCGCTCTGCCATTATAGCGCCAACAGAAGCTACATTCAGAAATGATCTTACGCACAGCTGAGTTAGCCTTTGTGATCCAGAACCTCCTTCTAACAGCAGACAGTATATGACTACATCCACTGTGGCCTAGGGTTTTGTGCACATGCTTGAGGATGAGTCCAGAGATATGCTGGTCTTTGGAAAGAATAAATGGATGTTTAGCTTCTTCAGGAAGAGCTCTTTACTTAATCTTCCTCCAACTCTCAAGAGCCCATCTTCCAAAACTGGATCCAGCTTTTAAATGGAACTATGTCGGCTCACAGTGGATTTGGAAGAAGATAAATCAGCAATCTCCACTTGGAACCTTAACTGCTGGCAATAGCGAATGATGGCTATTTCCGCCTCCAACAGGTCGTCCACAGTCAGGACACAAGGGTTTGTTATGACTGTTTGGGCCTTCTTGACTGGTGATAAACACTGATCAGCTCCCTTATCACTGCTTGCTACAGGTTCAGTCAGCTGTGCCTTCAGTCTCACTCGTTTCAATAGGACAGACTTTACCCTCAGAATCCATGCCACGGATGTTTTCAGACGTCTCCAATCAGAAAAATAGACAATTAACTGGTATGTTGGATTTCCTGCATTTAATATTGTAGCATTCGTAGTGACCTCTCGTTTAACTTCAGGATCATTAGAACCCACTGATGTATCCAATACAGTATTGAGCCATTCATCTTCAGTTTTCCAAAGAAATACAGGGCCATTTAACCACCGATCACCTTTCAGAAAATTTTCCATCTTCAACCCTCTTGAGGCATCATCTGCCAGATTATCTGTGGTTCGAACATGCCGCCATTGTGAGGGCTTTGTGGCTTCTCTAATGGTAGAAATTCGATTTGCCACGAATGTTTGGAACCGTCGGTCTTCATTATTGATGTATTTTAACACCGAAGTGCTGTCAGTCCAAAAGATCGAGTCCTCCAGCTGAAATTTGAGTTCTGCCTTCAGCAGCAGATCTACTCTGACAGCAAGAATGGCTGCAGTCAACTCCAATCGAGGGATAGTAACGGCTTTCAAAGGTGTCACTCTAGCCTTGCCCAACACAAAAGACACTTGAATGTCGTTGGACTGGTTTAGGATGCGAATATACATTGCTGTTCCGTAGCCATCTTCACTAGCGTCTGCAAAGTGATGTAACTGAGCACGCATAATCACACCAAAGTTCACAGGCTTAATGGACCTAGTCACCTTAAAATTGGCCAACAGATCCAATTCTTCTAGCCAACCTTTCCATTGACGCAAAAGGTCAGGTGGCAGTTCTTCATCCCAACTGCATTTCCTCCTACACAGTTCTTGTTGCATCATCTTGTCCAGTAGGGTGACAGGGGCCAAAAAGCCCAAGGGATCGTACACTGAACTGGTTACTGATAACATACCACGTCTAGTGAGGGGCTGTTGTTTCATTTCCATCCTAAACTTGAAAGAATCTGTCTCGACACACCACTGCAGGCCTAGAGCTCTTTCCACTGGAAGCTGATCACAATCTAAGTCCAGCTCCTTAAGGTCCTGTGCTCTTTTTTCTTTAGCAATGGTCTGGAGAACAGCACGGCTATTACTGACCCATTTTTCCAACAGGAAACCACCTTTCAAGCATAATGCAGTCAGTTCTTCAATCATACGGATAGCATTTTGTGGGGTGGCTGAACTTTTTAAATAATCATCAACATAGAAATTCTGAGTAATGGATTGCAACACCTCTGATGAGTATTCTGACTGGTTATCACCAGCAGTCTTCCTCAGGGCATACGCAGCACAACTCGGAGAAGAAGTGGCACCAAATAGATGTACTGTCATTCTATACTCCACCAGGTCTTTAGTGGTGTCACCGTCAGGCCACCAAAGAAATCGAAGAAAATCACGATCTTCTTCGTGAACTTTTACCTGGTGGAACATGGCTTGAATATCGCCCATGAATGCCACTATCTCCTCTCTGAAACAAATGAGAACTCCGAGCAGTGAGCTAGTAAGGTTGGGGCCTTGCAAAAGTTCTGTGTTTAAACAAGCTCCTTGAAAGGAAGCTCCACAATCAAACACCACTCAGAGTAACCCTTTTCTTGGATGACGGACCGAATGATGTGGAATATACCACACCCTTCCCTTCTTTCCAGACAGCTGCTGAGGTGTCACCTGCTCGGCATAACCTTTATCAATTATCTTATTCATATATTCTATGTATTCTTGGTGGAGGACTGGATTGTTCAAGAACTTTCTTTTTAAGCCCTGCATCCTTTGTCTTGCAATTGCAAAGTTGTTGGGCAAAAGGAGCTCCTTCCTTTTAAAGGGCAATTTCAAGGAGTATCTCCCATCCTGCCATGTGGCTGACTGTTCAGCAATTTCCAGGAACCTGTGGTCTTCTCTTGACAGTTCTCTTTCTTCACTGGCCTTATCATTGAACTCATGATTATACTGTTCAGTCAGCATTCTTTCCAATTTGCATAGGGAGATCCTATTTACTATGACTAAAGGACGCTTCCCCTCCAATGCATCATCAGCTCTAGACAGTGGACCATTGATGACCCATCCCAGAACTGTTCTAATAGCATAAGGTCCACTCCCATGGCTGTTGATAACCTCCCACGGTTCCATTATTTTAGGAGCATTAGTGCCAATTAGCAGGTCAACATTTGCTCTTATGCTTGGAATACTCACTTTGGACAGATGTGGCCATTTACTCAAGTCTCCCGGGGTTACCATGTCATCTACTGTCACCGGTATCTCTTTCTGTGTAAACACCTCTGGTAGCATGTAAAAGTCATTACTGTCTAGGCCAGTTATCTCCAAGTCAGTCAATGAATGTGCAGACACGGCTTTCTCTTGGCCCATAGTTCTTAACAAGAGGCTGGTTTTTCGGCCTGTCACATTTAATTTCTGCATTAGATCTTCTGAGCAGAATGTGGCGGAGCTACCTGAATCCAGAAAGGCATAGGTGTGTATAACTCTGTTCCCTTTTACTGACTTCACCTTGACAGGCAAGATAGATAGAGCACATCTTTCCTTGCCGGCCCCTGTTAGGCTACATGCTTTCAAAGAGGTTAACTCTTCGCTTGGTGGGCCTTTTGGATGCTCTATGGTAGTAGGATGCCTTTGAATATGAAGCACTGTAGGGTGATGTTGCCCACACACTGTACACTGCTGGTGCTGCTGGCATTGTCGGCTTAGATGCCCAAAATTCAAACATGCAAAGCAAACCCCTCTTTCCTTCAAAAGGGTCAATTTTTCCTTATGACCCTTTCTCTGAAATTGCTTACATTTCTCCAAAGCATGACTAAGCCCACAGCAAAGGCATTGTTCGTGTTTGATGGTAGCCAAACTGGATGTTTCTTCAAGATCACCCTCAGGTGTATCCGTAGAGGTGACTGTGGTGGCTACTACATTTCCCCTGGCTCGTTCTCTAGGCTGTAATTTAAACTTGAGGTTCTTTCCACCTACGGATGATGAACCTCGAATATCACCAAACAGGGGATCAGACAGTATTTTAATTCGTCTTTCAATGAATGCAACCAAATTGCTGAAATGGGCTCTGTCACTAGTAGTTTCCATGATTTCGTGTGCTTTGGTCCGCCATTGTTCCCTCATCTTGAAGGGTAGCTTTGAAATTATAGCTCTCATGTTCACTGGCATGTCCAGTTCTTGCACATATGGCAATTCCTCCATTACATTGCAGCACCCACGCAGAAACAAGGAATATTCTTGAAGTGAATCAGCATCCTCAGATTTTATATTCTGCCATGCCAAGGCTCTTTCCATATAGGCATTTGCAACTTTGTATGGGTCTCCAAAATGTTCCTTCAAGAGCTGTTTTGCTGCCCTGTAGCCTCGATAAGGAGCCATGTGTTGACAGCTACGCACTAACTCTTGTGGTCGTCCTCTTGTGAACTGCTCTAAATAATAGTGACACCCAGTGTACAAATAACAGCATTACACCTTGGCAGTAGCAATTTGGCCGCTACAGGCAGGCTCGGACGAAGTCTCGCACATCCCTGCCCATAGTAGGCCACCAGAACTGTTGGGTGAGCAGGTGGTAGGTGCGAGTGGAACCAGGGTGGCAGGCTAGACGGGAGTCATGTCCCCATTGTATAACCTGGGATCGCAGGTCTGCAGGAACGAAGAGGTGACTTGTGGGGCATGCACTGGGGCTGGGTTGGTCACGGAGGGCTTCCCGCACTCGTTCTTCGATGTCCCAGGTCAGCGCAGCAATGATACAGGGGTCAGGCAGGATGGGAGCCGGGTCCTTGGAGGGGGCATCACCCTTCTGGAACTGGCGGGAGAGTGTGTTAGGCTTGGTGTTGCGAGATCCAGGCCGGTACGAAAGGGTGAAATTGAATCGGGTGAAAAAGAGAGCCCAGCGGGCCTGTCTGGGGTTGAGCCGTTTGGCGGTGAGGATGTATTCAAGATTCTTATGGTCTGTCCAGACCAGGAATAGGACTACACATCCCTCCAGCCAGTGGCGCCATTCCTCCAGGGTGAGCTTGACCGCCAGCAGTTCCCAATTGCCTACGTCATAATTGCGTTCGGCCGGCAACAGCCAGCGGGAGAAGAACGCACAAGGGTGGAGCTTGTTGTCATCCGCAGACCTCTGTGAGAGCACTGCCCCGACTCCCACATCCGAGGCGTCCACCTCAACGATGAATTGCCGCTCCTCATCAGGCAGCCAGAGGACGGGAGCAGTGGTGAACCGAGCCTTGAGGGTGGCAAAGGCTTCGTTGGCGGCCAAAGTCCAGGTGAAGGACTGTTTGGTGCTGGTCAAGGTGGTGAGGGGTGACGCAATGGTGCTGTAATTATGAATGAATTTCCTGTAGAAATTTGCGAAGCCCAGGAACTGCTGAAGCTGCTTCCTGCTCTCTGGTACTGGCCATGAAGTAACTGCAGAGACTTTGGCAGGGTCCATCTGGATGCTCCCTTCTGCCACGATGTACCCCAGGAACCCCACAGACTTGGCATGAAACTCATACTTCTCTGCCTTGACGAAGAGGGAGTTTTCCAGGAGACGACAGAGCACTTGCTGGACATGCTGGGTGTGTTCGGACAGGGTTTTAGAGAAGATCAGGATGTCGTCAAGGTAAACGAACACGAACTTGTTCAACATATCTCGCAGGACATCATTCACCAGAGCCTGGACTACCACTGGCGAGTTGGTAAGGCCAAATGGCATCACCCGGTATTCATAGTGACCGGTGGGGGTGTTGAACGCGCTCTTCCACTCGTTTCCCTCCCTTATCCGAACCAGGTGGTAGGCATTCTGGAGATCGAGTTTGGTGAAGACCGTGGCTCCCTGGAGCAGCTCGAAGGCGGAGGTAAGCAGTGGGAGAGGGTATCGGTTCTTGACGGTGATGTCATTGAGACCCCTGTAATCGATGCGGGGGCGCAGGGATCCATCCTTCTTTTCCACGAAGAAGAACCCAGCGCCGGCGGGAGAAGAGGATGGACGGATAAGGCCAGCAGCCAGAGAGTCACTGATGTAGGTCTCCATAGCCTTCCTTTCCGGGGCGGACAGAGAGTAGAGACGACCCTTGGGTGGTGCAGTGCCTGGGAGGAGATCAATGGCGCAGTCGTAGGGCCGGTGAGGAGGCAAGGAAGTGGCCTTGGTTTTACTGAATACCTCCCGAAGGCTGTGATAACATGCTGGGACATTAGTGAGGTCGGGGGCAGAGCTGGCAGGTGGAGTATGGGTGTTTAGGATGGCGGCTCGTAAGCAGGTCCGATGGCAGTCTTTGCCCCATTCTCTTATCTCTCCAGTGGCCCAGTTGAGGTGAGGACTGTGCTGGCGGAGCCATGGATAGCCCAGGATGAGAGGTTGGCCGGGGGAATGGAGCAGGTGAAATTGGATGGTTTCGTGGTGGTTGCCTGACAGAGTCATCGGAACAGGGGCAGTGAGGCGGGTGATGGTGCCAAGGAGATGGCCATCCAGCACCCTGGCTGGAACGGGAGAGGATAGGTGGTGGCTTCACGGGCCCAACTGGCGCGCAAGCAGTGTCCATGATGTTAGCCTCGGCGCCAGAGTCAACCAGGGCGGCCAGGGTGTGGGTGGAATCCGACAGACGAAGGCAAACTTGGAGCATAGGTTTCTGGCTGGTGGAGGATTGGAGGATCATTGAACCCAACCGGGCCCCTCCTATGTCCGGTGAGCTCTGGCTTCTCCACGCGGTGATGACTGGCTGAGTCCGGCAGGCCCTCTCTCGTCGACGGGTCTGGACCCGGTGGTCAATGCAGACGGCCAGGGCGATGGCCTCGTCGAGTGTCGACGGTTGCTCGTACGAGACCAATTCATCCTTCATGTAGTCAGCCAGGCTGTGCAGAAAGGCGTCCACCAGCGCCTGCATGTTCCACTTGCTGCGCCAGGCCAAGGTCCGGAAATTGATCGAGTAGTCAGCCACTGTACGTCTGCCTTGGCGAATACTTATCAGTTCTCCGGATGCCTCTACTGATGACGAGCCCGGGTCGAAGACCTTAATCATCTCCACAGCAAACAGGGAGAAGGAGGCACATGCCGGTGTCCGGCGTTCATACTCAGCAGTCCCCCACAGGCGGGCGCGGCCAGTCAGATGAGTGATGACGAAGGCCACCTTCGCTGCCTTCGACGCGAAGGTTCTGGGCTGTAGGTCGAAGATCAACGAGCAGCTGGTCAGGAAAGCACAGACTTGGGAGGGGTCACTGTTGCGTCCGTTAAGTTATTAGTGAGTAGGAGGAGTCAAGTTGGGCAATCAATTAAAGCAATTGGATGCAATGAGTGGAGAGGACTTTCTTACTTACCTTGTTAAAGTGTTTGGAGCTGGTAAATCCTCATAGGCTGGTTTGTATCCAATGAAATTTAGAATGTATAAAAGTTGGAGTGCGCACAAAGTCAGTATTGCCATCTTGTCAAGAGAGCTACACGGCACCGGTAAGCTGCTGGTTTTATTCATTGCGCTGCTTGGGTTTGGTCTGCCGCTGTGCATGACGTATTGTTTGCTTAGTTAAGTCCTCTCCTTAGTTTTTGTGACATTGTGCGTGTAACGGTGGCTTAATAGTGACTGTTTGTTGTCCTGTGCTTCCACTCGCATCATATGTTTAAAACATTTCCTGGTTGCAAAGCAAGCGGTGCATGCTGGGTAGTGTAGTCGCTTGTTGGCAAATACTTACCTGTGTTGAGTAAGCTGGTAATGTAGTCCAGTTGAGACTTTGATGTACTCAGTGTGGCTTTGGCTTTATTGTGAAGAAATGAAATCCGCATTTGGCCCTATACATTTGTCATGCTGCTTTGACTTGACTTGTCAGAATGAAATGTATGCTTAGTAGTTTGTGCATAGACATTTATTTATTGGTGTCTTGATGTTAAACATATTTAGGAGCCATCAATTAAATTAATTGTTGTATTTATAGTAAAGTGCTGTTGCTTATGGATGTTTGTATGAACACTTGATTTATATGTTGTGGGTTATACTGGTATTTATCAATTGTATTGTGGTTTTATTTGACTGTGTATTACATTGTTATCTTCATATGTGTCAGAATTGCTGGTTTACAATACAGCCTTTTGTTTTACAGGTTTATAACCTGCCAAACGCTGCTACTGTACTGCCACTAATGTACTGTACTGCCTAATACTGTAGCATGTACAGCTACTGAAGCAAATTGTGGACAAAATAAAATAAACCAAAGACGAGTTATAACCTTCCAGTGCGCTCTTTTGATGCCCCGTTCGGTGGGAAAATCAGGAAGAACCGAACAGTTATAAACCGACGCCCACTGCACCGGAGGAAGTGCAGCAAATTAATCCCTGGGACTGATTCAAAAAGGACTCAATTATTTGCTTGTGGAATAGCCAGCCTGTCACTCCTGTGCCTGCCTGCACCATTGTCCAGCCCTGCCACTGACTACATAGCCCATTGACGAGGATAAAGAAGTTCTAAAGGCCCATTGGTGGCAACAGTTAGTTCCCCGGTCAACATAAAAGGAGTTCAAGTAAAATGGCAGACTTGGATAAATTTAAAAGTGCACGTTCAAGAGCACAAGCAGTATTCACCAAGAGGGCCAACGCACTCACCAAGCCAGGACTATTGGAGTCAACTGAAATTATTAAAGAATGGAAAAGTTTCAAAGCTGACTTCTCAAAAGTCACTGACGCGGGGTATGAGTATGTAGAAGTTCTACGGGAAACCCCTGGTGAAGAGGCTGAAGCATGCGCAAATGAGATTGAGAAAAAGACCCAGGAGTGTGAAAATCGCTTCCTGGAAGTTAAAAGGACCACTCAAGAGACTTTCTGGAATAATTATGCTGAGGAGGCATTTTTTAAACAAGCCAGAATGGCTGAGTCTGCTGTCACACAAGCCGAGGAGGAGGAAATCAGTTCTCAAGACTCGTTCAAGGACCGCAGACTGCGGAACAGAGTCCTGGACCGTGAGATTGTGGAGCTTGGACACATGCTGATGGAGTGGGAAGAGCTGATTCCGGGATCAAAGTCCTTGGACCTGCAAATGTGTTATGGTGGACTGAAAAAGCGAGTCCTGGTATTGTGTGACAAGTTGGAGGAAGACGAAGCAGAAGAGCTGAGGAGTGGAGGAAGAAAAGGAGTGGATGGAGACATCGCTGCTGATCGAATAAAGGATCCTTCCTTCCTCTCCCTTCCTGACCTGTCGGTTGACACAAAGATAAAGCCCCGTATGAATGTCGGGGTGTCAATCATAAATACTCAGCCACCCTCCCGGCAAAGCAGCCCAAGACCAGCCCAAGTAGACAGTAATTCCAAGCCCCAAATCAGCCTTCAACGAGCACGATTGCCCACATTCTCTGGTGAGATGAGGGACTATTATCGCTGGAAGTCTGAGTGGGAGGACTTGCAGGAATTGGGCAACCCAGAAGGTGTGGACTGCATTGCAAAATTCCACCTATTAAATAGTTTAGATGAGAAGGTCAAAAAGGAGCTTGTCCTAACCAGTTGTGGATCAACTAAAGATGTGTTTAAATTGCTGGATAATAAATATGGGAACAAGGCAAAGATAGTTTTGCTCATCATTAACGAGGTCCAGTCTCTGCCCCCCATCAAAGGAAACAACCCGAGGAAAACAATCGAGCTCATTCAGGCTGTGGAAAGAGCGCTGTGCAGCCTCCAGATCCTGGGCGAAGAGGATGCTGTAAAAAACCGCATTGTTGCTCAATCCCTAGAAAGCAAGCTGCCCAGTTCCCTTAAGAAGGAGTGGATAGTGTATAAAATTGACCCTGCAAATCATTTCTCTCCACTAAATCACTTTGATTCTCTCCTGGAATTCCTAAAAAAGCAGGAAGAAATTTTGGAAGAATTGGATCAGTTGGAGCAGAGTCCAGCAGAAAAAGGCCCTGGAGGTCTCAAAGGCCACTCAAACAAAACAGTCCAGAAGTCTTTCACCAAGTCTACGGCAGGTCAAAAGGATGATCAGCTAAGCTGTCCTGTCTGTGATGATAACTCCCATGCCGGCAAGCTGTTTTCTTGCAAAGTGTTCAGAGAACAAAACTTTTCAAGTAAAATGGCCCATGTGAAAAAAATGGGGTTGTGCACTAAGTGTTTACGGTCTCACCCCAAGGATGGGAAAGGATGTACGCCCAGATTTCTCTGCCCAAAGGTAGACTGTCGGAAGGAAGGGGGTTCGGACCACAACTACCTGCTGTGTTCTAAGCCACCAACTGCTAAAAGGGACGGTAGCAGTGAAGGGCAAAGTGGCACAAGAAACAGAGGGAAGGTACCCCTGGGCCTAACCACTCAACAGGAGGTGTTCCTAGCTGAGCTCACTCCGGACCTGCGGGAAAAGTACAAGAAGGCGTTCTCAAATAAGGCGTCATCAACTGCTTGCACAGAGTACAGAGATGGGGCAAAAGAACATCCAGTGGTGATGATGCTACTGGAGGTCACCACAAACTCCGGCTGTTTAATCGGCACCTTGATTGACCTTGCCTCCGACACAAATTACATCACCCATGTGGCGGCTGATCGCCTTGGACTGTGTGGTGAAAACATTAAACTTATAGTCCATGGAGTTGGGGGCATGAAGAGGACTGTCCTGACCAAACGTTACTTCCTGTGGCTGAAAGTGAAAACTTCCAAAGGAAAAGTTGCAGTGCACAAGATCCTTTGCTATGGCCTTGAGAGCATTGCAGAGGTAACTTATGCTGTATCTCCTGAGCGGCTGCAAGAGTTCTTTCCAAATGTGTCAAGGGACGAATTGGTCCGTCCCACAAAGATAGACCTATTGATCAGTCACCGAGAAGGTCGACTTGTTCCCCAGCCAATCAACATTGTGGGGGACCTAGTACTTTGGGACGGTCCATTGGGTAAGACCGTCGGAGGAACCCATCCCAACCTTATTGAGAGGGTGGACTTGACTGTGCACCGCTCTGACACCCACCTTGCTAGGAGTATGAGGTCAGCCTCAGCTGTATACATAGAGACACTCATACCCCAGCAGGGAAATGCCCAAGCCTGGAGCACAGCAACGTCCAACAAGGAAGTCCTTGAATGGTTTAAGTGGGACAGCATAGGAGCGGCCTGCAGTCCTCAGTGTGGTGGCTGTAAGTGTGGCATGTGCCCCCCAGGAGGAAAAGAAATGACCCTCAAGGAAGAGCGGGATCTTGAAAAAATTAAAGACTGCCTTACTTACATGCTGGCAGACAAACACAGTAATTCTCCTCATTGGGATGCTGCATATCCCTGGAAAGGAGATCTTACAATGCTTCCAGACAATCGGCAAGCAGTGGAGGCAACATTTAAAAATATGGAGAAACGTTTGGAAAAGGAGCCTGCATGGAAGTCTGCATACCGGGACCAAATCAATGAAATGGTCTCCAGAGGAGCTGCTGTGAAACTTTCACAGGAAGAAATTAATGTTTGGAAGGGGCCCAAATGGTATATTAGCCATCTCGTCGCCCCTAACCCTCATTCTTCTTCAACCCCTGTAAGAATTGTTTGGAATAGCAGTCAGGAGTTCCATGGCATTAGTCTTAACGATCTCCTTCACAAAGGCCCTGATGTCCTCAACCCCATTAGGGGAGTCCTTTTGCGGTTCAGAAGTGGACGTTATGCTGCACTGGGTGATGTTAAGAAAATGTATAACTCAGTGTGGCTTAAAGACAATGAAGTCCACCTCCATCGTTTTCTATGGAGAGACAACCCAGAAGATGACATTGAGGAGTATGCAGTCGTTAGGGTCAATATTGGCGACAAACCTGCGGGTTGTATCGCCCAAGTTGCCATGAAGGAAACGGCCAGCCTTCCTCAGTTCGCTAACATGGCTGAAGAACGGCGAGTCCTAACTGAGGACAGTTATGTGGATGATATTCTAACCTCCCACAATAATCTTGAGACTTTGAAGAGGATCATTAAAGGAGTGGAGGAAATTCTGGAAGCAGGAGGCTTCTTTCTTAAGCCTTGGGTCCTGTCTCATCAAAGTGGGAGGAGTGAAGATCTTTCTGGTCCCAGTGAAGATGGTGCTGCACCCAAGACACTAGTGCTGCCTAATCAAATGTCCGATAGTGAGAACAAAGCACTTGGCGTTGGCTACGAACCCGGAACAGACCAACTTCGGCTTCTCACATCTGTTAACTTTTCAAAGAAAAGGGGAAAAATGAGGACTGGACTCAATCTGCATATGGATGAAGTTAGGGAAGAAACGCCCAACCCCCTGACTCGACGTATACTCCTTAGTCAGATTGCTGGGTTCTATGACCCAATTGGTCTTGCCTCACCAGCAAAGCAGAAGGGAGTGATGCTGGTTAGGGAGTCATTCCAGGAGGCTGGTAAGAACAACCAGGACACGTGGGATGTCCCACTTTCGCCCAAGCTTCGAGATGCTGCAGTAAACCTTTTTGAAGAATATGTGAGACTGGGCCAGATTAGGTTTTATAGGAGCCTTACACCACCTGATGCCTTGGGCCCACCGATGGGAATAACATTCTCTGATGGAAGCGAGTCCTCATATGGAGCTGTACTCTATCTCCGGTGGGAGACTAATGGAGAAGTCATAGTGACCTTAGTAGAGTCAAAAGCAAAGCTGACACCCCTTGATCAAAAGGGAGATGTGATAAAGGCGGAACTGTGTGGTGCAGTTTTTGCTACTCGTCTTAAGAAGTACTTTGAAAAGCATTGCTATATAAAAGTCAGGTGCTGGATTCACTTTGTGGACAGCCAGACAATCCTGGCAGCCATACAGAAAGATAGCTATGGTTACCAGACCTTCTTCGCTAACCGAATTGGTGAGATCCAGAAGGATACTCAAGTGGAGGACTGGAGATGGATCGAAGGCAACCGAAATATCGCTGATATACTTACCAGAGGTGCAACTCCTGAGGAACTCGATGAAGGCTCAGAATGGCAACAAGGCCCCAAATTCTTGCAATTGCCTGAATCAGAATGGCCAATGAAGATGGTCAATGAAGTCATATCTTCTGCTGCTGAAGTTGTGGGAAAATTGCAGCGAAAGGCCTTTTCGGCAGTGGCTACTCGGGCCCAGTCAAAAGAGAAAACTGAGTCCAATACCACAGAACACCCTGACATCAAGGATGAAGGAGCCAAAGATGGATCACCTTCACAACATGTATCAAGTACAGTATCTGCAGACAGACAAAGACTCTGGGGAATTGGGCTGGTGCGCCTTGTCAATCCCGAGCGCTTCAGTTCTCTGTCCAGATTGTGCGCTGCAATAGCATGGACGCGACGAGCTGCAAAAGTTTGGCTGGGGAAATGCCAGGTCCCTGTGCATCCAAAGTGGGAGGTAATTTGCCCTGCATTGTCCGCTGAAGAAAGGGCACAAGCCTTCCAAGACCTGGTCCTTGCAGCCCAAAATGGCAGTCAGTTCCGGGACTCGACATTGAACCGCTTGGTTGTGTACAAGGACAAGAACTCAGGACTCCTCCTCTGTGGAGGCAGAATCCAGTCCTGGACTGTAGATGGAGCAGCTGTTCCTCTCCTCCCCTTTAAATCCTGGGTTGCGACCTTGGTGGCAAGAGAAGCACATGATGAGAATCATGAAGGTGTTGCTGCCACTCTATTACGTACCAGAAAAAGGACGTGGATTGTACAAGGGCGGAGAATAGTGAAGAAAACTGTTATTAACTGTGTCACTTGCCGCAAATTGAAAGTAAAGACTTGCCAGCAGATGATGAGTGATCTGCCAACTGAACGCTCACAGTGTGCCCAGCCATTTGAATATACAACCTTGGATCTCTTCGGCCCCTTTGAAATCAAGGATGCAGTCAAAAGGAGAACAAGCAAAAAGGTCTGGGGCATAGTATTCTGTTGTATGGCATCAAGAGCGGTTCATGTGGACATTGTTGATGACCAGTCATCTGAGAGTTTTCTCCAAACTTACTCTCGCTTCGTAGCGTTGAGGGGCCATCCAAGAAAGCTGTGGTCAGACATGGGAACCAATTTTATTGGAGCTAAACCTGCCCTACATGACCTGCAAAGTAATCTAGCCATCTTAGAGCAAGCAGCTGGTAGGAATGGAACAGAGTGGGAATGGAACTTCCACCCTGCTGATGCGCCTCACCGAAATGGAGCTGCAGAAGCCGCAGTTAAGCTCATAAAGCGAGCACTTACAAGCCTTGGAGGAACCACAAGCTCACTTACCTGGGGTGAAATCCAAACCCTCTTTTACCAGGCAGCCAATCTCACCAATGAAAGGCCAATTGACGCCAGAGCGCAAGAACAGGAAGATTCCATAGAGTATTTAACACCTAACTCTTTGCTCCTTGGGAGGACCAATAAAAGAGGAGATACGGGTGGAATAGACCTGTCCACCCACCCCTGGCGCCGTCTCCGTGCCATCCAGATTGGTGTTGACATCTTCTGGAAGAGGTGGAGTGAACTTGCAGGACCTAATCTATTTATTCGACCTAAGTGGCACCAGATGAAGCGGAATGTCAAAGTTGGCGACATTGTGTGGATTGCTGACCAAAACGCCTTGCGGGGTCAATTCCGACTCGGACGAGTCCAAGTAGTATACCCAGATAAGAAAGGACTGGTTAGGGATGTTGACGTGAAGACTTGTGCTGGCCTTCCTGCTCCTCTGGCAGTTGGGCAATCCAAGAAGAATCTTGAGCAGTTGACAGCGGCTGTCACCCTACGGAGAGATGTGAGGAGATTGGTAGTCCTCCTTCCTGTGGAGGATCAGTGATATTTGACGTCATGGGCTGATATTTTCAGCCCCAGCTTTGGAGGCACTGCCTCAGGACCTTAAAATCTAGTTCCTGGAGACACTGCCCAGGATGTCCATCACCTTAATCTCTCTCTCTTTCTCTCCTTTTTGGGCGGAAAAAGACTGGAAAAGTATATTTAAAAAATATATATATATTGTGATGTATAATGGGTTTGGCTGTGACCTCTTTGAATCATTTTTGATCAGTCGGTCAAGTGGGAGGTGTTGCGTCCGTTAAGTTATTAGTGAGTAGGAGGAGTCAAGTTGGGCAATCAATTAAAGCAATTGGATGCAATGAGTGGAGAGGACTTTCTTACTTACCTTGTTAAAGTGTTTGGAGCTGGTAAATCCTCATAGGCTGGTTTGTATCCAATGAAATTTAGAATGTATAAAAGTTGGAGTGCGCACAAAGTCAGTATTGCCATCTTGTCAAGAGAGCTACACGGCACCGGTAAGCTGCTGGTTTTATTCATTGCGCTGCTTGGGTTTGGTCTGCCGCTGTGCATGACGTATTATTTGCTTAGTTAAGTCCTCTCCTTAGTTTTTGTGACATTGTGCGTGTAACGGTGGCTTAATAGTGACTGTTTGTTGTCCTGTGCTTCCACTCGCATCATATGTTTAAAACATTTCCTGGTTGCAAAGCAAGCGGTGCATGCTGGGTAGTGTAGTCGCTTGTTGGCAAATACTTACCTGTGTTGAGTAAGCTGGTAATGTAGTCCAGTTGAGACTTTGACGTACTCAGTGTGGCTTTGGCTTTATTGTGAAGAAATGAAATCCGCATTTGGCCCTATACATTTGTCATGCTGCTTTGACTTGACTTGTCAGAATGAAATGTATGCTTAGTAGTTTGTGCATAGACATTTATTTATTGGTGTCTTGATGTTAAACATATTTAGGAGCCATCAATTAAATTAATTGTTGTATTTATAGTAAAGTGCTGTTGCTTATGGATGTTTGTATGAACACTTGATTTATATGTTGTGGGTTATACTGGTATTTATCAATTGTATTGTGGTTTTATTTGACTGTGTATTACATTGTTATCTTCATATGTGTCAGAATTGCTGGTTTACAATACAGCCTTTTGTTTTACAGGTTTATAACCTGCCAAACGCTGCTACTGTACTGCCACTAATGTACTGTACTGCCTAATACTGTAGCATGTACAGCTACTGAAGCAAATTGTGGACAAAATAAAATAAACCAAAGACGAGTTATAACCTTCCAGTGTGCTCTTTTGATGCCCCGTTCGGTGGGAAAATCAGGAAGAACCGAACAGTCACTGTCAAAGCGCTCTGGACTGCCGACCTTGGGTTCCGGGGCATCGAGTGCAGCAGGAGCACTTCCCAGAGGCCCAGGGCGGTGAGCAGCTGGAGTGCTTGGTCCAGTTGTTGTTGCTGTTGCTGATGGCCATGCTGGATCAGGGCTGTAATGTCGGCAGACATCCGGCTGACATCCCCTTCGGTGCACTGCAGCCGGTCAAGGGCAGAGGGTTCGGGCGCTGACTCCATGCTGTTCAGATCATTCTGTCATGGAACAGACAGGAGAGGAGATCAAATGTGCTCAAACCACAGTTTATTAATAATAGGGGAAAGGGGAGTTGGAAGAATGTGTGTGGGTGAAGTCCAGTGGCAGGAGAACTGAGAGGCAGGGATGGCTGGTGGTGACGTCTGAGGTCTCCCATCCAAGTACTGACCGGGCCCGACCCTGCTTAGCTTCAGAGATGAGACGGGACCAGGCATAGTCAGAGAGGTGTGGCTGTAGGGCTGAGCGAGCTGGAGATCAGGCGAAGGTACAGGAGGGGCAGGCAAGAGGCAGAGTCGACAGAACAGAAGGCAGATCAGGTTACCGGGGCTGGAGAGCAGACAGAGTCAGACAGAACAGGAAATCTTCAGGAGTCAGAGTAGTAGGAACACAGAGCAGGTTATCAGGCTGAGAGTTGCAGATGATCTGACACAGGGACTAGGGAGAACTGCAGCTTAAATACACACAGGGGGAGAGCAGGTGATCGGCAACAGCCAATGATAGTCACTGAAAGATAATAAGAGGAAGTGAGTGCGGGTGTGGCCGGTAATGCTGAGTGGAGATGTTACCTGAAGAGAGAAGCCCACAGGTAGGACCATGACAACTGTTAATGTTAGTCATGTTGTCTGTTGCTGCCCGGATGGAGATGGGTTCCCTTTTGAGTCTGGTTCCTCTCAAGGTTTCTTCCTCGTGTCGTCTGAGGGAGTTTTTCCTTGCCACCGTCGCCACAGGCGTGCTCGTTGGGGATAAAATTAGCTCATATTTTAAGTCATTCAAATTCTGTAAAGCTGCTTTGTGACAATGTTTATTGTTAAAAGTGCTATACAAATAGACTTGACAAAAGTAAACACATTCTTTACTTAAGTAGAATTATAGATACTTGTATAAAAAGACACTGATAAAACTAGAAGTACTGCTCAACTTCTTTACTCAAATAAAAGTACAGGTTCTGAAATGCATTCAAGTCAAGTTTGTGTAGTGCTTTTAACAACAGACATTGTTGCAAAGCAGCTTTACACAAAATTAAAGACTTTAAACATGAACTAATTTTATACCCAATTTATCCCTGATGAGCAAGCCTATGGCAATGGTAGCAAGGAAAATCTCCCTCAAATGACACGAAGAAGAAACTTTGAGAGGAACCAGACTCAAAAGGGAACCCATTTTCATTTGGGTGATAACAGATAGCATGATTATAAAGAACTTGGTTCTATAGCTGTCTCCTATATAGTCACAAAGTACAAGTGTGTAACCATTAAATTCATTATAGTTTTAGCATGAAATCTGTTTTGTTGAAGTTAATCAACTGTTCACTGATGGAAACTTGAGTGCAAAACTTTTTCATGAAACTGCAGTCTTAAAGATGTCATGTCAGTTGTAGTCCTCAGCCAAAATAGCAAAACTGTAAGTGTCCAGAGCCATCTTCCAAGTGCAACTTTTGACTGTCCACATGGGGCCATTCTCCACAGGAGAAATGTGATGAGACTCCAGCAAGAGTCATTAGGCATTAGGATGGATCAGGCAGGTCCAAGGAGCAGAAGAGGTCAGCATCACTGGTGTCTCAGGATCGACATGTAACTTGACAGAGAGAGAGAGAGAGAGAGAGAGAGAGACAGACAGACAGACAGAGGAAACAGACAGAGAGAGAGACACACACACACGCAGGTTATGTATGTCTGGTGTCACCTAATGGTTAAGATCAGTATACATTTTGGGCTGAGTGCAAGCAGGGACTCCAGCAAGACTAACTATGACAGCATAAATAAAAGGGAGGGCCAGAAGGTAACCCAGACATGAGGGAGCCCTGGGACATAAAGTAGCCAGCCACTCCACCGTCAACAAACCCGAGTGTGTGTGTGTGTGTGTGTGTGTGTGTGTGTGTGTGTGTGTGTGTGTGTGTGTGTGTGTGAGAGGGGGGATCTCTACATCCCAGTTTACAAAAACACTATACCTGAGGATCCTCCAGATCTACTCCTTTTGCAAATTAAAAAAATATTAACAAAAGGCTTGAGTAAAAAGATATCTTTTCAGCCTAGACTTAAACACTTAAACACTGATCCAGCCAGAGCAGGTCATGATATATTTTTTACCATATTAACATGCCATTGTTGTGTGTTATGCCTGATATAAAGACTCTCGTCTCTGCGAGCCTACCACACAGATTTAATACTTGTCATTTTTAGGGCATACCTAACAACATGTGTTTTCTTTCTCTCTCTCTTCCCCCCCAATCTGTCCCTCTGAGTTACATGTTGGTCCTGGGATTGAGATGCTGGCCTCTTCTGCCCCTCAGACCTGCTTGATCCATCCTGGTGCCCTGTGTCTGGTCGGAGTTTTATCACACCGCTCCTGTGAAGGATGGCCCCATGAGGACAGTTGAGGGTTATACCTGGAGGATGCTCTGGACTCTTACAGTAATGCTTTTATGGCTGAGGACTACAGTTGTCTTGCTAACTTTAGGACTGCAGTTATCATGAACAGTTTTGCACTCAAGTTTCTATCAATGAAGAGTTATAACATCAACGAAACTGTCCTCATGTTAAAACTGTTAATATTATAATCAGGCTGCCTGTTGTTGCCCAAATGAGGATGGGTTCCCTTTTGAGTCTAGTTCCTCTCAAGGTTTCTTCCTCATGTCGTCTGAGGGAGTTTTTCCTTGCCACCGTCGCCACAGGCTTGATCATTGAGGATAGATTAGGGATAAAATTAGCTCATGTTTTAAGTCGTTCAAATTCTGTAAAGCTGCTTTGCGACAATGTTTATTGTTAAAAGCGCTATACAAATAAACTTGACTTGACTTAATACTGTGTCTGAGTCCCGAACACTACTTGGAAAGTTCATAACTTCGGGGCTTTGTAACAAGGTTCATATGAAGGGTTCATAACAAGGTTCACTACTTGGATTTCATAACTTCAGGGCTTTGTAAGAAAAGGCTCTGCCCCCGATGTAGCCTTCACTATATGAGGTACCAACAGATAGCCTACACCTTTTGATCCAAGTAGGTGGATCATAAAGGTCCAGAAGTTCACACAGGCACAAGACCATTCAGCGCTTTAAAGGTCATCGGCAATGGTCTGAGGTGAAATGTAGAATATCAATTTTATTGTCTAGAAGAATGACCCAAAAAGTAAATTCAATCTTCCTAGTGTCCAATTTGCACCCTAAAATTGAATAAAACAGTTAAAATATACTGTTTTGCCCAATTTCTGAAGGCTTGTTACATCTCACTTATGCGCACTTTCACCGCCAGGGGACAGACGTCATGATGTCATTTAAGGCAAACAGACTGGGAGCAGTTCTGTGTTTACTTGCGAACCGAGCACATGTGTACGGACTTTGGTCATGAGAGGTTGTGTAAAATATCTGAAAGCGATAGCGATTTTGAAGTAGGAACTCTCCAAATTGAATATCGAGAGGTGAAACCATATATATGACCCTATGGCCGTTGCGAAGCAATCGGTGAATGTGGCTCACTGGTTTGACCGTGCAGCCTCAGAATCGGACAGCAACTCGGCCGACTCTGATTGCAGTGACCTCAACAAGACTCGCGCCCAAGAGCTTTATCCTGGTAGTTATGATAAATTCCTACTTTTGTCGTAATACTAAATAAGAGCCCTTTTGAAGGATAATTAAACCGCCCTCCTTAGTGGATATAGGCAACGATTACTTGACAGTGCGCCGGTAGGCCACATTAGCCTGCCATCCGTGGCATTATATTGTTTATAGCCTACTCTAAGCGAGGAAATATCCCTTTGTCTCATTTCCACAATGATTGTGCAGGATCCCTCAGGATTCTCGACTTGTCAGTTGCAAGCAAAAATAAAAATGTTTACCTCCAATCTTCTCCTTTTTGTTTGAGCGTTGCTGGTCCGTTTCTTCTTTAACTGCTTGATTTTGTTTCATGCGCACAATCTACTCTCTCCGCCTCTTCTCCTCTTTCAGAAAAAGCCAACCCTCTGGCTTCACGTGCACAATTCACTCTCTCCGCCTCGTCTCTTCTTCCGGAAAAAGCCAACCCACTCACTCTGCCTCGTCTCCTCTTCCGGAAAAAGCCAATCCGCTCCCTCCGCCTCTTCTCCTTTTTCGGAAAAAGCCAACCCTCTCGCTCCGCCTCTTCTCCTCTTTTGGAAAAAGCCAATCTGCTCGCTCCGCCTCTTCTCCTCTTTGGAAAAAGCCAACCCTCTCGCGCCGCCTCTTCTCCTCTTCTGGAAAAAGCCAATCCACTCTCTCTGCCTCTTCTCCTCTCTCAGTAAAAGGTAAAAACTTCTTCCTGAACCAGTCCCATTGTTACAGTTCACTGCACAACAATAAGGCATGGTTTTTCTTTGGAAATTCCTGAATCCACGTCTGCACTCAAGCCGAATGGCAATGTAAGTAAATGGAAGTGGACTCAACTCAAGCGGTTTGTTTGTCTTGAATGATGTCACATGCCGAGTGGTCAAGAAAATCGCCGAACAGAAATTCGCCGCGATCCGCACAAACTTATTTTAATTATTACTTATTAACAATACTTCTTGGGACCAGAAGAAAACTACATAGGGTTTTTTAACATTTAAAGTTTCAAATGTGCTTAAATTGAAAACCGTTGCCTATGACCTTTAAAGGTCAATAGTAGTATTTTATAATCAATGCAAACTTTGATTGGGATCCAATGCAATGTGGATAAGATAGGGGTGACGTGGTCATATCTTCTAGTTTTAGTAAGGACTCTTGCTGTTGCATTTTGAACTAACTGGAGCTTGTTTATGCACTTATTGGAACATCCAGACAGTAAGGCAGTCCAATAATCCAACCAAGAGGTAAAGGCATGAACTAGTTTTTCTGCATCATGTAGTGACATGTTTCTTATCTGAGCAATATTTTGGAGATGAAAGAAAGCTATCCAGGTAATGTTATCAATATGAGTTTCAAATGAAAGACTGAAGGTAATGATCACCCTGAGATCTTTTACTGCTGCATGTGAAGAAACAGAAAAGCCATCCAGAATTACTGTGTAATCAGAAAACTGACTTCTACCTGCATGTGGTCCTAGTACAAGTACTTCTGTCTTGTCAGAGTTAAGCAGAAGGAAGTTAACAAGCATCCAATATCTAATGTCCTTTAAACATTCTTCAATTTTATTAAGCTGGTGTCTCTCATCTGGCTTTACAGAAACGTACAACTGTGTATCATCAGCATAACCGTGGAAGCTAATACCATGCTTACGAATAATATTACCCAGAGGTAACATACATAAAGAAAAAAGCATTGGGCCTAAGACAAAACCTTGTGGAATGCAAAACTTTACCTCAGTATGTCTAGAAAAAGCATCATTTACATCAACAAACTGGTAGTGATCAGTTAAATAAGACCTGAGCCAGGAGAGGGCCATTCCCTTAACTCCCACAATATTTTCTCGTTTATCCAAGACAATAGAACTATCAATAGTGTTAAAGGCTGCAATAAATTAAGCAGTACAAGACGGGAGACACAGCTCTGATCAGAGGCCAATAGTAGGTAATTTACTACTTTAACCAGGGCTGTCTCTGTGCTATGAAGAAGTCTAAATCCTGACTGACACATTTCATGGATGTTATTCCTATGGAGATATGAGCATAACTGCTGTGCCACAGCTTTTTCTAGGATGTTGGAGATAAAGGGGAGGATTGATATTAGCCGATAATTGGACAGCTGATAGGGGTCAAGGTCAGGTTTTTTTTAAATCAGGGGTTTTTGATAACTGCTAGTTTAAAGGATTTGGGTACATAGCCAATTCCAAGGGAAGAATTGATTATTTTTAGAAGATGGTCAATTGCTTCTGGTATACTCTGAAGAGTCATGTAGGTAAGAGATCTAGTACACAAGTTGAAGATTTTGCTGGAAATTAATGAAATTAGTTCAATTTCTCAAAGGGAAGTAAAAAATTTTAATTGCTGATCTGATACATTTATATTGTTATACAGGGTTACTTAAATTCTCTGGCCTTAAATTAGTAGTTTACAGTTTTTGTCAGATATTTTAAATTTTGTCATTGAAAAAATTCATGAAGTCATTGCTACTACATATTGCAGGTGTGCATGTGTCTATAGCGGTCTTTTTCTTAGTTAGTTTTACTACAGTATTAAACATGAATCTAGGATATTTTTGTTATTCTCTATTAGGGTGGAGAGTTATGTTGATCTAGCAGCACTGACAGCTTTTCTATACTTCAGGAGGCTCTCCTTCCATGCTAATTGGAATACTACCAATTTTATTTGACGCCATTTATATTCTCATTTTTGAGTGTTTTTTTTAAGGTGCAAGTGTAATTGTTATACCAGGATGTTAATTTTTTCTCTCAAATCATATTTCTTTTACGTGAAGCCACATTATATATGTAACGCGGCTGTAACAAACCAGATGCTCGCAGATTATGAATGAACTCAAGGTTTTAATGAGCACAATGGAAAAAGACAATGTACAACAGCCAGGCCAGGTCAATACAGAGAGATCCAAAACAGTAACGAGGACTAGACAAATCATGGTTGTAAAATAGGCGAGGATTGAGAAACCGGGAAGCAAGAGAAACGAGCAAACAAACACAAGGTCTAGGCCAGGGGTGTCCAAACTGATCCATAAAAGGCCATGTGGCTGCAGGTTTTCATTCCAGCCATGCAGCAGCACACCTGACTTGGCTCATTCAATCAACTGAACTGTCTTCACACAGTCAAATACTTGCAGCCACACCCACCCTTGATTAAAGGGTGGGTGTGTCAGTTGATTGAATAAGCCAAATCAGGTGTGCTGCTGCATGGCTGGAATGAAAACCTGCAGCCACACGGCCCTTTATGGATCAGTTTGGACACCCCTGGTCTAGGCAAAACAGGAAAAAAACGGAAGGCAAAAAGGGTCATACGCAGGAATACAAATCAGAATAGTAATGCTCAGTAGGCTCACGAAATGTGGAGGCAATACTGTGTGAGGAACAAAACAAACAAAGGGGTATAAATACAAATGGAAACAAAAAGGTACAGGTGATGGTAATTAGAACTTGGGGGAGCCACTCCTAGGAAGTGGCTCCGGGTTGGCTGATGGAGTTCACATGGTAGTGACTGGTGTGTGAGGGGGATTGTGGGAAGTGGAGTCCTGAGTGTTAGGTGAGCATGACAGAAAGGTACAGGTGTGTGAGGGTGATTGTGGGAAGCGGAGTCCTGAGTGTTAGGTGAGCCCGGGAGCATGACAGTACCCCCCCCCCCCCCCCCCCAAGGAGGCCAAGGGACAAGGGCAACCATGACGACTGCCACTCACACTGCCAGGAATACTCCTGAATGAGCCATCAGAACTGCCGCGGTGCTGGACAGAGGGCCATCACCGCGGACGACCTCTGGGACCACTGCTGCACAGACTGCCGGGAGGGCTGGACCCATGGCGCCTGGGACGGCCCCTAGGCCAAGGTGTGGGCTTCTCTGGATGATGCTGATGGAACTCCTCCACCAACCCCAGATCCAGGATATCTCGTGTGGGAACCCAGCTACATTCCTCAGGCCCATAGCCTTCCCAGTCCACAAGGTACTGCAGAGTCCCTCCTCTCCTTTTGGAGTCCAGCAACTGGCGGACAGCATACCTTCTACGGGTACCTTCTACATACACCAGAGGTGGGGGCATGACATCGGGTGTGGCCTCGTCCAACGAACCTGAGACAACAGGTTTCAAGAGAGATACATGAAATGAGTTAGAAACACAGTAATGCACAGGCAGATCTAATTTGTAAGTAACTTCATTAATTCACTGGAGAATTTTAAACGGACCTATGTATTTGGGTAATTATTTTCTACCTCCCTCAGGAAACCTGAAGTCCCGGGTCGACAGCCACACTTGGTCCCCAGGGAGGGAGGGAGGTGCACCAGCCTCTTGTGTTGGTGGAGGACGTTCTCAATCTGCTGGTGGGTCTGTTCCCAGACCTGCTCACTCCGTTGCATCCAACTGTCAACAGCTGGGTTGTCAGAGGCCATGGCAGACCATGGCATTAAGGGGGGTTGGTAACCCAGCATACATTGAAAGGGTGTGAGACCCGTAGCAGAGCTAATTAGTGAGTTTTGGGCCATTTTGGCCCAGGGCAAGTAGTTGGACCAGTCGGCTTGGTTTTCATGACAGTACAGTCTCAAAAACTTTCCCAATTCTTGGTTTACCCTTTCACATTGACCATTAGACTGGGGATGGTCACCAGAGGTGATCAGACACACTATAACTTCTGGAATACCAAATATATGGAACACATAGTTAAAAAGGGTTTCAGCTGTCTGAAAGGCAGTAGGTAGGCTAACGAAGGGAATAAATCTAACTCCTCGTGAGAACCTATTAACAATGGTCAGAATGACCATGTAGTTCTGTGAGGGGGGCAAGTCAGTAACAAAGTCTACCACTAAATGTGACCATGGATGAGAAGGGACAGGCAAGGGCATGAGTTTACCGGCAGGGAGAGTTTGGGGTGTTTTGCATTTTGACCAGGTGGTGCATGAGGAGACAAACCTATGGATATCTAATAGCATATTTTCCCACCAATATCTGCCAGACAATAACTGGTGCATATGTGTCTCTCCCGGATCACCAGAAGACAAAGAGGAGTGGGCCCACATAATTAACTTGTCCCTGCATTGATTGGGTACATATTTACTTCCTACAGGGCAAGATTCAGGGGCAGGAGTGACAGATAGTTCTTGGCCGATCTCTTCATCTATTTCTCATCTAATGGGGGTGACCACAACGGAAAAGGCTAGTACATTAACTACCTCAGTGGAGGATTTGGGACTGGGATATATACAAGACAGGGCATCTGCTTTAGTATTACGGGAACCAGGACAATAAGAAATGGAAAAATCAAATTGGGAAAAGAATAGAGACTACCGAGCCTGACAGGGATTGAGCCGTTTAGCTGACCATAAATATTCAAGGTTTTTATAATCCATTAACAAGAGGAAGGGATGGCTCCCTCAAGCCATTGGTGCCATTCTTCAAAAGCTAGTTTCATGGCCAGCAATTCTCTATCTCCGATACTGTAATTACGTTCAGCAGGGATCAGTTTATGGGAGTAGAAGGCTAATCGGATGTAATTTGCAGGGGTCACCTACACACTGGGACAGCACAGCTCCAGTGCCTACCTCAGAGGCATCCGCCTCCACCACAAAAGGCTGAGTGGGATCAGAATGCTTCAGAATGGGGGCAGAGGTGAAGGCTACCTTGAGGGATTCAAATGCTTCCTGCGCCCAGGGATTCCACAAGAGTTTTTTGGCATTTCCTTTCAATAACGTAGTAAGAGGAGCTGCTAGACTACTGAAATTGCAAATGAAACGACGGTAGAAATTAGCAAACCCAAGAAATCACCAGAGCTCTTTTATGGAAGTAGGAATGGGCCAATTCATTACGGCTTCTACTTTCTTATAATGACACCCTCCGGACTGATGACGTAGCCTAGGAAAGAAATAGAAGGGAGATGAAAGTCACACTTCTCCCCTTTAACATACAGCTGGTTCTCAAGCAGATGCATAAGGACAGAACGGACATGACGAATATAAGTTTCGAGATTAGGGGAGTAAATAAAAATGTCATCAATGTAAGCAATAACATGTTTGCCAAGTATATCCCTAAGGACATCATTTACAAATGCTTGAAGTATGGACGGGGCATTACACAACCCGAAGGACATTACTAAATACTCATAGAGCCCCCTAGTGGTAAGAAATGTTGTTTTCCCTTCATCACCTTCCTTTATATGGACTAAATTGTATGCATTTCTTATGTCAAGTTTTGTAAATATAAACGCTCCATGATGTTGTTCTAGTGCTACGGGGACTAAAGGCAGTGGGTAAGAATAGGGTTTAGTGATCTGATTTAACCCACGATAGGCCCTGCATTGACTAAGTCCCCATCTTTCTTGTTGGCGAAAAAGAACCCTGCAGCTGCGGGAGAAGTAGAGGGACGGATGAAACCCTGTTCTAAAGCCTCCTGAACATACTCCTCCATAGCCCTCTCCTCTGCCTGAGTGGGTAAATCCTAGACTCAGGTGGAATAGCACCATCTATTAATTTAATAGAAAAGTCATATTCTCTGTGAGGGGGAAGTTTGGTAGCACTTTTCTTACTAAATACTTCTAACAAGTGACTGTATTTGGGGGGCACGGAAACTATGACATTGGTATTGGGGCTTTCTATAGTCACTGACGATACCAAAACTGTGGGAAGCGCGAGACGATGGTCATAGCAGTAACTGGACCATGAGAGTATTTCTTTATTGGACCAGGATATGACGGGGTTATGTTTTCTAAGCCAGGGCAAACCTAAAATAATAGCATGCTCACAAGAATCCGATACAAAAATCTCTTCAGAATGTAAAGCACTGACAGTCATATTAATGGGTTTCATGAGCCAGTTAACAAGTCCTTCTCCCACGGGATCCCCATCGACAGCAGTCAATCTCAGTGGCTCTTCCAGTAGCTCCACAGGAATCTGGAGTTGCTCCAACAGCTCGGTGTGGATAAAGCCCCCTTCAGCTCCAGAATCAATTAATGCCGAGAACACAAAGACAGACTGAGGGCAGTTAACTGTCACAGGTAGGAGAAAGGACTTGGAGGCCAACCCCTTAGTGGGTGCACTCACCACATTAGCACATGGAGCCTGCTCCACGCGCTTTCCCAGGGTTGGTGCTGAAGTACTGCGTCGGCGGATTTGACAGTCACGTAGAATGTGACCCCCAGTTCCGCAATAGAGACACAGCTCATCATGGAGGCGTCGTTGCTTCTCCTCTGCAGACAAACGGAATGAGTCACACTGCATGGGTTCTAGGGATTCTGGATCCTCATGAGTCCGGGTCAGAGGTGGATAGGGGCGGCGAGGAGTCAGTGCAGCAGCTGGAACCATAGGGGATTTATGAAGACCTCTCCCATGCTTCAGTTGGTCTAGGTGAATGGCTAATGATATCAGCTTCTCTAGTGAAAGACCGTTGTCCTTACACGCCATTTCCGCTAGTGTGTTGGAGTTCAGTCTGTTGCGAAATGTCACTAGTAAAGCCAGCTAATTCCAACCACTCCCAGCCGCAAGAGTACGAAATTCCAAAGCGTAGTCAGAAACTGAGCGATTACCCTGACATAAATGGGTGAGTAATTCCCCTTGAGAGTAGCCCTCATTGGCGTGATCGAAAACTGCTTTAAATTCGTTAACGAAATTGTTGTAAGGTGTCGGACTGGACTATGGGCCAAACTGCGGTAGCCCAATCTAAGGCCTTGCCCATAAGGTGAGAAATCATAAAAGAAATACGAGCCTTGTCAGAGCTCGGAGGGGAATTCGCAAAAAATATCAAACATTGTATCAAAAACCCTTTACACTGATTAGGTGAGCCATCAAATTTATCCGGTTTACTGACAACAAACAAACTCGTATCAGCCATGGAGGGAGCAGCTTGGTTAGTAACCATATGCACACCGGAGAAGCTAAGTCGTTGGAGTTGGATGGTGATTTCTTTCATGCTTTCAACAATCTGCATCAACTGTTTTTGCTGCTCACCAATTGCTGCTGCATAAGATTCTGGATGGACTGAGTCACAGAGTCGAAACGCTGGTGATGTTGTTCAAGCATCTGGCCTTGGCTGCTAAGCGCTACCTGTAGCTCCGTGTAATCCGCCATCTGCATGATGGCACAGTATTCTGTAACGCGGCTGTAACAAACCAGATGCTCGCGGATTACGAATGAACTCAAGGTTTTAATGAACACAATGGAAAAAGACAATGTACAACAGCCAGGCCAGGTCAATACCGAGAGATCAATACCAAAACAGTAACGGGGGCTAGACAAATTGTGGTTGGAAAACAGGCGAGGATCGAGAAACTGGGAAGCAAGAGAAATGAGCAAACACACACAAGGGCTAGGCAAAACAGGAGAAAACCGAAGGCAAAAAGGGTCATACACAGGAATACAAATCAGAATAGTAATGCTCAGTAGGCTCACAAAATGTGGAAGCAATACTGTGTGAGGAACAAAACAAACAAAGGGGGTATAAATACAAATGGAAACAAAAAGGTACAGGTGATGGTAATTAGAACTTGGGGGAGCCACTCCTAGGAAGTGGCTCCGGGTTGGCTGATGGAGTGCACATGGTAGTAACTGGTGTGTGAGGGGGATTGTGGGAAGTGGAGTCCTGAGTGTTAGGTGAGCCCCAGAGCGTGACACTATAAAGTATAGCGGAACCTTGACTCTAAGCATTCAGTTGCCTGATCAAGTTCTGTGGGGGCTGACAGTGATCCAATCAAAGTTGATAACTCCGGGAGATTATGTATAAAACTTCATGAAGAAGTTGACATGAATGTAGGTTTAACACAGTAGTGTGGCAAGGTGCATTATTGCTCAGACATATTTTGAATAGATGAGAAAATGATCTGCGGTAGCTTCAGACTGTGGAAATGTGACTATATTTTCTATATTTAACCTGAATGTTAGTATTAGATCAAGAGTGTAACCACTATTATGAGTAGGTCTGATGACGTTCTGATTAACCCATGCTAAATCTAGAATGGAAACCAACACTGTTTTCAGAGGGTCTTCTGGGTTATCGAAGTGAATATTACAATCTTCAACAGCTATAGCTTTGTCTAAGGAAATAAGCAGGTTTGAGATGAAATCTGCAAATTCCAAAAGAAACTGAGAATATGAACCCTGGGGGGCTGTAAATAATAAGTAATGGAATTGACTGGGTAGGACTTATTTTTTGTGGCTACATATGCTATGTTAGTATAAAGAACTTCAAATGTATTTATTACCAGGTTTTTGTGTCATGCCAAGATAATCATTATAAATAACTGCAACACCTCCTCCTCTGCCAGTTTGATGAGGCTGATGTATATAATTGTATCCAGAAGGAATAGTTCAGAAACAGCTCTGGTTAAAGTAGTAAACGACCTACTGTTGGCATCTGATCAGGGCTGTGTCTCGCTGCTTGTGTTGCTTGACCTTAGTGCAGCATTTGATACCACTGATCATTCCATTCTTCTGGATAGACTAGAAAATGTTGTGGGAGTTAAGGGAACGGCTCTCTCCTGGCTCAGGTCTTATTTAACTGATCGCTATCAGTATGTTGATGTAAATGGTGATTTTTCTAGACATACTGAGGTAAAAGTTTAGTGTTCCACAAGGTTCTGTCTTGGGTCCACTGCTTTTTTCTTTATACATGTTACCTCTGGGTGATATTATTCGTAAGCATGGTATTAGTTTCCACTGTTATGCTGATGACACACAGTTATATGTTTTTGCAAAACCAGATGAGAGATACCAGCTTAATAGAATTGAGGAATGTGTGAAGGACATTAGACATTGGATGCTTATTAACTTCCTTCTGCTTAACTCTGACAAGACTGAAGTACTTGTACTAGGACCACATGCAGCTAGAAGTAAGTTTTCTGATTACATAGTAACTCTGGATGGCCTTTCCGTTTCTTCACGTGCAGCAGTAAAAGACCTCGGGGTGATTATTGACCCCAGTCTTTCATTCGAAACTCACATTGATATTACCCGGATAGCTTTCTTTCATCTCAGAAATATTGCCAAGATAAGAAATTTAATGTCACTACATGATGCACAAAAACTAGTTCATGCTTTCATTACCTCCAGGTTGGATTATTGTAATGCCTTACTGTCTGAATGTTCCAATAAGTGCATAAACAAACTCCAGTTAGTTCAAAATGCAGCAGCAAGAGTCCTTACTAGAACTAGAAAATATGACCACATCACCCCTGTCTTATCCACACTGCATTGGCTCCTAATCAAATTTCGCATTGATTATAAAGTACTACTATTGACCTTTAAAGCACTGAATGGTCTCGCACCACAGTACCTGAGCGAACTTCTGGTCGCTCAGGTACTGTATACTATACCTATACTATACTACTGTATACTGTACCTACTTATTCAGGTGATATTGGGCATACCTAACAACCTGTGTTTTCTCCCCCCCCCTTCAGGTTTCTCAGCAGGTGCTTCACTGAGCAGAGCAAACCTGTTTGAGACATGAAATGGAGACGAGTGGTGCTGCCGTGGGTGTGCCTCAGCTGTAGCTTTGGCTCTCCGATTGTGCTGCTGAGTCGTCATGCATTTGCCTCGCAGTGAAAGCTCTAATGCTGGAGTTGGGGGATTGCTCACTGCACTTGGGGCATCCAGACTTTCCTCTATAGAAACTATACTGCTCTCATTCTCACTAACCCTCTGTAGAGTCTGAATGTGCACCTTGAAAGCTGTAATCTTCTCTGCCAGAAAGCTAACTAATCTACACATCACAAATAAAGCTATCACTAATAATGGAGGAAGAGTGACTAAATATTCTGCACTCAGAACACTGGACAAATAAACAGGTTTATGTACCTTAATTGAAGATCTGTTGACAGCACCACTCGTCTCCATTTCATGTCTCAAACAGGTTTGGTCTGCTCAGTGAAGCACCTGCTGAGAAACCTGAAAGAGGAGATTCTATCATGCGGCACGTGAAATTAGCTAGGCCTTTAGAGGCACCAGCAGCTTTAGTCAGGTTTATACCAGGAGCCAGGGTGCAGAACATAGCAGGTAATCTTATGCCGCTTTTCCACTACCAACGCGGCTGAGTCGGGCTGAGCCATGCCGTGCTGAGTTGGGCTGAGTCAAGCTGAGCGGGGCTGTTGGAGTTGCATTTTGACTACAACTGCGCTGAACCGTGCTGGCTGGAAGTGGGTGGACACATTGGGTGGAGTTAGCGAAAGTGGGTGGACGTCACGTGATGTCGTTAAGCAGCGCAAACAGTGACATCAGTGATCTTTTAAGCGGTAGTCTCATGACCCGAATAGTAAGCAATAAACATGGAGTCGTTAGTGTTGCTGGTCTTGGTGCTGTGGCTTGTTGTCACCGACAACGCCAACAGATACTGGCAAGAGCGTATAGATGAGGCGAGGCGCATAAGGCTTTAGAAATTCTCGTAATTCGTAATTCTTCTTCTTCCGGGTTTACGGTGTTTACAGATCCCAGCGTGCTCGCGGGGCGTGTGTGGGCATGTGAGGACACTCCTCCTCACCAATCAGTGCACAGGGGAGTGTCTGCTCACGCCCCCAGCCTCACTCGGCTCGCTTTGGCTCGCTTCAGCCCCACTCCAAAACGGTGCGAGTTTTAGGTAGCCCCTAAAACTCGCACTTGGGGCATCCAGACTTTCCTCTATAGAAACTATACTGCTCTCATTCTCACTAACCCTCTGTAGAGTCTGAATGTGCACCTTGAAAGCTGTAATCTTCTCTGCCAGAAAGCTAACTAATCTACACATCACAAATAAAGCTATCACTAATAATGGAGGAAGAGTGACTTATTGCTTACCAGGGCTGAAGCGAGCTGAGTCGTGCTTTTCTTTGGTAGTCGAAACGCGAGCTGTGTCGGGCTGAAGTGAGCTGAAGCGAGCTGAAGTGAGCTGAAAAAGGGTAGTGGAAAAGGGCCATTAGGGTCCTAGGCAAGCACAGGTTCTCAAAGATAGTTATCCATGTAGGAGTGAACAATATATGCCTTTTTCAGTCTGAGGTTATGAAGAGGAACTTTGTAGAGGTGTGTAAATTAGCAAAGGTGATGTCTGATGCTGTAATATGCTCTGGCTCCATCCCAATGCAGTGTGGCAATGTAGCTTACAGCAGGTTATGGTTGCTCAACTGATGGTTGTCCAGGTGTTGCTCTGAAAACAATGTGGGCTTTATAGATAATTGGTGTAGTTTTGAAAGCAAGGCTGGCCTGTTAATGCAAAATGGTATCCATCCCACTCGGGAGGTTGCTGCTCTCATTTCTTGCAGCATAGCTCATAGTCTCAGATCCAATGTGGAAGACCTCTGATTGCAGTCTTTGCATAAGAAGGAAAAAACTTCTAGTCTTTGGTGGTCTCTGAAAAAAATTGAAAATGGAAAGTGAAAGTACAAACTGAGTGTATCTCTTGGTCTAGTTCAGTACACACAACCACAATCAAGGGGAAGTCTGCTGATTTGACAGTTGTCCAGAAGACGATCATTGACACCCTCCACAAGGAGGGTAAGTCACAGAAGGTCTTTGCTGAAAAGCCTGGCTGGAAAAGTTGCACAAGCAACAGGGATGACTGCAGACTTGAGAGGATGGTCAAGAAAAGTTGATTCAAGAAATTGGAAGAGCTTCACAAGGAGTGGACTGAGGCTGGTGTCAGTGCATTAAGAGCCACTACTCATGGATGTCTTCAGGAAAGGGGCTACAATTGTTGCTTTCCTAAAATCAAGCCACTCCTAAACCAGAGACAATGTCAGAAGCGTCTTACCAGGGCTAAGGAGAGAAAGAAGTGGACTGTTGCTCAGTGGTCCAAAGTTCTCTTTTCAGATGAAAATAAATGTTGCATTTCATTTGGGAATCAAGATATATTAGATTCTGCATGAAGAGTGGAAAGGCACAGAACCCAAGGTGTTTGAAGTCCAGTGCCAAGTTTCCACAGTCTGTGATAATCTGGGGTGTCATGTCAGCTGCAGGTGTTGGCCCCCTGAGTTTTATCAAGTCCAAAGTCAACGCAGCCATCTACCAGGAGAATTTCAAGCACATCATGCTTCCATCTGCTCCATAAAGCATGCTTTATGGAGATGCCAATTTCAAGTCAAGTCAAGTTTATTTGTATAGCACTTTTAACAATAAACATTGTTGCAAAGCAGCTTTACAGAATTTGAACGACTTAAAACATGAGCTAATTTTTATCCCTAGTTTATCCCCAATGAGCAAGCCTGTGGCGACAGTGGCAAGAAAAAACTCCCTCAGATGACACAAGGAAGAAACCTCGAGAGGAACCAGACTCAAAAAGGAACCCATCCTCATCTGGGCAACAACAGACAACATGACTATAACATTAACAGTTTTAACATGAAGTCAGTTTCGTTGATGTTATAAACTCTTCATTGATGGAAACGTGAGTGCAAAACTGTTCATGACAACTGCAGTCCTAAAGTTAGCAAGTCAACTGTAGTCCTCAGCCATAAAAGCATTACTGTAAGTGTCCAGAGCGTCTTCCAAGTGAGACTTTCAACTGTCCATATAGGGCCGTCCTCCACAGGAGCGATGCGATGAGACTCTAACAGGGCACCAGGATGGATCAGGCAGCATCTCTTCTGTGCAAGCAGTTCCTGTTTTCTGGTGAAGCTGAGTGGCCGTGTTGGTGGCACGGCTGGTTGAGACATCGTGCTTCTTTGCATTTGGTCCGAGAGAATCATGAAGGTATGCCATTTTGCCATTTTTCTCATGCACCACAAATCTTGTGTGTGATTGGGTTTGGCTAAATTTTTCTGTTTCTTGGCTCATAGTGTTGCCTGCTGGTGTGTGTGTGTGTGTGTGTGTGTGGTGTGTGTGTGTGTGTGTGTGTGTGTGTGTGTGTGTGTGTGGAGTGATGGTTCAGTGTGGGCTCACCACATAGCTCTTTGTTGAGGTAGGCAGCTCAGGTGTGTGCCAATTTAATTTTGGCTTTTATTGTGCTGTGGCTAAATGTATTTTTTCTTCCAGGTCCCTGGTCTGCTGGCCGAAAGCTAAAACACCTGCCGTTTGTGAATTTGCTCTGGTATTGTGCTGTGCACCATGCCATGCGCTTACACTGTGTGTCACACTGTGTATCACAGCTTGTGGCCTTCAAGTCTCTGGCTTTTCCTCTCTGGTGGAGCTGCTGTCCTGTCTCTTTGGGGCCTGCCTCTTCTGACCCATCTCTTTGTAGCCTGTCTCTTTGGGGGCTGCCTCTCCTGGGCTGGCTGTCCTGTTTGGTGGTCCTGTATTCACAGGCTTCTCATCTCTGCTGGTGTTTCTGTTGTTTGTTTATATTCTGACCACTTTGCTTGTGTTAGTTCTGCTTAAGATTTATATTGGTGCGGTTAACTTTTCTTTTCATTTTTGCTTTCTCAATAATTTGAATGTTTCCTGATTATTTTCCCTACTTATTTTTTTCTGTGATGTTTGTAGATTAATTTAGGCAGTGTATTGCCTATTTTGTATTAGGTATTTTGGGGCAAATTCTTCTAGAGGATTTAATGTTGTGGTCCATCTTGTGTTGTTTACTTTGCCCATGATTACTATTTAGTTCTGTGTGCTATTATTATTGTTTATTTTGAGTTTTGTTTGCTATTGATAGTTTTTTTTTTCCTGGTCAAGGCAGAAGCTGAGAATTTAAGCCACAGCAGATCGACCCTCCCAGTGGTGGCGTCCCTTCATGGTTCATGTTAGAATGCAGTGTCGGGACCCTTCCCCTCCCCTTAGTGATTTTTACTGCATGTGGTAAGCCTCAGCCCTGTTCTTTATTATTTGCCGCAGCAGTAGGGTATTGGGCCAAACGGGCTGCATATGGGGATGAGCAGTCAATTTTTAAGGACTTTGTTTTAAAATAAATACTGTGAATATGATCAACAATTTTAATAAATTTTGTGAAATAAAGCTTTTTTTTTTAAATCACATCTCGTCTGGGGTGTTTTCTTCAATTCTGTGTGATCTTGTCTTTGGTGGTTAAAAATCCTTAAACCTAATTTCCTCGGGGTGAAACTCCCTGAGGTGGTGTTGTCGCAACAGACCTAATTCGTGCTTATGCTGCTCCTTGCCGCACATGCAACGATGCACATATGTTTTTGTTAAAACATTATAGGTAAAAGTAAAAAGTTGTCATAAAAATACTCAAAGTAGAGACATCTGAAAGCTCTACTTAAGTAGAGTAACAAAGTATTTGTATTTTGTTACTTCCGACCTTTGATCTGCAACAATATTTAGACAGGCGGTACATGTCAAAGCAACAACCACATGAATGCCAGGATCCAAGGTTTCCCAGCAGAACATCGCCCAGAACATCACATTGCATTGCATCTGGCAGCTTGCCTTCTTGCCATAGTGCATCCTGGTGCCATCTCTTCCCCAGGTATTTTACACATGCACACACCCGGCTGTCCATCTAAAAGAATACATGATTCATCAGACCAGACCAACTTCTTCCATTGCTTCATGATCCAGCTCTGATGCTCACATGCCCATAGGCACTTTCAGTAGTAGACAGGGGTCAGCATGGGTACTCTGACCAATCTGTGGTTACGCAGCCCCATATGCAACATGCTGTGATGCACTGTGTTCTGACACCTTTCTATCATATCCAGCATTAACCTTTTCAGCAATTTGTGCTACCGTAGCTTTTCTGTTGAATCGGACGAGACAGGCTAGATAAGCTAGTCTTCACTCCCCATATGCATCATTGAGCCTTAGGCACCTAAGATCGTGTTGCCAATTCACCGGTTGTCCTTCCTTGGACCACTTTTGGTTGGTAATGACCACTGTATCCTGTACTCCACAAAACTTACTGTTTTGGAGATGCTCTAATCCTGTCATGTAGCCATCACATGTTGGCCCTTGTCAACATCACTCAGATCCTTACACTCCCAAATATCTTTTCTGCTTCAAACACATCAACTTTGAGAACTGATTGTTCACTTTCTGTCTAATATATCCCACTAGGGTGTTTAAACAAATGACAAGTTAAAAAATTTAACTTTAAAACATTTTTAACTCTCACCCTCTTAAATAATTCCATTTAATACCAAAATTAAAAAAAATAATTTTATTACAATACAACACAAAGGAAAAGTGGCTCAAGAAGGTCAAAGTTTGCCAGATATAGCAACATTCAGAAGGCATCCAGTCATTTAGCACACAAGTCTTTACAAATCTAAAGTCCTTTTGCACAATTGTTGTAAACAACTCTGAACATGCCTGAGTGTCAAGCGTTTGGGTGTAAAAATAAGATGTGAAAGCATTGAAGCAGTGAAAAAAAATACACAGAGCGCACATACCCAGAGTTTGGGAGCATTTTGCTGCCCACTCAGTCACTGCTTCCCTCCCCCCTTTGAATACTTCTCTAATCTTTCCACCGAATCTGCTGCATCTTTTCTACTCTCCTCATCACTTAACACATTATCTTCTCTTGTTTCCAGGCCAGTAAGATGATCTCCTCTTAGGCCCTGGATGTCCGAAACCCTTCACTCCATTAGAAGCAGCCTGGGAGCAGCAGAGAGAAAGTGGAGAAAATTCAGGGGCCCAGCCAACCTATCTCACTACCAGTCCCTCCTGTCAAAATTCACAGCTTCACTTACTGTACATCAGCTAAGATCTAATTTTACCATTCCAAAATTCATAACTCCATCTCTGACCCTCATCAACTATTGTTTTCTCTTTTCCCCTTAGCTCTCCAAAAGTTGCACCTCAGTCCTCCAACACTGCAGAGGATTTTGTGGTCTTCACTGAAGAAAAGATCATGGCCATTCATAACTCTTTCACCACCCCTGCCTCCCCTTCCCCTGCTTTTTCTCCTCTTTTCACATCTGATGCTTCCCAGCTCCTGCACTCTCATCATCCTGCCACCTGTGCCCGTAATCCTACCCCATGCACACAGGCCGACTGCTCCTGACCATCACAGAGTGCAAACAGCATGCCTGAGTGCTTCTCTGGCAGTCGCACAGCAATCACTGACTATGTTTACATGCACATCCAAATCGAGCTGCTGTCGGTAATCGAGCTGAAGGTCCCAGCAGGGTGCCAGAGAAATCCAATCCTACATGCACACAATGAAATCGGGCTATTGTGTGAGGTGCACTGTGCACCCGAGCCACAGGTGGCGCAACACGCCCCATCGTGTTGGTACACTTCCGGTTGTCGTCATGAAGAAGAGCTATTCAAGAGTGTAAACAAAGTTATCAGTTCCGTGTTCTCCATTGCGTGTTTTTCTCCCGTCCATGAATTTTAATACATTCAACTCCTTAAGCTGAATGAGCATGAAGTCTGTCTCCTCATTGCTCCAGAAGTGCACGTTTCTGCTTGCCTGTGGCAGTGGGGGCGTGGTCAAGCGCCGGTCTGTGACAGGAGGGCGGAGCCAGGGAAGGTGAGTGGCAGAACGACGGTACACCTGACAGTAATTAACCTGTGTTTGTGTGTCTTCCCAGTAACCGCGCCCTATTTAAGGAGGCAGAGGGAGAGCAGAGGGGACAGCTCATCCTGGGACTAGAACACAGCGCGCGCACGTGTGTGTGTGTGCACACGCTTCTCTCAAGAATAAAAGTAGGCTGTTAAACTGAAAAGTCTGACAATAAAAAGCCTATTAGTACCAGAAGCTTTGTCCTGCCGTCCTCTGTGCTCCACCCACACTTCAGAGAGCTCTACATCCACATTTTCTCTTCTTCGTTTGTTCCTCCTGACCTCTTCTGCTGCTCGCTACTACTGTTGTCATGCCGACCGAGGCTGTTGTGTTTCCCGCTTGTGGTCTCGTCACTCGTCACTTCCGGAAGTAGCTCGACAACTAGCTCGATAGGGTATACATGCACAAAGTAGCTCGGCAGAAATCGCATAAACTAGGTCGTGTAGCTCGATTCTGAGAAATCAAGTTCGGTTCAATTTCAGCCGAATTAAGGTGTATACATGGCATTTTGAACTTCGATTTCAGTCGAGCAACGGCAGAAATTCGATTCTCTCTATGTGCATGTAAACGTAGTGAGTGAGTGCTATACAACTGTTATACGAGTAGCACTGGACTGACGCTCAATCACACATTTCATAAATAATGTAGTCAACAATATATTTCCTGATTATTTAGCATTCTTTGCATGAGTTTCAAGCCGTCAACTTATTTTTTTGATTATTCCTATATTTTGCAATTATTCATACATATCAGAATCCTATTTAACAACAGTTAAATAGGATATTTCATAATATTTCTGAATTATGAAAGCACTTATATCACTGTATTTAAATGCACTATGAAACTGCTTCTGATATAGCACTTGTATAGCACTAGATCAGACTTTTTTTTATTTACTATTTTATTACATGAAATTTAAAGACCTAATCGTGTATTAATTCTTTTTGATGATATCCTACAAAATATTTTTGACTTTAAATATACAATTATTGATTTTCAGTGCCAAATTTACATGAAAATAAAGCACCCTCATAGTGATTTATAAAAGCACTATCTTAGTGCTATGCCCATGGTATTGACCTCCAAATCAAAATCAAATCAAATCAAGTTTATTTGTACAGCGCTTTTAACAATAAACATTGTCGCAAAGCAGCTTTACAGAATTTGAACGACTTAAAACATGAGCTAATTTTATCCCTAATCTATCCCCAATGAGCAAGCCTGTGGCGACGGTGGCAAGGAAAAACTCCCTCAGACGACATGAGGAAGAAACCTCGAGAGGAACCAGACTCAAAAGGGAACCCATCCTCATTTGGGCAACAACAGACAGCCTGACTATAATATTAACAGTTTTAACAGGTATAACCCTCAACTGTCCTCATGGGGCCATCCTTCACAGGAGTGGGGCGATAAAACTCCGACCAGACACAGGGCACCAGGATGGATCAAGCAGGTCCGAGGGGCAGAAGAGGCCAGCATCTCAATCCCAGGATCAACATGTAACTCAGAGGGACAGATGGGGGGGGGAGAACATTTACTTTTCTAAATGTAGCCTATAGGCCTACAAAATACTAATTTACGTGTATGTATGCCTCTACAAATATAACAGGGAGCTTTTATCAGATTCTATATGTGTTGCTCCTTTATAAATATCCACAGTAGGTATAAAAACTGCATCCAGAAAGCGCTTATGCCGGGCGCTAACTTGTTCCTGGATGCGCTATTGTTCTGCATTTGCGTAGCACTTTTACAACTATTTTTGGTAAAGGTAACTTGCCGGGTTATTTCCTTAAAACTGGCACCCTCATGTCATGAAAATATGCTCGACAAATATTCACCCGACTGAAGCGACTCACTATATTGTGTCCCGGGGTGTTCACAATACTTAAGAACCACCTCCTTGTTTAAAGTCGTTCATGCCATAAACGTATGGGTGACATGTCAGCGGGCATGTTGAGTCATTCATCGAGCCATGCCACCCACCCCCAGGGGGGAGGGGTTAACCGCAGGGGATTAACGATACGGCCAATTACACCCAGCCTCATCCTCGAACTCACCATTCACGTCGGTGTTCTTGTATGGTGCACCAGTGTTCTTGAAGAGCGGAAAAGCGTTCTTACAGTTGGACGGATAGCCACATAGGGCCAAGCTAAGCTGCAAACCATCGTTAGGCCTAGGGCCTACACTTCTTTACATCCATTTTAATTATTGTAAAGCAGATTAAAGTGAAATTCTCATCCTTAGGCCCTTAGAGGAATAGGTCAGGTGTTAATATCAGTTTGAATTAATGATTTTTAAAAATTTATATCACTTTGAGTTATGTTGGGGTTATGCCAACATAACTTATTGAATTAGAGGACTATTTGATTATTAGGAGAGATCGAAACCGCAAAGGTGGAGGGGTGTGCATTTATGTGAGAGCGGACATTGGTTTTAATTATAGAACGGACTTGTATAGCGATCAGATTGAAGCGGTCTGGCTAGATGTTTTGCTACCAAAGAGCAAGCCCATACTAATCGGTGCTTGTTACAGGCCACCTGACCAAACACAGTTTTATGAACTTTTAGAAGAACTTTGCACAAAGAGGTTGGACTTGATTAAAACTGAAATCATCATGATGGGAGATTTTAATACCAGTATTCAGAAATGTGATGTGTCCGGGTACAAAGCATTGATGAATTTTTGTCGCTCTTTTAGTTTATATCAGCTGATTAATGAACCTACACGTGTATGTTCCAACACTCAAACCACGATTGATCTTGTCCGAGTATTGGATAAGACTAGAATAGCACAGAGCGGGGTTATTAATTGTGGGTTGAATGACCATTCTATTGTTTTCTGCACTAGAAAGATCAAGAAAGCAGTGTTTAATTGTCATTCTTCTATTAAAACCCGGTCGACGAAAAGGTATAACAAAGAAATACTTAATGAATGTTTGAAACAAATGGATTGGTCTAATGTAATGCAATATAAAGATGTGGACAAAGCATGGTGCTCATTTAAAAGTATGTTCTTAGAAGTGCTTGATAAAGTAGCCCCATATAAAGAAATTAAAATAAAACAGAGAACAGAACTTTGGGTAAATGATGACATCCTTGAGGCAATAAGAGCAAGAAATAGGAAGTATGATCAATTTAAGGTACACAAGGACGAGCAGCATTGGGCTGATTATAAAAAGGCAAGAAATGAAGTTAACAGATTAGGTCCTAGGTGACAGGCCAGACTAAGAGCAGTTTACCCCTCCTAGAACTGCCACTTTATTGTGGTGGAGGGGTTTGTGTGCTTGAATGATCCTAGGAGCTATGTTGTCGGGGGCATTATGCCCCTGTCAGGGTTTCCCAAGGCAGACAGGTCCTAGGTGACAGGCCAGACTAAGAGCAGTTCACCAAAACCCCTATGGAGAAAAATCTGAGGACCGTGACGTCGCCCGGGATGACGCAGCCGGGGCCCCACCCTGGAGCCAGGCCCGGGGTTGGGGCTCGTATGCGAGCGCTTGGTGGCCGGGCCTTTGCCCATGGGGCCCGGCTGGGCTCAGCCCGAAGAGGTGACGTGGGCCCGACCTCCTGTGGGTTCACCACCCACAGAGGTAGCAGTAGGGGACTGGTGCAATGTGGATTGGGTGGCAGTCGAAGGCAGGGGCCTCGACGACCTGATCCCCGGACACAGCGGCTGGCTGTTGGGACATGGAATGTCAGTTCGCTGGGGGGGAAAGAGCCTGAGCTTGTGCGGGAGGTTGAGAGGTACCGGCTAGAGATAGTCGGGCTCACCTCCACGCACAGCTTGGGCTCTGGAACCCAGCTCCTCGAGAAGGCCTGGACTCTCCACTTCTCTGGAGTCGCCCGTGGTGAGCGGCGGCGGGCTGGTGTGGGCTTGCTTATAGCTCCCCAGCTCAGCCGTCATGTGTTGGAGTTTACCCCAGTGAACGAGAGGGTCGCCTCTCTGCGCCTTCGGATTGGCGAGAGGGCTCTTGCTGTTGTTTGTGCCTATGGCCCAAATAGCAGTATAGAGTATCCAGCCTTCTTGGAGTCCCTGGGAGAGGTACTGAGGAGTGCTCAGACTGGGGACTCCATTGTGCTACTGGGGGACTTCAATGCTCACGTGGGCGATGACAGTGACACCTGGAGGGGCGTGGTTGGGAGGAATGGCCTCCCCGATCTGAACCCGAGTGGGGTTTTGTTATTGGACTTCTGTGCTAGTCACGGTTTGTCCATAACGAACACCATGTTCGAGCATAGGGGTGTCCATAAGTGCACGTGGCACCAGGACACCTTAGGTCGGAGGTCGATGATCGACTTTGTAGTCGTTTCATCTGATCTCCAGCCCTATGTCTTGGACACTCGGGTGAAGAGAGGGGCTGAGCTGTCAACTGATCACCACCTGGTGGTGAGTTGGATCCGCTGGCGGAGGAGGAAGCTGGACAGACCTGGCAGGCCCAAACGTATGGTGAGGGTCTGCTGGGAACGTCTGGCCGAGCACTCTGTTGGGGAGGTCTTTAACTCCCACCTCCGGGAGAGCTTTTCCCAGCTTCCGAGGGAGGCGGGGGACATTGAGTCTGAGTGGACCATGTTCTCTACCTCCATTGTGGACGCAGCTGTTCGGAGCTGTGGCCGCAAGGTCTCCGGTGCCTGTTGTGGCGGCAATCCCCGAACCCGGTGGTGGACACCAGAAGTAAGGGATGCCGTCAAGCTGAAGAAGGAGTCCTATCAGGCCATGTTAACCTCCAGGACTCCCGAGGCAGCTGACGGGTATCGGCAGGCCAGGCGTGCTGCAGCTCGGGCAGTTGCGGAGGCAAAAACTCGGAACTGGGAGGAGTTCATGGAGGCCATGGAGAAGGACTATCGGTCGGCCTCGAAGAAATTCTGGCAAACCATCCGGCGCCTCAGGAGGGGGAAGCAGTACTCTGCCAACACTGTTTACAGTGCGGGTGGGGAGCTGTTGACCTCGACTGGGGACATTGTCGTGCGGTGGAAGGAATACTTTGAGGATCTCCTCAATCCTACCGTCATGTCTTCCACTGAGGAGACTGAGGCTGATGACTCAGAGGTGGACTCGTCCATTACCCAAGCTGAAGTCACTGAGGTGGTTTGCAAGCTCCTCGGTGGCAAGGCACCGGGGGTGGATGAGATCCGCCCTGAGTATCTCAAGTCTCTGGATGTTGTGGGGCTGTCTTGGTTGACATGCCTCTGCAACATCGCGTGGCGGTCAGGGACAGTGCCTCTGGAGTGGCAGACTGGGGTGGTGGTCCCTCTTTTTAAGAAAGGGGACCGGAGAGTGTGCTCCAATTATAGGGGAATCACACTTCTCAGCCTCCCGGGGAAGGTTTACTCCAGGGTACTGGAGAGGAGAATTCGACCGATAGTCGAACCTCGGATCCAGGAGGAACAATGCGGTTTTCATCCTGGTCGCGGAACACTGGACCAGCTCTATACCCTTCATAGGGTGCTCGAGGGTTCATGGGAGTTTGCCCAACCAGTCCACATGTGCTTTGTGGATCTGGAGAAGGCATTTGACCGTGTCCCCCGTAGTATTCTGTGGGGGGTGCTTCGGGAGTATGGGGTTCGGGGCTCTTTGCTAAGGGCTGTCCGGTCCCTGTACGAACGGAGCAGGAGTCTGGTTCGCATTGCCGGCAGTAAGTCAGACCTGTTCCCAGTGCATGTTGGACTCCGTCAGGGCTGCCCTTTGTCACCGGTTCTGTTCATAATTTTTATGGACAGAATTTCTAGGTGCAGCCAGGGGCCAGAAGGAATCCTGTTTGGGAACCACAGGATTTCATCTCTGCTTTTTGCGGATGATGTTGTCCTGTTGGCTTCTTCAAACCAGGACCTTCAGCATGCACTGGGGCGGTTTGCAGTCGAGTGTGAAGCGGCTGGGATGAGAATCAGCACCTCCAAGTCCGAGGCCATGGTTCTCGACCGGAAAAGGGTGGCTTGCCCTCTCCACGTTGGTGGAGAAGTTCTGCCTCAAGTGGAGGAGTTTAAGTATCTCGGGATCTTGTTCACGAGTGAGGGAAGGATGGAGCGTGAGATCGACAGGCGGATCGGTGCAGCCTCCGCAGTGATGCGGTCGCTTTACCGGTCCGTCGTGGTGAAGAAGGAGCTGAGCCAAAAGGCGAAGCTCTCAATTTACCGGTCGATCTACGTTCCGACTCTCACCTATGGTCATGAGCTTTGGGTAATGACCAAAAGGACAAGATCGCGGATACAAGCGGCCGAAATGAGTTTCCTTCGCAGGGTGGCTGGGCGCTCCCTTAGAGATAGGGTGAGAAGCACAGTCACTCGGGAGGAGCTCGGAGTAGAGCCGCTGCTGCTCCACATCGAGAGGAATCAGCTGAGGTGGCTCGGGCATCTTTTTCGGATGCCTCCTGGACGCCTCCCTTGGGAGGTGTTCCAGGCATGTCCCCCCGGGAGGAGGCCCCGGGGAAGACCCAGGACACGCTGGAGGGACTATGTCTCTCGGCTGGCCTGGGAACGCCTCGGTGTTCTTCCCGAGGAGCTGGCTGAGGTGTCTGGGGAAAGGGAAGTTTGGGCTTCCCTGCTTAGACTGCTGCCTCCGCGACCCGGTCCCGGATAAAGTGGAAGAAGACGAGACGAGATTAGTGTTTAATACTAAAAAGGCATACTTTAATGAAAAAATAGCAGAATGTAGAAATGGCTCAGGAAAGCTATGGAAGTCCCTCAAGCAGCTTGGCTATAGTAAAAGGATGAAAACTAAAAACACCAATATCACTCTAGATCTTGGCAACACTATAACATCAGAGAAGGGGATAGTAGCAGCCGGCTTTTATAAATATTTTTCATCTGTTGCCAGGGAGCTGGTAGGAAAGCTACCTGGCCAGACTGGTCAATATGGTAAAAGTCATGTGCGGGACTATTACTCTCAGTTAGGGGTTCAAACGGGGAGCTGCTTCTTTGGAAAGGTGTCTGAGGCACTGGTTCTTGAGAAGCTCCAAAGGCTTAGATGCCATTCCATCCAGGTTCTTAAGGGATGCTGCTGAGATCATTACCCCGTGCATCACTCATATTGTAAACAGGTCTATAGAACAAGGGCAGTTTCCGAATGATCTCAAGATTGCCAGAGTGATCCCGTTATATAAAAAAGGGAGTAAACAGGACTCTGGCAATTATAGACCGGTCTCCATTCTTAGTAGTCTGTCAAAGATAATTGAAAAAAATCATTTGTGAACAGATTGATAATTACCTTTCATCACAAAACATACTTTACGAATTCCAGTCTGGCTTCCATAAATCTTACTCTACTGACTCATGTTTACTTTTTTAAACAGATCTTATTAAAAAAAAGAGGTAGACAATGGAAATTTCTGTGGCATGGTGATGTTAGACCTACAGAAGGCCTTTGATACAGTTGACCATTGTGTTTTACTGTATAAATTGAAAGCTATGGGTTTTAGTGATTTAGCACTGAAATGGGTGGGCTCCTATTTGGAGAACAGAATGCAAGTGGTGGACATTGGGGGTACAATGTCTCAACCACAAGGCATAGATTGTGGGGTTCCCCAAGGGAGTGTTTTGGGACCACTCCTCTTTCTTTTATATATCAATGACTTAAAGGCTGTTTGTTCATGTAATCTTTTTTTTTATATGCAGATGATTCTGCGCTGGTAGTCTCTCATAAGGATAAAAACATTATTGAACAAACAGCAGGTGTTAGCAGGTGGATTACTGACAACAGGTTATCACTTCATTTAGGAAGAACAGAATCCATCCTTTTTGTATCAAAGATTAGATTGAAAAAAGCCTCTAGTTTTAAAGTCTTAGCTGGAGATTCTGAAATTACTGCCAAGGAATCAGTCAGTTACCTTGGCTGTGTGTTAGACTGCCACTTAACTGCTGTAGGTCAGGCACAAAAGCCAATCACCAAAATAAATCACAGAGTCTGTTTTCTGGCCAGAATTTCAAAGTTTCTGGATAAAACAACAATGGTAATTTTAGCAGGAGCCTTAATTCAGCCATATTTTGATTATGCATGTGGCGCATGGTATAATGGTGTCACAATGAATTTGAAGCATAGGCTTCAGACCTCTCAAAATAAGTTAATTAGACTTATTTTGGACCTCCCCATGAGAACCCACCTTGAATCATCCCACTTTGACAAGCTGGGATGGCTGAAGGTAGAGGATTGTGTATCTCAGATGCAGCTATGTATGGTACATAGGATTGTTTATGGGGGCGTACCCAATTATTTTAGAAATTATTTTAATAGAGTAAATGAAGTTCACCGCTATTCCACTAGGGAAAGCTTAACAGATTTTGTACAACCCAGAGTTAAGACGAATTTGGGTAAAGAGTCTTTTCTTTATGTTGGAACTACCCTTTGGAGCAGGTTACCTGGTTCACTCAAATCAGTTAGAAGCATAGGCAGTTTTAAACAGGACTTGAAAAAATGGCTTAGACACCAATCTTAGGCATTTGGCAATTTGTATTTGTTATGTATTATGTAACTGTAATTCTGTTTCTATGTGACGTGTGGTCTGTTGCTACTTGCCCTTGTCTCCTGCTCTGTAGGGACCACAATGGAAATAAGCCTGTGGGCTTTATTGTGTTATCCCTGACTATTTATTTATGTATAATTTATGATGCAGTTTGCCTTTTCATATTTTTTATATTTAGAATGGTCAATAAAATCAATCAATCAACCAATCAACCAATCAATCAATCAATCAATCAATCAATGCCTTTGGGCTTTGCTTTGAAGCATTTGCAAATATGACACTAGGTGGCTGAAATCAGTGATGACCAAGGACTAATGGATGAGATAGTCGATTTAATGTGCAACAAGTCTGGACAAGCTTTTTTTTTCTTTTTCCAGAACATCCTAATACCTATTACTTTATTTTCATCATGGCATAAGTCATATGGTTATGGGACAGAAACAGCTGGGTCTGTGAGCCGAATTTACTGGCAGTGCTGCCACCTTACAGCGTAATATCACAAGAGACCAGAGAACGGAGGCATAGGTTCATATTTATTTTATTTAGTTACTATAATCAAATTAAATTTCATTCAAGTCTAAGGAAAACCAGATTCATACAAAAGCCAATGTGTTGTAGATTTTGTTCTGCACCCGTTTAAGGCACTAATGACTCCAGAAATGCATCCAATCAGAGAGGAGCTTGCTAGCTTGTCCGAATCGAAAACAAAATGGCGATGGCATGCATGTGTTACATGTTTTATTCTCGGTGATATTTCAAGGATTTTACATACTTAACAATGAGGCAATGATCAGCAACTAACCAAAATAAAGGTAATACAGATCTTAGAATAGTCCTAGAATTTGAGATGGGAAAACATAAGGTTGCATCAGCCTGTTAAAGGGTAACTCCATTACCTAATGAAGACTTGGTAATTTAACTTGGATAATACAGGCGAGTGTAAAAAAAAAAAGGTATCATTCATCAATGTTTAATATTATCAGACCTTATTTTTCATACATTCCTAGTTTAATGCACAAAAATGTTTCATGAGTGAAAAAACTACAATGATGCACAGTTTCTTCAGACTAATACATACTCAAACTCATTAATTCTCCTCCAAAATTTTCGTTAAACTTTCAAGGCCTCTTTATCTGTCACTCAACAAATGCACACACAGCTCACACACACGCAGCTCCTTTTCTCACACACAGACACATGCATACACACTTCCTTTTCACACATATATAGACACACAAAAGTCTAAGCTATGTCTGTGTCAGTGAATGCTTGCTCCCATAAATATCCATGAGGCAAAATCTCTTAGGCGGTAGAGGTCTACAGTCCTAGATCATACTTTGTCAATTCAATCTCCTTCGGTAGAGATAGATCAAAACCTAACAGAATACTAGCATGCACAAAGCAAACTTTTCTCTCACTTTTGGATGAAAGGACCATAAATTCGCCTTCTTTGGAATCTATAACCCTTACACTGAAATGTGTTAGTACTTTGCATTTCAACAAAAGAAGAGACAATGGAGCAGCAGTCACAACAACCTCAAGCAGCACTTATTCCAGTGAAAAGCATGGGACACACAGACGGTCTTGTAACGTGCTGTATGGACCAGGACAACACAGAATGAAGGTTTAAGGATGCTTTGAAGGAAAACTGACCATCAAAAAGAGGACAACCAAACAACTCATGTATGTTGTTAAAGAACTGTCTAAGTCTCTATTAGGTCTTCCTGCAATAATGGCTCTCAAACTAGTAAAATGTATACACACAGTTGAAGCCTGACAGGAGGATTTCAAAGCTCAGTTCCCCACTGTTTTCTGGCTTAGGGAAGTTAAAGGAGCCCTACACTGTCCCATATGCTCAGTCATCTCCACGCTGCACGACAGGGTGAGAACAGAGTTGAACCGTACAGAGGATACAGGAGTGATCTCCAAAGTGACACAACCCACACCATGGTGTGCTGGTATGGTGATAGTGCCCAAGCCTTGGGGGAAAATACTGATAAGGCTGTGCATGGACCTAACACACTTAAACAAGTAGGTTCATAGAGAGAGACGCATCCTCCCAGCAGTTGACCATACACTTGCTATCCTTGCAGGAGTGAAAATTTTCACAAAGTTGGATGCAACCTCTGGCTTCTAGCAGATCCCATTGTCAGAGGGAAGCTCATTCCTGACAATGACCCCATTCAGGTGATATGCAGTTAATCATCTGCTGTTTGGGATCTCATCTGCCTCTGAGCACTTCCAGCACCGCATGTCTCAGATTTTGGAAGGGTGTGCAGGCACCATCATGTCATGCTGATGACATTAGCCTATGGCGTGAACAGGGCCCAACACAACGAGAGACTGCGAGAGGTCCTAATAAGGCTTCAGGAAGAAGGACTGACATTAAATGGAGAAAAATGTGAGTTTGCCAAAGACAGCATCATGTTTTTGGGACACCACATCACAGCAAGAGGCATTTCAAAGACTGAAAGCGGAACGGAGTTCCCCACAAGTGTTGGCTGCTTTGGATTTGAAGGCATCTTGACCCAACAACCACCAGATGAAATGTCGAAGCCAATTGTGTCCATTTCCCGAGGCATGTCAGATGCCTAAAAACATTCCACATAGATTGGGAAAGAAGCTTTGGCAGCTACATGGTCCTGTGAAGAACTGTCATCCTACCTTTAGGGACTGAGGTTCAGGCTGGAGACAGATCATAAGCCACCTGTGCCACTGCTGAGCACAAAGGCCCTGGATGAGCTCCCACCAAGAGTGTTGAGATTCTAGCTGAGGCTGTTGAGATTCACGTTCAACATCATTCACGTGCCAGGTAAATGTTTGATAACAGCAGACACATTATCAAGGGCCCCTGTGGAACACACATTCACACAAGAAGGAAAAGAGAATGAGGCAGATGTCAGTGTTCATTGATGCAGTCACTCAAAACCTTCTTGTCACTGAAGCCAGATTAAAAGTAATCAAAGAGAACCAGAAAGCTGACCCTGTCTGTGCAAAGCTCATCAAGTACTTTGAGAGTGACTGAAACAAACTGAGAAACATGCCCTCCCACCGTAGTTGGGCCCATACTGGCCTGAAAGAGAAAACCTCACCTTGGTGGGACAGCTGCTTCTCAAAGGTCAGAGGACTGCGATTGTGCTCTGCATGAGACAAGAATTCTTTCATGACCTTCACAGTGGACACCAAGGTGCAGGGCAAGGGCCCTCTAGTCAGTTTGGTGGCCAAGAGGGCAGAACACAGAGAGCCCTTGCTGACCACACCAGTGCAAGGTAGACCCTGGCAATGAGTTGGTACAGACTTATCCTTCTGGGAGAAAAAGGCATACCTTCTCTTGTAGTGTACTACTTTTCATGCTACAATGAGGTAGCCCAGGGGCCCAAATATGGAATTTCTGAGTTCTGCCAACTTGTGGCTATCTCCTGTACCTACATGCCAAGTTTAGTGAAGATCTGTCGAGAGTGTGTGTTGATAAATGTAACGTGAAAGGCACTGAGGGTGGGGGTGGGTGGATGTTGCTGCCCCGCCCCCCGGGACCTGTACATGAATTTTGTTTATATCTGCAAAATTCCAGGTCATCCCCTGACCTACTTGCCAATTTTGGTGAAAATCTGTCGCGAAATGGCAACGTTAGCTCAAGACAAACAAACTTTGCCGCTTATTATATAGAAAGTGGGGAGGTGTCCTGTAAAGAGGATTATAGCTGAACTATGTTGATGCTGTGTCATGGACCCTTTTAGGTGATGTAAGGAGTTCTTCTAGTTCTGCAGTAAACAAATTGAAAAGTTACTCTGCTTTCCATCTCGTTATTATAGTCTAGTGTTAAACAATTTATCACAGTCTAGTGTTAAACAATTCTTATAAAATCACCCGGAAACACTCATGATTGCTTCACCACAAATCTTCCTTCAATTCTTCCTCTCTCCACCAATTTTCTTTAATTTACTGATATCATTTCCATGCTCCTTTTAAAGTAAGAATTTGAGCTGGTCATTCTAGTTTTTTGTCTCCTTGGCTAATTTGTTATTTGTTTAATAATCTAATCCTCTTTCCTGATGGCTCTATATCCACAATATGGGCAATACTGACATCCAGATGAGTGTCCAAAAAGACAGCAAATTATTCCATGTGCATTTTATTTTGATATACATTTTATTTGTAAGTTTATCTTCCAACAGCCTAACTATTTACAACCCCATATATTTGCATTTTTACAACCACATTGACACTATAGCAAACATGGGCATTCTTTCCCTCCCTATGAACCTTTTCTCGGTTCCTAAACCTATGCACTGCTACACACACACACACACCTTTTTTTTGCACACTCAAATTACATCCACTTTTCCATTCACACATAGCCAGTGCCTAATCCTATGAGTTCCTTGCTCCTAAAATCTGAGAGATATCGATCACGGGGTTGGAGAGTTAACAGATCAAAGGAAACCACTGAGAAATCCACTATTCCTACTCTGACATGCTCCATCATGATCCCAATATAAGAGGGTACCTATCTCTCAGGGAAGGGATGTGTTCGGGAGTGCTTTCCACTTGACGTAAAAATTTGATACAATGCAGTCTCTCTTATTCCCATTGAGGCTTAAAGTCCTATGAACATCTTTGTTCCTAAATCAATCCTCTGAGCTTTCCCTCAGCTCCTGTCCCTAATTTGCACTTCTCCTCGGACCCTTATATCCTTTCTATACCTCTTCACTCTTACACTTCAGTTCTATCACTCTTTATTCTTAAACTGATAGTGAATCTATTTTCCCCCTCTTCTCTACTCACCTCAACCAAGACAATGAGCCTATTTCTCACTTCTGTTGGTCACCTTTGTCTATATTCAATATAAGACGTCAAAAGCACATATAAAACAGCAAACATGCATAATACTTATTCCTACCACCAAGAGGACCATTTTCTTTCATCAAATTCTAATAAATTTTCCTTACTTCTGGTTGAGAGGTCGTTGGGTTCCGGCAGCCCAGTTGTCACCCCATTGACTGAAGCCCGACTTCACACACTAAATGCAGAATTCAAGAAAACAAGTTTCTGTTACCTTTTCCTATAAGGCGCTGTGTTCCGGCTGGACTCAGCCTGCAACCCTGACCTCCATGGTCCACTTTTCTCCATCAACCTCCTGGCTGGCTTGACAATTTTCCTGTGGTGGGAAAATGTGCCCAGGATGGAGTCCTCTACTTAAATCCTTGTTGCTCTTGCTTCTTCGGATCATTTAATTATTATTTGTAAAACTTCAGTGAATTAATTTTTTTAATTAAATTTACTACTGCAAATATTCAAAAAGTCAAATAACTTATCTGGAGTCTTTCTTGGTAGCAAAAATAAACAGTTTATTGCAGACAAAAACACAGCCAAGAGTTCACTGTAGGAATGAAGTCAGGATGAACCCAGTCTGCCGTCATAAAATGCTTCCAGAGGTGACTGATTTTTTTTAGGCTTGACCAAAATCCTTCCATACATTTTCTAATGACCCCTCCTGCTTTGGTCATTCAATCTTGATACCTAGAAGCATGGACTTATAATAATTGCATGGACTTCAGACAGGAATGAATGGAATTCTCTGTGATGTGCTCATCCTTGAATTACATTGATGGTTTTCACCACATTTATCATCACCGAGCTGGGCTGACTTGACACAGAGCGCCTTTTGGTGGATAATATAGTTCATTTTAACAGCCTCAACTCCACTGTGGTGAACCTTCCTGCACATCAAAGAAGCCAGCCCATTCTATGCACCTATCATCACTGAAGCCCTATTTGTTGTACCTCCACACAGCTTGTCCCAGGGCAGTTTCATGTCAGTCGCATCGATTGATACAGCTTCAAAAATGCTGTTACCCATAGTGGTGTCCTTTAGACTCCCAAGCTCAAGCAGTTCCTTGCTGATGCAAAAGTTGTAGTCAACTCCCCACAAAAAAAATAAATAAATAAATAAAAATAAAATAAAATAAATTAAACACCTGGGCTGTGTCCATAGCATCTGTGCTTTTGTCACATGCAATCAAGTAAAACTCAAATGCACTAGCTTTGCCTGACACTTTCGGTTTTATGTTAGCTGACAGGTCTTCAACTCGTCAGGCAACTGTTTTTCTGGACATAGTGACATCACTGAACTCTTGAGTTTTCTCAGGGCACATTTTCCTGGCAACTTTAGTGAGGCACTCTCTAATAAAATCACCATCTGAGAAGGGTTTTCCATGCTGGAGAATGAACTGAGCTACCTTGTAGATCTGTGGCTGGATTCTTATGCTGGAATGCAGTGTTTTCCTTTCTCCAAACATAACACTTCTCATTTAAACCAAAAAGTTATATTTTGGACTCATCCATCCACAAAACATTTTTCCAATAGCCTTCTGGCTTGTCCACATGATCTTTAGCAAATTCGAGATGAGCAGCAATGTTCTTTTTGGAGAGCAGTGGCTTTCTCCTTGCAACCCTGCCATGCACACCATTGCTGTTCGGTGTTCTCCTGATGGTGGGCTCATGAACATTAACATTAGCCAATGTGAGAGAGACCTTCAGTTGCTTAGAAGTTACCCTGGGGTCCTTTTTGACCTCGCCGAATATTCCACACCTTGCTCTTGGAGTGATCTTTGTTGGTCAACCACTACTGGGGAGGGTAACAATGGTCTTGAATTTCATCCATTTGTACATAATCTGTCTGACTGTGGATTGGTGGAGTCCAAACTCTTTAGAGATGGTTTTGTAACCTTTTCCAGCCTGATGAGCATCAACAATGCTTTTTCTGAGGTCCTCAGAAATTGTTTGTACCATGATACACTTCCACAAACATGTGTTGTGAAGAGCAGACTTTGATAGATCCCTGTTATTTAAATAAAACAGGGTGCCCACTCACACCTGATTGTCATCCCATTGATTGAAAACACCTGACTCTACTTTCACCTTCAAATTAACTGCTAATCCTAGAGGTTCACATATTTTTGCCACTCACAGATCTGTAATATTGGATCATTTTCCTCAATAAATAAATGACCAAGTATAATATTTTTGTCTCATTTGTTTAACTGGCTTATCTTTATCTACTTTTAGGACTTGTGTGAAAATCTGATGTTTTAGGTCATATTTATGCAGAAATATAGAAAATTCTAAAGGGTTCACAAACTTTCAAGCACCACTGTATATGAGTGACACCCTATAAACATTTGCTGCACAATTAAATATACATGGTATAATGCACAGTGTATCAAACTTTCAGAATAGCAACCAAATGAAACATACAACATACAACCTCTTTGGTTAATTCTAAGTACAAGTCATCCAAAAAAAGACTCAATACATCACAAAAGAAACACAATATTAGCATAATATAGACATCTTTTTAGTTAGTGTACAGCATTGGAAATTCCCCTTACTGAACTCAAGACCTAGTCAATATAAATCACAAAAAACTTTTATGATGTCACTTCAGTGAAATTAATAATCAATAATATGCTAGTTAGAAGTAATCATTTTGTTGCAGGTTACAAGCGTTATCATGATGAAACTGTGTAAAATTGCATCTAATGTTCTGTAATCTAGCTGGACAGAAAACAGAATATTGTGCAGTAGCAAAGCAAGCAACACGGGCTAACAAATGTAAGTGATATACTAGCCCAGGGGTTTTCAAAGTGTGGGAGAGTCAGCCCCCCCTCGGAGAGCAAATAAACAACAGTGCCCCCCCCTTACAATTTTTGTTGTTGCTATACTTAATGTTCCATTCGTATTTTTAAAAAATGGTTGTTGTACACATTTTTATTTTTTTATTTTTCACATTTTAAACATCTGTGCTTTTTAAAACATCTTGTTTTACACATTTTAAACATCTCATAGCATCGTTAGCTAGCACCTCTTGGCAGACAACACACTGTGGCAGTGGAGCATCTTCAGATCCAGTCCATGAAAATCCAAACTTTAAATAATCGTGGTCATACTTCCTTCTTTTTTCAGTCCCCCCAGGATTTTGAGGGGCCTTTTTTGTGATTGTTGCGGGCTAAAATGTCTGATGTTGTGGGGGTTTCCAAAAAATTGCGATGAAAGTTGCGGTGTTTTTTAGGTTTTTGTTGCGATTACATTGCGGGAGGAAGTGAAAGTTGCGAGAAATTGTTGCGATTTTCTCTTTTTGTGATTAAAATTGAGTGATATGTTAAATATTAAGTTATTACTGAAAAACTATTGATTAAAAAAACAAAGACACTGAGAAATGGTCCTATAAACAACTTTACCAATATAAAAGATTACCAGGACTACAAAAATGCAGAAAAATAGGCTTTACTTATCCAAATGCACCTGTTGGTTCAAAAGTTAAAGTGCATAGAACCTCACAGCACAACATGAAGTTACCTTAAAATATAATATAAATGCCTCAGCTTTCATGTAAGAAAAAAAACTATTAATACTAGTACTGTGTGCAGGTAGTCTCTCCTGAAGACTAAATTAAACAATAATTATAAACTAATAAAATAAATGACTCAGGCTTCATAGAAGAAAAAAAAAATTTGAACAGAATCTCACAGTATGATGCTGAAGCTGCCTAAACAATGGAAAATAAAATACCATTTTGGCAAAAATGTTGGCATCCATTAATTTCTTGTATTAAGTAAAAAAAAATTATGTAAAGTGCACACAGTCCTTCACTGTAAACATAACACACTTTCAGTAACAGAATTTAAGCCTACAGAAACACTGACTCACACATCATGCAATGTTGCCAGATACTGCTGACGTTTTCCAGTCCAAAATATGTTCAAAACCCACCAAAATGCACTTAAAACCGCCCAATCTGGCAACACTGCACGCATGCTGCTTCTCTTGAACGTATACACAGAAGTAAGGCGGAAGGTAGTTTGTCGATGTCACCTCAAGATGACGCCAAAGATTGGTCAAATTTGCGGGAAAGTTGCGGTGATTGGATATAATTGCAACACCGCCCTGAATTTGGGGGGATTGGTTGAATTTGCATTGAAGTTGCAAATCGCAACATCCTGGAGGATCTGGTTTTTTGCTTAGCCCAGACTCTGTCTCCTCACTCACTGTAGCTTTAGGTACTAAAAATCAATCCATTTTGTCTCTGGTAAAGGCTAGCTTAAGTTTGCTAAACGTCCGCAAGAGTAACTTATTCTGGCTTATTTTTCCTCACGTTGCGCCCCCCGAAGAACTCTGGTGCCCCCCCGGGGGGGGGGGGGGCACACTTTGAAAAGCCCTGTACTAGCCTATTTCATTGCATGAATAAATATTATACTCAGAGATGTTATATCTTTTGCACGTTTCTCCGCTGATTTTACTAATTACATTAGTCTTGTACAAAGTGAGAAGTAATAGATGCCCCCACGTCCCCTACCTCGGGCTTCTGGTCAAGAGGGCTGAGGTCAACCTACCTCCACATCTCACACTTCTGAATGGGAGACCAGAAAACAACCTGCCTAGCTCACAAACAAGAATCATGACGCACATTCCAACAGGTTAATGGATCCACATGGTGACCTAATATCATTGATGTGACATGCAAATGAGCTGATTGCACAAATGTCACCTTTTTTTGTTGTTGTGCTGACGCTCTGTGCCATCATTGCTGCTACTGGTTATAGTTAGTCTCATAGAGTGAGGATAAATCCTTTGACAAGTTCACTCCCAAATATTTAATATAGGAGGCATACCAGTTGAAATTGTATGCATTCTTGTTTAGTTATTATCATACTCTTGTAGGGAGAGGTGGGACACTGAAGCACTCAGACAAGCAGTTTCAGCACTTTGGCACCTCTTATTCTAGCTTTTCAGCTTTCAGTGGAAAAAATAAAGTTTCACTGTCTCACACATGCGTGTGCACACACACAAAACATGGCACAAAGGGAAGCTCTCTCTTCCTTCTCTCCTCTCCACCCCTTTATCTGCTCCCCGTCACTGGGAAAACATACACACAGCACATTAAATAAGAGAAGAAGAAGAAGAAGAAGCAGCCTTTTATCACACGTACCCTCAAGCACAGACTTAAGCACACAATGAAATTCCTCCTCTGCATTTAACCCATCTAAAGCAGTGAACACACACATGCACACACAAGTGAGCAACGAGCACACACACATACCCAGAGCAGTGGGCAGCTATGCTACAGCGCCCGGGGAGCAGTTGGGGGTTCGGTGCCTTGGTCAAGGGCACTTCAGCCCAACCTTCAAGCCATGGTTGCCCCATGTTAATTTAACCGCATGTCTTTGGACTGTGGGGGAACTGGAGCACCTGGAGGAAACCCACACAGACATGGAGAGAACACGCAAACTCCACACAAAGGCCTTCGTTGGCCACTGGACTTGAACCCAGAACCTTCTTGCTGTGAGGTGACAGTGCTAACCACTACACCACACAGGTACAATCACTCTGCCACTCACCTTCCCTGGCTTTGCTCTCCATTCACAAACTGGCGCTTGACCATGACTCTGCTGCCACATACCCCCACCTCCTGACTCAGCCTGAGGAGCCATGTGGCCTGCGGCTGACCCCCCCCTCCAAAAAAAGGGAGAGGTAGTTTGCCACCACCATCTGTGCCCCCAGACTGTGGACCACCTTGAACTTAAAGGGCTGGAGAGCTGGATACCAACGGGGGATTCGCACATTGGCATCTTTCATGTGGTGGAGCCACTGGAGCAGGGTGAGATCCGAGCAGAGGGTGAACAGGCATCCCAGCAGGTAGTACTGGGGGGTAGGGACCGCCCACTTGATAGACAAGCACTCTCTCTCAATTTTGCTATACTTAGTCTCTCGCATGGAGAGCCTGTGGCTTATGTATAGCACTGGGTGCTCCTTCCCCTCCACCATTCACACCTACGGTCAATTTAGAGTCACCAGTTAACCTGGTCATGATTCATGGTCATGGCGCTGCTCTGCTGGCGAGATGGAGAAGGGCTACGGTTGCGCGTCTTTTGTTTGTCTGTTGTTTTTCTGTTTTATGTCTTTCTTCAATGGACTAATAGCGCAGATTTATTGGATGTCATTTCTCATGCCCTGTGGCTTATCTTGCGTGTATGTGGTGGAAATTTGCGGAGAATGGAGGCAATCGCGTTGGCGTGGCTGATCCTGTCTGGCCTAGCCACGCAATGTTTGGAGGTAGGCCCCAGCAACAACAGCGGCCTGAGAACGTACAGCTGTGTGGAACTACTAGGACTACGGAACAGTGGAATACCACCTGCGCCTGATCTCCTGCGGGATGTTCCCGGAGAACTGCGATGGCATCGGGGGAAGAAACACCGGCAGATCAGGGTCAGGAAGAGAGGTAGGAGAGGCAGCATTAGGCGGCGCATTCAGTCAGCCACCAAGCTACCATTGCCGCCTATGCTCCTATGCAATCCCCATTCCCTTAAAAACAAGCTGGATGACCTGCGTCAACAGGTCGGAGCATGCTACGAGTACCGTGAGTCTGGCATTATGGCTTTTACAGAGACTTGGTTCACAAATGATATTCCTGATAACTATATTCAAATCGAGGGTTTTTCGCATTTGCATTTGGACAGGAACGCAAACTCTGGCAAACTTCGTGGCGGGGGTGTGTGTATGTATATAAAGGACGGTGCCAAAACTTTGCTGTGAGAGATAAAATATGCACACCTGATTTAGACCCCGTCCACACGTAGCCGGGTATCTGCTAAATCGAAGATATTTTTCTACATTTTGGCCTGTCATCCACATGAAAACACATCAAAAACGAATATTTAAAAAAACTCCGGGCAAAGTGAAGATTTTTGAAAACTCCGTGTATGCCTTTTCGTGTAGACAGAGATAACCGGAGTTTTGCGTTTTAGAACGTCACAATCTGCGCCAAAAAAAATGACAACAAATCTGCCCTGACGTCAAACGTGCGACCTTTGTTTACTGCAGAAGCCAGATTAAGCATGGACAAAGAGTAATGGATCGGAGTAGTGCCTTGAAAGCGTTAATTATTGTGCAGGTGCTATTTACATGTTTAATTTTAGAAGTCCAACTACTGCTCCAAGAGCACAGGTGACGGACAACATTGCGGTCGGTGATTTACCCCATCTTAACCACTCCACGTAGGCATGTTCCTCGCCGAAATCGTCGACGCCGCTTTTGGATCAGACCGGGACGCACTGCCAGCTGGTGGGAAAACTTTGGGGAAATAATGCCATCTACAGGTTTGGAATGCTTATGAATGTGATTGAAAACGCAAATGTTCGGTTATGTGTGGAAGGGATTTTTTTTCGAAGACGAGGTGGTGTGGATAAAACATTTTTATAAACGGGGGGAAATGTTCGGTTTTAAAAATACCCGGCTACGTGTGTACATGGCCTTAGAACTTTTGTGCGTGACCCTGCGACCACATTATCTCCCCAGAGAATTCAGCAACTTGTTTATTTGTGTCGTGTACGTCCCTCCCAGTGGGAACGCAAGCAGAGCTGCAAACTTAATTGCTGACTATGTCCATCGTCACTTACAAAGTAAGCCTGATGCCCCAATATTCATACTGGGCGATTTCAATCATTGCTGTTTAAACAAAACACTTCCGGGCTTTGACCAATGTTAAGTGCAATACCAGAAATGAGAGACTACTGGACAAATGCTATGGCAATGTTAAACAGGCTTACACTGCCAAAGCCAGACCATCACTTAAGGACTCGGATCATAACGTAATTCACCTGCTCCCCACATACCGCTCTGTATTCAAATCAACTAAACCCGAAATACACACAATTAAGCTATGGACAAGTGAAAAATCGGAGGAATTAAAGGGATGCTTTCTCAGCACTGACTGGGACGTTTTCCTCAAAGATGCGGACATAGATAGTGCGACGGAATCCATCACTGATTATATCAACTTTTGTATTGATGCTGTCATACCGTCCAAAACTGTTAAACGGTATCCCAACAACAAACCGTATTTTAACAATGACATTAACCAGTGTATCAAATGAAAAAAAGCTGCTTTTAAGGTGGGGGATAAGGTTGCAATTCGAGCGGCCCAAAAGGATCTGAACTTTCACATAAGAACAGCGCGGCGGCAACACAAGGAGCGCGCAGAACAAGACTTGGCGGAATGCAATGCAAAGAAGTTGTGGGACTCGATCAGACAAATGACAAATATGACTGCAAAAAGGAAGCCCTTGTCTGCTCTCAATGAAAGGGCTAGGGCAAACGAACTGAATAATTTTTACATGCGTTTTAATGTGGACAATAGTGCAGAATGTGCCGATGTTTTGAAAAATGTGGTGTGTGACCTCAATGCGCATAGGATTGAAATTCAGCTGGAAACGGTAGTTATAATGTTTAAATGTATTAATACTAAGAAGGCTACAGGGGCAGACGGCTTGTCTGCCTTTATCCTGAAGTCTTTTGCGGACGAATTATCTCCAGCTTGGCAAACTATTTCAGTTATCTATTGACTCCTACAGTATACCAAAGCTATGGAGGACTTCCATTATTTTACCTATTCCTAAAAAGGCTAGTCCTCAAGAGGATAATGACTACCGGCCCGTGGCCATCACCTCAAACGTTTTTAAATCATTTGAGAAAATAATGATAGGGAAACTTCGCACAGATGTGCAACCTGTTCTTGATAAATATCAGTTTGCCTACACCGGGAATCGCAGCACAGGCGATGCTATTGCAAAAATAATGCATCTGGTGCTTAAACATCTTGAAAATCCCACTGGATATGCTAGACTTCTTTTTGTTGATTTTAGTTCCGCTTTTAATCTTATCCAGCCACACATTCTTCTTGAAAAGTTAATTCAGCTGAATGTAAATCCATTTTTAATTAGGTGGTATTATTCTCTCTTATCAAATAGGCCACAACAGGTCAAGTTTAATTCTACGTTGTCTGATATGACGTCATGCAGTATTGGCGCGCCCCAGGGTTGCGTCAGCTCACCTTTTTTGTTCACCTTGTACACCAATGACTGTGAGAGTCCTGGGCCAAATCAGTACATTGTTAAATTCTCAGATGACACTGTTATTCTTAGCCTCCTCACTAAACATGGTGATTTGAACATTCACCAAACAGCAGTAGATACGTTTGTTAATTGGTGTGATTCACATTTCTTACATATTAACACAAAAAAGACAGTAGAGATGGTGCTAGATCCCAAATCCCTCTGTGGCCAGGGCACAGTGGCTATACATGGCCAGGCCATTGATCAGGTGAGCACTTAAGTACCTGGGGGTGCATATAGACAGCTGGCGCACCCAGGTGACTAATGTTTGTATCAGAATCCACCAGCGTCTTCATTTTCTGCGCAGACTCAGAGTATGTAAAAACATAATGTTAATTTTCTACAGAGCCACAATTGAGTCTGTTCTCCGTTATGGCATTACCTGCTGGTTTGGCAATCTAACAGTAAAGCACAGGGCGGAAATCTCAAGCCTCATTAAAACTGCAGGCAGGATTATGGGGGTGATGCCCCCCCCCCCTTAACCTACAGGAGCTCTTTGAGCAGGCCACTATTAGACAGGCGAATGTCATTGCATCAGATTGTGATCATGTACTGAATGGAGAATATATCCTTTTGAACTCTGGGAGGAGATTTAGATTCCCTCTGTGTAAACACAATCATTACAAACATTCCTTCATACCCCAGTCTATTAAACTACTGAATAAACAGGGAAGGAATGGGATTGAGTGGGACAAAATGGACCTCTTTAGTTAGGGATTGTACTGCAGTTGGTGATGAAATGAAGTAAGGACTGTGAGGGTGTTAGCTAGGTGGGGGGTATGCATGAATGAATGTATCCTTGCTCTTACTATCTTTTAAATTATGGAATGAATGTAATTTTAGATATTTATTATAGTATGAATGTGTGGTGGATGGGGTGGTGCTGTGGAGTGGTGTGGGAGTGCTGGAGGGAGGGATGGTATGGACTTGATGGGACAGGGGCAGTGGGTTAGGACATCCAATGTCTCTGTACCTTCCAACCTATCCCTGTCTTTTGTATGTCTCACTGGTAACGTATTGCACGTTACTTTTATCTGGGTTTTTTTTGGTGTTTTGTCTTTTTTGTCTTTTTATGGTGCTGCAACCACCCTGTCTCCAAGACAAATTTCTCCTTGGTGGAGACTAATAAAGAAACCTAACCTAACCATCTGGGACAAAATGGCCCCCAGCCCTCTCTCCAATGTCTGCAAAATAAAAAGGACAGAGAAGTCAGGGGAGTGTATAAGTGGCCCACCACACAGTGCAGCTTTTACTTGGGTGAAGGCCTGTTGGCACTGCTCCATCCACCGGACCAGATCTGGTGCTCCTGTTTTAATTAGATCAGTCAGCGGGCTGGTGATGTCCGAATAACTTGGCACAAACCTATAAGTAGCCAGCCAGCCCCAGGAACCATCTCACCCCCTTTTTGGTCTTGGGCCTCAGACAGGTCACAACTGCTGTGGTCTTGTTAATTTGGGGCTGCACCTGCCCATGACTCAAGTGGAAGCCCAGATATCATACTTCCACCCATCCAATTGCATACTTCTTTGGGGTAGCCATGCATCCTGCATGCCTCAACGACCCAAGCACAGCTCTGAGGTGTTTCATGTGCCTTGGTCAATCATTACTGTATATAATAATGTTGCCAAGGTGGGCCATGGTATAGGCAGCATGTGGGTGGAGTATTTTGTCCATGAACGGCTGAAATGTTGTGGGAGCCCTAAATAACTTGAATGGAAGGGTGACAAATTAATGCAAGCCAACTGGGGTGGAAAAGGTCATTTTCTCTCTAGATAAATAGTCAAGTCAAGTCTATTTGTATAGCGCTTTTAACAATAAACATTGTCGCAAAGCAGCTTTACAGAATTTGAACGACTTAAAACATGAGCTAATTTTATCCCTAAGCTATCCCCAATGAGCAAGCCTGTGGCGATGGTGGCAAGGAAAAACTCCCTCAGACGACATGAGGAAGAAACCTCGAGAGGAATAGCCTCTAGCTTTTACACAGGAAAACACACACACACCATTCACTGAGCGACTGTTGAGAGTTTAAATACCTTGTTGATGTGAGAGGTCAGAGAAAAATGGTTAGATTGGTTCAGGCTGCCAGGAAGGATATAGTAACTCAAATCACTCTTTATAACTATGGCAAGCAGAAAAGCATCTCAGCCTGCTCAAACAACCAACCAATCAACCAACCAACCAAACAAACAAAAATATACACACACAAAAAAAAACCCACCCACCAAAATTGAGTTGGATGGGCTATAACTACAGAAGACCACACTGGGATCCACTCCTGTCAGCTAGGATCAGGAAACAGTGATTTAATCTATGTTTCTATTAAACACTGTACAGTATACATAAACTGATCAGGAGTTTTGCTTCAGATCAAAAGTGCTGGCTGTGCATGCAGTATGATCTAATTTTATATTAGTCAGTTTAGTAATAGGGCAATTCCATGTAAATGTCAACCTCGCCATGCAAAAATAAAGCAACATGTAATACATCAAAACCACTCCCAGAGATATCACCTAGGCCTGTATTTTACAGATGTGAATAAGTTGAACCAATTTGTAACCAACCTAATATGTCACAGTCAGTCTTTCTTTCTTATAATGTAAACCCCAAGCTAAAATCAACTTTGATCATGTACAATTCTATATTATTGGCACAAGCCACAGAAATGTATGCTAAAATCCACAAAACAGCAAAACAATAGCCATCCTAAATATTATTTAAGAACTTTGATAGTTTTAGCTGATATTTAGAGAGTTTTTCAAAGGGTTATGGTGGTTAAATTGCTGATTTTCTAAACATATGCCATGTCTATTTCAGACGCGTCACATCCATAACGGAATTTCGTCACATCCATAACGCTGACTTTTCCTTCCGAAACTCTGCATGAAATACAAAATATTTTAAACAAAGATTTTTTAATATTCACCTTGGACCCCTCTATCAAATGGATCTCTCCATTTCGACATTAGGTTTACAATTTCACAGAGTTTGATAAAAATGTACAGTCACCCAAGAAAAGTGATACTTTTTCTGTCACATCCATAACGCATCTTTTATTGGCATTTTCTGGCATGCCCTAGATGTACTATGGGAATTGTTCTTGTTCTATCACTTCTCCAGTATGGTACAGCCTTAAAATATGCAACACCTGTTTAAATACTGGGAGACGATAAAACATGCACTGGGTCATTTGTTGCCATTTTGAGTTCAAGTGTCACGTCCATAACGCTGGAATTGCTCAATACAAACTTTGTTTCTTCATTTTTGTTTAGCTCAGAGAACAAACAGTCTCAATATGTTGTAACCTGACTGATGACTCAAAGCAACTCACAAATGGTTGGTTTAGCCTGGTTATCAAGCATATTGCATTTAAAGAAGAGGAGGAAGCCTTCATTTTTGTCACATGTACACCAGAGCAAAGAAAAATTCCTCCTCTACGTTTAACCCATCTGAAGCAGTGAAGATACACATGCGCATACAAGTGAGCAACAAGCACACACACAGCAGTGGGCAGGTGTAGCATAGCTACAACACGCGGAGCAGCTGGGATACTTCTGCCATGGATAGAGATGAAAATGCTGTTCATTCCCTCACGTTTTTTCCTGCCAATCCAGGAAATCAAACCAACGACCCTTTGGGCCCAAGGCTGCTTCTCTAAAATTTAGGCTATGGCTGTCCAAATTTAGCATATTCCTAAGATTACCTGCTACATCCAGCACCCTTGCTCCTGGTGTACACCTAACTAAAGATGCTGGTGCATCTTAAAGGTCATAGGCAACGGTTGTCAATTTATGCACATTTGAAACTTTAAATGTTAAAAAACCCTCTGTAATTTTCTTCTGGTCCCAAGAAGTATTGTTAATAAGTAATAATTAAAATAAGTTAGCACGGATCACGGCGAATTTCTGTTCGGCGATTTTCGTGACCACTCGGCGTGCGATGTCATTCAAGACAAACCAACTGCTTGAGTTGAGTCCACTTCCGTTTACTTACATTGCCGTTTGGCTTGAGTGCAGACGTGCGTTCAGGAATTTCCAAAGAAAAACCATGCCTTATTGTTGTGCAATTAACTGTAACAATGGGACCGGTTCAGGAAGAATTTTTTACCTTTTACCGAGAGAGGAGAAGAGGCAGAGCGAGAGGGTTGGCTTTCTCCGAAAAAGGAGAAGAGGCGGAGCGAAAGGGTTGTCTTTTTCCGATAAAGGAGAAGAGGCGGAGCGAGAGGGTTGTCTTTTTCCGATAAAGGAGAAGAGGCGGCGCGAGAGGGTTGTCTTTTTCCGAAAAAGGAGAAGAGGCGGAGCGAGAGGGTTGTCTTTTTCCGAAAAAGGAGAAGAGGCGGAGCGAGAGGGTTGTCTTTTTCCGAAAAAGGAGAAGAGGCGGAGCGAGAGGGTTGTTTTTTTTCCGAAAGAGGAGAAGAGGCGGAGCGAGAGGGTTGTCTTTTTCCGAAAGAGGAGAAGAGGCGGAGCGAGTGGGTTGGCTTTTTCCGAAAGAGGAGACGAGGCGGAGAGTGTGGATTGGCTTTTTCCGAAAGAGGAGACGAGGCGGAGCGAGCGGGTTGGCTTTTTCCGGAAGAGGAGACGAGGCGGAGCGAGCGGGTTGGCTTTTTCCGGAAGAGGAGACGAGGCGGAGTGAGCGGGTTGGCCTTTTCCGAAAGAGAAGAGGGAGTGGATTGTGCGCGTGAAACAAAATCAAGCAGTCAAAGAAGAAACGGACCAGCAACACTCAAGCAAAAAGGAGAAGATTGGAGGTAAACATTTTTACTTTTGCTTGCAATTGACAAGTAAAGAATCCTGAGGGATCCTGTACAATCACTGTGGAATGAGACAAAGGGATATTTCCTCGCTTACCGGCGCACTGTCAAGTAATCGTTACCTATATCCACTAGGGTTTAATTATTCTTCAAAAGGGCTCTTATTTAGTATTACAACAAAAGTAGGAATTTATCATAACTACCAGGATAAATCGCTTGGGCACGAGTCTTGTCAGAGTCAGCCGAGTCGCTGTCCGATTCCAAGGCTGCACGGTCAAACCAGTGAGCCACATTCACCAATTGCTTCGCAACGGCCATAGGTTCATACATATATGATTTCACCTCTCGATATTCAATTTGGAGAATTCCTACTTCAAAATTGCTATCAGACATTTTACACAACCTCTCACGATCAAAGTCCGTACACGTGCGCTTGGTTTGCAAGTAAACACAACTGCTCCCAGTCTGTTTGTCTTAAATGACATCATGACAACTGTCCCCTGGCGGTGAAAGTGCGCATAAGTGAGATGTAAACAAACCTTTGGAAATTGAGCAAAACAGTATATTTTAACTGTTTTATTCAATTTCAGGGTGCAAATTAGACACTAGGAAGATTGAATTTGCTTTTTGGGTCGTTCTTCTAGACAAAGTTGATATTCTATGTTTCACCATTGCCTATGACCTTTAAGGTCTAGCTAACTTCATGTGCCTTAAGATAAGACAAAATAAAACTCTGGCAGAATAGGAAAGTGAAAATACAGCACAGTACAAATTGCTGATGAAAAAAGGGAGGGAAAATTGTATAGTTTAAATGCTGACAAGCAAGAAACTCCTGGCAAATTATTTGAAAACAGGAACCACATCACAAGATATACATCTACAAGAATACAAGATCTTCACAATCTTCATACAGAGGTTTCTTGTCTGAAATGTTACCTTTACTTAATAGTTCAAGTATTAATAGTACAATTACAATATAATTGTATAATCATTTTTGAAAATTATATTGTGAAAACATTTCATATAAAAATTACACAAGTATTAAAACATATGGGACTAAATGAATGTCTAAGGGAAGAACTACCATCTGACAACCAACCAACCAAACAAAAAAAATCTCTCCACTGTACATTTGGCTTGAATAATGTACATTTGGCTTTAATAATCTCCATCAACAATGGAGATATTAAATTAGTAAACTATTAGCAGAAACCCTTTTCGGGCTCTTTGACTCTGGTGAGATGGTAGAACAAACATATCACTGTGATAATGGCATAAGACCCTGCTCTGGGCTTTTTAAATTGGGTAAGAACATTCTGATTTGGTGGACATGCTGTATTAAGAATGAATACAGAATTTAATGCAGAACATTGATTATCAGCTTCAGGTGACAGGGCAGAAAGAAAGAGCACAGCAGTATTTACACCAGCCTTTAATGGGAAAATCTACTTAAAGAAGGAAATAAAAATCTACTTAAACCAGGAAATATTGTTAATGCATTATGTCTTAAGGGCTTTTTTTTTTATTTGAAATGCATTCTGTCCGTTCATTTATTTGCCATGTAGCTCCACAGACTACAACTTTGGGGTGGGAGTGTTCAAGCAGTCAACCCAAAATAGCAGTTTGAAACCTGAGGTGAAGCATGAGTTTTGGATTTGGAGGGAAAAAAAATCCAGTTGAAAAGAAAAAAAAAATCATACAAAAGCTTTTGGGGTTATGTTACATTTTTCAAGTTATTTCCCATGTTTGAAATAAAGCAAAGGGCTAAGCAAATAATAATATGTAGATTAAAATGTATATACCAAAATAGGACATTATACATTGTCAACTGGCATTAAAAACATTAAAACAGCAGCCCTGGTTTACCACTAAGGGCAATGGTAATTACCTGGATACATTCTTGTGAGTGTGTGAACACATGACAAAATTTTCTAACAAAGTCAGGTAGTGACATTTGGTGCAGTATTTGATGATCTAGGATTCACAAAACCATTCTATTCAGAGGCATTCTATTTTGCCACTCCTAACTGCCAGGAGTGGTGAGAATTACCTGGGCTCTTATAATTTTATCAGGAAAAAAGACAAACATAAGTATGAGAAGGAGATGCAAGTCACAGTGTTGAACCGTGGCATTGATCTGAGGACTGGACGCCAGTCACCCGATATAAATACAACCCCGATTCCAAAAAAGTTGGGACAAAGTACAAATTTTAAATAAAAAAACAGAATGCAATAATTTACAAATCTCAAAAACTGATAGTGTATTCACAATAGAAAATAGACAACATATCAAATGTCGAAAGCGAGACATTTTGAAATTTCATGCCAAATATTGGCTTATTTGAAATTTCATGACAGCAACACATCTCAAAAAAGTTGGGACAGGGGCAATAAGAGGCTGGAAAAGTTAAAAGGTACAAAAAAGAAACAGCTGGAGGACCAAATTGCAACTCATTAGGTCAATTGGCAATAGGTCATTAACATGACTGGGTATAAAAAGAGCATCTTGGAGTGGCAGCGGCTCTCAGAAGTAAAGATGGGAAGAGGATCACCAATCCCCCCCAAATCTGCGCCGACAAATAGTGGAGCAATATCAGAAAGGAGTTCGACAGTGTAAAATTGCAAAGAGTTTGAACATATCATCTACAGTGCATAATATCATCAAAAGATTCAGGGAATCTGGAAGAATTCTCTGTGCGTAAGGGTCAAGGCCGGAAAATCACACTGGGTGCCCGTGATCTTCGGGCCCTTAGACGGCACTGCATCACATACAGGCATGCTTCTGTATTGGAAATCACAAAATGGGCTCAGGAATATTTCCAGAGAACATTATCTGTGAACACAATTCACCGTGCCATCCGCCGTTGCCAGCTAAAACTCTATAGGTCAAAGAAGAAGCCGTATCTAAACATGATCCAGAAGCGCAGACGTCTTCTCTGGGCCAAGGCTCATTTAAAATGGACTGTGGCAAAGTGGAAAACTGCTCTGTGGTCAGATGAATCAAAATTTGAAGTTCTTTATGGAAATCAGGGACGCCGTGTCATTCGGACTAAAGAGGAGAAGGACGACCCAAGTTATCAGCGCTCTGTTCAGAAGCCTGCATCTCTGATGGTATGGGGTTGCATTAGTGCGTGTGGCATGGGCAGCTTACACATCTGGAAAGACACCATCAATGCTGAAAGGTACAGTTAGGTCCATATATATTTGGACACTGACAATTTTTTTTTTTTTTTTACCTGTTTACTGAAACATTCAAGTTATAGTTATATAATGGACATGGACATAAAGTCAATACTTTCAGCTTTCATTTGAGGGTATCCACATTAAAATTGGATGAAGGGTTTAGGAGTTTCAGCTCCTTAACATGTGCCACCCCGTTTTTAAAGGGACCAAAAGTAATTGGACAATTGACTCAAAGGCTATTTCATGGGCAGGTGTGGGCAATTCCTTCGTTATGTCATTCTCAATTAAGCAGATAAAAGGCCTGGAGTTGATTTGAGGTGTGGTGCTTGCATTTGGAAGATTTTGCTGTGAAGAAAACATGCAGTCAAAGGAGCTCTCCATGCAGGTGAAACAAGCCATCCTTAAGCTGCGAAAACAGAAAAAACCCATCCAAGAAATTGCTACAATATTAGGAGTGGCAAAATCTACAGTTTGGTACATCCTGAGAAAGAAAGAACTGGTGAACTCATCAATGCAAAAAGACCTGGATGCCCACAGAAGACAACAGTGGTGGATGATCGCAGAATAATTTCCATGGTGAAGAGAAACCCCTTCACAACAGCCAACCAAGTGAACAACACTCTCCAGGAGGTAGGCGTATCAATATCCAAATCTACCATAAAGAGAAGACTGCATGAAAGTAAATACAGAGGGTTCACTGCACAGTGCAAGCCACTCATAAGCCTCAAGAATAAAAAGGCTAGATTGGACTTTGCTAAAAAAACATCTAAAAAAAAGCCAGCACAGTTCTGGAAGAACATTCTTTGGACAGATGAAACCAAGATCAACCGCTACCAGAATGATGGCAAGAATAAAGTATGGCAAAGGCGTGGTACAGCTCATGATCCAAAGCATACCACATCATCTGTAAAACAGGGCGGAGGCAGTGTGATGGCTTGGGCATGCATGGCTGCCAGTGGCACTGGGTCACTAGTGTTTATTGATGTGACACAGGACAGAAGCAGTCGGATGAATTCTGAGGTATTCAGAGACATACTGTGTGCTCAAATCCAGGCAAATGCAGCCAAACTGATTGGTCGGCGTTTCATAATACAGATGGACAATGACCCAAAACATAAAGCCAAAGCAATCCAGGAGTTTATTAAAGCAAAGAAGTGGAATATTCTTGAATGGCCAAGTCAGTCACCTGATCTCAACCCAATTGAGCATGCATTTCACTTGCTAAAGACTAAACTTCAGACAGAAAGGCCCACAAACAAACAGCAACTGAAAACCGCTGCAGTAAAGTCCTGGCAGAGCATTAAAAAGTTGGAAACACAGCATCTGGTGATGTCCATGAGTTCAAGACTTCAGGCAGTCATTGCCAACAAAGGGTTTTCAACTAAGTATTAGAAATGAACATTTTATTTACAATTATTTAATTTGTCCAATTACTTTTGAGCCTCTGAAATGAAGGGATTGTGTTTAAAAAATGCTTTAGTTCCTCACATTTTTATGCAATCATTTTGTTCAACCCACTGAATTAAAGCTGAAAGTCTGAACTTCAACTGCATCTGAATTGTTTTGTTCAAAATTCATTGTGGTAATGTACAGAACCAAAATTAGAAAAATGTTGTCTCTGTCCAAATATTTATGGACCTAACTGTATATCCAGGTTCTAGAGCAACACATGCTCCCATCCAGACGACGTCTCTTTCAGGGAAGACCTTGCATTTTCCAACATGACAATGCCAAACCACATACTGCATCAATTACAGCATCATGGCTGCGTAGAAGAAGGGTCCGGGTACTGAACTGGCCAGCCTGCAGTCCAGATCTTTCACCCATAGAAAACATTTGGCGCATCATAAAACGGAAGATACGACAAAAAAGACCTAAGACAGTTGAGCAACTATAATCCTACATTAGACAAGAATGGGTTAACATTCCTATCCCTAAACTTGAGCAGCTTGTCTCCTCAGTCCCCAGATGTTTACAGACTGTTGTAAAAAGAAAAGGGGATGTCTCACAGTGGTAAACATGGCCTTGTCACAACTTTGAGATGTGGTGTTGTCATGAAATTTAAAATCACCTAATTTTTCTCTTTAAATGATACATTTTTCTCAGTTTAAACATTTGATACGTCATCTATGTTCTATTCTGAATAAAATATGGAATTTTGAAACTTCCACATCATTGCATTCCGTTTTTATTTACAATTTGTACTTTGTCCCAACTTTTTTGGAATTGGGGTTGTAGTACTACAGGGCATGCACCCAGAACAGCAAAAAACATACCTTGAATCCCTACTTTTAAGAAGTGCTGCATTTGTGAATCAATTGATACACACAATTGTGAGGAGAAACTAGTAAATCAAACACAAGGTCACCCCAGAGTTATCTAGGCACAAACACACATGAAGGGAGATTTTTGCCAGAGCATCCAGTTCTCCTGGTTTCATCCATTCCTGAAACGGCTTCAAGGTCTTTGTACTGGGGCTTTTTTTTTTTTTTTAAAGATTTTTTTGGGGGCTTTTTTCAACTTTATTGGATAGGACAGTGTAGAGACAGGAAATGAGTGGGAGAGAGAGATGGGGAGGGATTGGGAAATGACCTCGGGTCGGAATCGAACCCGGGTCCCCGGATTTATGGTATGGCGCCTTATCCACAACGCCCCGTACTGGGGCTTTTAAGTTCAGGTGTGTGTGTAAAATGCACTCGTGTATACCTTTCCTATCAAAGGCCATATCATGTAAATATTGTGTACACGTGGGCCGATGTGTATGAGGGGAGACGAAAAAGGAGGAATGACAGCTGTACAACAGAAGTATACACTATATTGACACACAATTCAATACAAGACTCTGTAGAAAGGTCTCAGCATGGTGCATACACTCAAGCTGATCCTCATCACTGGTTGCTAGGAGGAGTGAAATAGAACACACAACAGGAAAAAATACAAGTAATTTATCTGATCATTTTTAATTGCTGGAATATACCAGTCAAATGCAATAATTAAAAATAAGTTTCATTCACCTTTACTGTTAAAAATTACAAGCAAACATGCTTTGATTTAAGTTAATGTTTAAATCCCCAGACCGTTATGTTTAACAGTATGTATGAGTAGTATTTTTTTAACGTGATCATGAATGTGGTTTCTATTTTTAAATTTTTTTGGGGGGAAAAATTATATAAAATATTTGGAATTTTTTTAAAACCTTGACTTGATCTTTTGTCCACCTGCATTCATTTGACACACCTGTAAGCAGTGGACATTAAAAAAAAAAAACACCCCTGAAACAAGCATCTTCTCTGTCCATATGCTACAGTCACAAAGACTGGATAGTATCATCTAAAATTGTCGTTTTATTTTTTTTTCACATTCTTAAATGACAGAGTGTATCAGTGCAGATAATGGCTAAGTCAAATACAAAGATGGACCCTGAGGAGTTGATTTAACTACTGAGTGTCCTTAATCTTAACTTCACAACCTTAATTTCCTCAGCTGCTATTAAATTGCATTTTTGTTTATTTAGTCCTTTCAACATTGTTTTTTTTACCCATTTTCTATTATTATGTTTTCACTTCTCTCTTGTTTTAACTATTGCATTTCACCCTATTTCTGTTTTATTAATGGCTTCCGTTTAATAGTGATTTTTTTTTCCCTTCTGTTTTTCTTTCTGCTTGGTTCAGAGACACTCGGTCAGAGGTCCTACTGGCTTGATTTCTTGTCTTTCTGAAAGCTAAAGCTGGTACGTCGGCTGAGTTTGCGTTGCTTCTGTGCAAAATACTCAGCTCTTGAGGTGCTGGCTCGAGACTCAAGGATGTAGTTCACCTGATAGACAATCAAGAAGATTAAAGATGAAATATTGTTCAGTGATGACAATGTATTCCAACATTCTATCCTTAAAAAATTACAATTTTATGATGCCTCTTGAAAATAATAATAAATGGTGTTCCATTGCTCTCCAACGTTCCCCATTATGTGACTGTCTACTGAGAGTATATGGGGGGAGGAACTGAAAGAAACACCCCACAACATTTAATGACACTAAAAAATTTGGGATGATACTTCACCTTTAGCACAATCTCGTTGACTGTAGCAGCATCACATTCAAAGTAAAGGACCTTGTAGTCATGGTTGCTAAGATATGTGAGCTTAAATATTGCATGACCTGCAAGAATATAAAAAAAATTGCAACATTTATGTTAGTCCATTACAAATTCCATTCAAAATCAAATTTGCTGTCTGCCCCCCAAAAAAATTCTATTTACAGGTGACACCTGAAAGTAATGGAATGGCAAGGCCAGTTCTTTTGTTTTTGCTATACACTAAAAAGACATTTGGATTTGATATCAAAAGCTGAAAAATGAGATGACGGCTCAGAACTTCAACTCCCATTTCCTGATATTTACATCCAGATGTGTTAAAACAACTTAGAACACAACACTGTTGGTGGCAAACCAGTGTTCCAAGTTGTTTAACACATCTACCTGTAAATATCAGGAAATAAAAGCTGAAATTCTGATCTAATCATCTTATTCATCTTTTAATTTCAAACCCAGATATTTTCAGTATGTAGCAACAACAAAAGAATTAGCCTTGACATTCCAGTACTTTTAGAAAAGACTGCATGAATTTTCCTGGCAAGTACTTATTCTGAAATTGGAGAAAAAAAAGAAACAAGTAAACACAAGGTTTATACATGTGAGCAAGAAACTAAAGTCAACTCTGGTAGCATAAGTAAAAAGGGTGGTTTGTATCAGCACAATTTTAGCTGTACTTCATCTTAGCAACCTGGAGAACATTATACCGTATCAGTGGTCGAAATACTTTTTCATGATATTCTAATTATATTACCAGCACCTGTATTTGCAGAAAATATTTCCAAATTGCAGAACAAAATTTTGACATTCTGCAATATTGCAGAACACTGGAAAAAAGTTTATTTCAGTAATTCCATTCAAAAAGTGAAACTTGAATAATGTATGCATTCCACACAGACTGATACATTTCACGTGTTTATTTCTTTTAATTTTGATGATTATAACTGACAACTAATGAAAACCCCAAATTCAGCATCTCAGAAAATTAGAATATTGTGAAAAGGTTCAATATTGAAGACAGCTGGTGCCACACTCTAATCAGCTAATTAACTCAAAACACCTGCAAAGGCCTTTAAATGGTCTTTCAGTCTAGTTCTGTAGGCTACACAATCATGGGGAAGACTGCTGACTTGACAGTTGTCCAAAAGACGACCATTGACACCTTGCACAAGGAGGGCAAGACACAAAAGGTCATTGCTAAAGAGGCTGGCTGTTCACAGAGCTCTGTGTCCAAGCACATTAATAGAGAGGCGAAGGGAAGGAAAAGACGTGGTAGAAAAAAAAAAGTGTACAAGAAATAGGGATAACCGCACCCTGGAGAGGATTGTGAAACAAAACCCATTCAAAAATGTGGGGGAGATTCACAAAGAGTGGACTGCAGCTGGAGTCAGTGCTTCAAGAACCACCACGCACAGACGTATGCAAGACATGGGTTTCAGCTGTCGCATTCCTTGTGTCAAGCCACTCTTGAACAAGAGACAGCGTCAGAAGCGTCTTGCTTGGGCTAAAGACAAAAAGGACTGGACTGCTGCTGAGTGGTCCAAAGTTATGTTCTCTGATGAAAGTAAATTTTGCATTTCCTTTGGAAATCAAGGTCCCAGAGTCTGGAGGAAGAGAGGAGAGGCACAGAATCCACGTTGCTTGAGGTCCAGTGTAAAGTTTCCACAGTCAGTGATGGTTTGGGGTGCCATGTCATCTGCTGGTGTTGGTCCACTGTGTTTTCTGAGGTTCAAGGTATTATTAGGTTGAGAAGGGTGTAGTATGGAGGCTTGTGTACAGGTGCAGCCGTCTACCAGGCGTCTACCAGCCGTCTACCAGGAAGTTTTAGAGCACTTCATGCTTCCTGCTGCTGACCAACTTTATGGAGACGCAGATTTCATTTTCCAACAGGACTTGGCACCTGCACACAGTGCTAAAGCTAGCAGTACCTGGTTTAAGGACCATGGTATCCCTGTTCTTAATTGGCCAGCAAACTAGCCTGACCTTAATCCCATAGAAAATCTATGGGGTATTGTGAAGAGGAATATGCGATACGCCAGACCCAACAATGCAGAAGAGCTGAAGGCCACTATCAGAGCAACCTGGGCTCTCATAACACCTGAGCAGTGCCACAGACTGATCGACTCCATGCCACGCCGTACTGCTGCAGTAATTCAGGCAAAAGGAGCCCCAACTAAGTATTGAGTGCTGTACATGCTCATACTTTTCATGTTTATACTTTTCAGTTGGCCAACATTTCTAAAAATCCTTTTTTTGTATTGGTCTTAAGTAATATTCTAATTTTTTGAGATACTGAATTTGGGATTTTCATTAGTTGTCAGTTATAATCATCAAAATTAAAAGAAATAAACATTTGAAATATATCATTCTGTGTGTAATGAATGAATATAATATACAAGTTTCACTTTTTGAATGGAATTACTGAAATAAATCAACTTTTTCATGATATTCTAATAACATGACCAGCACCTGTACACAAGCCTCCATACTACACCCTTCTCAACCTAATAATGCCTATATTTACATCATATCTAGCTTTACAACTCATAGCATTACTGTAATTCTTTATTCTCTCACTCTGTTTTTAATTTCAGTCTTCACAGATCCTTCTCTGCAGCAAAGTTATCATTCCATGATACCTCCACAGGTCTTTCATCCCCCTCGCCCTGACACTACGGGCAACTACAACTTGAAGTATACCAACTAATTCATAAATGTACTAGTTATCACACCCACACGTTATCCTTCCACACAACATACTGTGGGTGCAATTGGTCTTAAGTGATCAATCTCATTAAATCAGTCTCATTAAAAATACCTTTAATTTTGGTGCTTAATAATAAATTACCAAACAGCTAAATTATGGTATATTCCAAATTATTATGATCACTACCAATGCAGCAATAATGTATCACTTACCAAGCTACAGCCAATAGCACTCATACACCTTGGAATTCTTTGAGATTGGATGACTTCAAAAATATAGGAGCAACAAACACAGTTTCAGAATAATCGAATTTATTATAACACAGATACTAAATGAGTAATAGCAGTTGAATACATTCAAATATGATCAGCAATATATATATCAGCTGGATAGTACAGTGGTAACGCTCACTGACTACGATGCAGGAGATCGGGGTTCGAATCCCGGTTGGGGCAAAACATCATCCAGTAAGGGTCCTTAGGCAAAACCCCTCATGATATATCAGCCTACCTCAGGAATGAGTGAAGACATAACTGATAGAGTCATACCGGCTCAGACGTCGCCCGGGTCAACAAGGTCTGCGTCAGTTGCTAGGGAACCAGGGCAAACTGAGAAATGGGCTACTGGAACAAGACATCGATGGACAAGGACAGAAAATACGGATTTGCTGGAATGCTACTATACAAGCAATCCCAGAGAGAGGGGATACATGCAGTAAATGTGGGACCACAACCCACAATCCCACAATCAAGGCTAACAAAGAAACAGCTATTAGCCCAGTGTTCCAACATCCGTAATCGAAATCTACTATCACAACTAGAGATTAATGAAATACAACAACGATGCTACGGCAAGGGGGAGCCAGGAAGACAGGTCAGCGGGGAGATATCATCCCCACAACCAGAGATTGGGTACCAAGCCCCAACAGCTAACAGCCTCAACACAAGAGCTGCTGACCTGAGAAGGAAGATCGTGACCCAACTGGACACCTGGAGCCCCGACGAATACCGAAGCCGAGTTGCCAAGTACCTTCAGAAGATCTACTAGTAGAGGCCAAGATAAAGGCAGCATGGAGAGAAGTTAGCCAGCTAGCTGAACTACAGAAAGGGAACATGGTGAATAAAGGGGCACCCAGGAAGTACAACTCACTCTCCATACCAGAGGCACTCGAAACTGCCAAACAGCGACTAACAGCTCTGGCCACCCGGTTGAAGAGATACACCAAGGAGGGAGAGGCCAGGAGAATAAACAAGCTGTTCTCGACTGAACCAGCCAAGGTGTACTCATAGGTGTACTCTCAGTGGCAGGGGAACAACAACCGGTCAGACCCACCAAGAGAAAAATACTGGAAAGACATATGGGAAAGAAAGGCATCACACAACACCGATGCCCAATGGTTAGTGGACCTAAGAACCTCCCAGAACAAGAACCAGTAACCATCTCAATGGCAGACGTCCAAGAAAGAGTGTCAAAGATGAAGAGCTGGACAGCACCAGCACCCGATATGATCCATACGTACTGGCTGAAGAAGCTAACTGCACTCCATGAATGCAGCACAGATGAACCAGCTGCTGAGGACCCACCCAGAATGGCTAACCCAAGGCAGGACAGTCCTAATCATGAAGGACCCCCAGAAGGGACCCATCCCATCCAACTACCGGCCAATTACCTGTCTCTGCACAACATGGAAGGCATCATTGCGGCAAAAATGAGTAAGCATGTGGCTCAATACATGAGCGAGGCACAGAAAGGAATTGGCAGTAACACCAGAGGAGCCAAGCACCAGCTACTGGTCGATAGAACAGTTGCCCGAGACTGTAAGAAGAGACAGACCAACCTGTGCACTGCCTGGATTGACTACAAGAAAGCCTACGACTCAATGCCACACACATGGATACTGGAATGTCTGGAACTGTATAAGATCAACAGGAACCTAAGGACCTTCATCCAGAACTCAATGGAAATGTGGAAGACAACCCTAGAGGCCAACTCAAAACCCATTGCCCAAGTCAACATCAAGTGCGGCATATACCAAGGAGATGCGCTATCACCACTGCTGTTCTGCATAGGCCTGAACCCCCTCAGTCGGATCATCACGAAGAGCAGCTACGGGTACCGATTCCGTAGTGGGGCAACAATCAGCCACCTGCTCTACATGGATGACATCAAGCTGTATGCCAGGAACGAGTGAGAAATAGACTCGCTGATCCACACCACCCGGATCTACAGTGATGACATAGGGATGTCATTCGGATTGGACAAGTGTGGCCGGATGGTTTCAAAGAGAGGCAAGATGATCCGGACTGAGGGGATTGACCTACCAGAGGGCAACATAGGTGATATCCAAGACAGCTACAAGTACCTTGGCATCCCACAGGCTAATGGAAACCATGAAGAGGCCACAAGGAAGTCGACCACAGCCAAATACCTCCAGAGAGTAAGGCAGGTCCTGAAAAGTCAGCTGAATGGTAAGAACAAGGTCCAAGCCATCAACATGTACGCACTACCAGTCATCAGATACCCCGCTGGTATCATAAACTGGCCAAAGGAGGAGATAGAAGCCACAGATATCAAGACTAGAAAGCTCCTCACCATGCATAAGTCCAGCACCCTGAGACTATACACTAAGCGGAAAGAGGGAGGCCGAGGGCTAGTGAGCGTCAAGACCATGGTCCAGGATGAAACATCGAAAATCCGAGAATACATCAGAAAGATGGCCCCAAAGGATGAACTGCTAAGTGAATGTCTCAGGCAGCAGAACCCTGATGAGAGTGCAGAGGAGGAGGAGGAACAGACAACCTGGAGAGACAAACCCCTACATGGCATGTACCACCGTCAGATAGAGGAAGTGGCTGATATCAAGAAATCCTACCAGTGGCTGGATAATGCAGGACTGACAGACAGCACAGAGGCACTAATCATGGCAGCACAAGAACAGGCCATAAGCACAAGAGCCATAGAGGCCAGGATCTACCAGAGTAGATCAGACCCAAGATGCAGACTGTGCAAAGAAGCCCCTGAAACAGTCCAGCACATAGTAGCAGGGTGTAAGATGCTAGCTGGATCAGCGTACATGGAGAGGCACAACCAAGTGGCTGGGATAGTATACAGGAACATCTGCAACCAGTATGGAATAGAAGTACCCAAGTCCCAATGGGCCATACCACAGAAGGTGGCTGAGAACAACAGGGCCAAGGTTCTGTGGGACTTCAGCTTCCAGACTGACAAACAGATCCTGGCTAACCAACCGGACATAGTGGTGGTGGACAAAGAGCAGAAGAGGGTGGTGGTGATAGATGTGGCGATCCCAGCTGACGCCAACATCAGGAAGAAGGAACATGAGAAACTTGAGAAGTATCAAGGGTTGAAAGAGCAGCTGGAACGGATGTGGAAGGTCAAGGGTTGCGTGGTCCCCATGGTAGTGGGAGCACTTGGGGCAGTAACCTCCAAACTGGGAGAATGGCTCCAGCAAATCCCAGGAACAACATCTGAAGCCTCAGTCCAGAAGAGCGTAGTCCTAGGAACATCGAAGATACTGCGCAGAACCCTCAAACTCCCAGGCCTCTGGTAGAGGACCCGAGCTTGAGGATGACATGGATACCACCCCCCCCCGCCGGGGGTGAGAAGGAGATTTATATATATGTGTATGTATGTGTGTGTGTGCGCGCGCACGCGTGTGCGAGGGGAGAGAGAAAGAAAAGTGTGTGTGTGTCCCGTGCGCAACTGCGCAGTATGGGAAGGAGGAGACAAAGAGGGTTTGGATGTGAGCGTGGGAGAATGCGCTGTAAAGTTTGAAATGAATCAGGGTTTGGAATGTTATCTAAAGGTGTGCTTGTGTGTGTTGGGGGAGGGTGACAACCTTGTGGTGGAGACAAAAGGATTAGCCCTGGTTGCTAATGAGACAAAGGGATTAGCCCTGATTGCTAATTCCACTAGTTTATAACATTACTAAATTCACTGAAATCTTGATAGTCAAAATGTGTAATAATGAAATTAAAGGTGTTAGAAAGGATAGAGAAAACATGCAACAGCCTATCTATTAAAAACAACTGAGAGGACACATAGAACCAATAATCAGTGTGCACAATTAAACAGTTCCTGAGTTTAAATTCACACTACTTCATAAAGCTAATTCCTAAGACTGGTTTTGCCCCAAATGCCAGTCTTACTTCCAGTATTTTGCTCCTATGCAAGATTGCAGAGATGTTCCGAAACTCCTGGAGTTCACAGAGGTCGGGGAGTCGCTTCCGTGAAAGCGCAGAGAATTTCTTGGTCCGAACTTCGACGTTCGTGAGGAAAAATCTCTGATCAAACAATGTGCACAGCGATTAAGTCAGAAGGAATCCGGTCGCTTCTAACTTTCAATTAACTGCTTTGGGCTGCAGTTGTAACGTTACTTATAATGAACAAATAAAAACTGGTTGTAACTCAAAATGAGTGAGACAGCGCGACTCAAGTAGTATTTTTACCGTGGCCAGCAGTAAACACGAAAGCACGCCGAGTCTTCATTCTTGCCAGGCAGAAGTCGTGATTTCGGACGGTCCGATGAGGGGGTGCCTCTTTATGTCTGTAGTGACACAAGGTCCAACAGCACCAGAAGAGATAGAACGGAAATTTACCGAGTCACTTACAGGGTCATGGAGGATGTGACGTAGGTCATCGCGGAAGTTAGTTGATGGGATTTGTAGTTCTTAGACGGACTGTGACTGTCCCTACATTCCCCCTTTTGGTCTCAGGGGTATGATGGAGTCGTAGCACTGAGAGCACAGTACCGTACAGTCCACATGTCCATAGTCCTTGAGGCAGCATCCTCTGTACAGTTCATGGTGTCCTGTGAAACCTGTGTAAACTCATGAGTCCTAGTAAGACAGTTGGAGGCAGAGGCATTTAGGCATATAATCAGGCGGTAGGCATTTGGGCATATAATCACTCACTATCTAACTAGGTCAAAATCACATCAAAAAACATTAAACATTAAACATGAAGTAACTATGTAGTGTTTAATTTCCTATGCATAAAAACAAGAGAATAGAAGGAATGAAGGAAGAAAAGAAGTATTAGTGCTTGGGTTAGTAAGCCTAATCTTCTGGAAAGGTAATAGCAGCGGGTGGTCTGGCCAGAAAGCGTGCGCTACTGCGGCTAAAGCTGTCAGGGACGCAGACCATCTTATCCAGCTTGGCGTGTAGTGTCTCTAATGAATGGGTTGCTTGGGCAGACCCAGTGGATGTCTTTAGTGGAGGTGTACATCTCTAGGTTGGGAATAAAGTAGACAGAGGGGCTGTCGTCATGGAATGCTACCATGGGTGGTGTCTGTATGCGTATACGGCCATTGTTTTCCAGAAACCCACGTTGAGGACAGACTTGAGTCTATATATGTTGTTTTTCTCAATGATGGGTAGATTCAGCATGAATCCTCTCTCCAAGTCTTGTGGATTCACAAAAATGGGGATAGCACTGCCAAGACTATAGGCCAGGTGTATTTGCGATGAATACACATTAGTAATAGTAGCGGATTTTAGTATTTTATCTACCATGACATACAGAAGGGTTATTACTTTATTGGGTTGGTAAGTCTGACTGGGAATGTTAGTGTACGCTTATGGGTGAGTGAGGCGTACAAGCTAGGTGGACAGGATGGGCCTAGCTATCGTCCCCCCCTTTTGGAGTGAGGACTGTTCAAAAAGGCTTGATTTGATCGCTATGGATCCATCGATATGAGGGTGTTTGATTAGGCCTGGATGTCCTAATGCGATACGCGACGGGGAACAGTTTTCCCACGATCGAAAGGTCCCGACCAGTATGGTAGGAACTTCTTTGAGATTCGGTCGTAGTAGGCCTTTTGTCCTTTTATGCTCGCTTCGAGATTCTTTTGGGCCCATGCAAAGGTTGACTGTAGGTGGCGTTGTAGGTCGGCGACATATTGATGTGCGGTGTATGCAGTTGCGACGCTCATGTCCTCTGGTCTGTACAGGAGATGCAGTGGGAGAACCATCTCCCGCCCAGTCATCATCTCAGAGGGTGTGACTCCAGTGGTGCGATGAGGGGTGGACCTAACGGCCATTAGCACCAAGGGAAGTTTCACATCCCAATCTTTACTATGGTAGGTGACATACTTCCGTAGCATGCTGACAATGGTTTGATTGGCTCGTTCAACCTGACCAGAGGATTGAGGGTGGTACGCGATATGGAATTTTGCCTCAACGCCTAACATGTTCCACAGTGCAGCCATTACACCAGCAGTGAAATGGGTGCCTTTGTCTGAGTCGATGGATAGAGGGGGGCTTTTCTGCACGAATACGGGGCAGGAATGGCTTTGACACAGCGTGTCAAACAAAGTCTGGCTGATTTCTCAGACCAAAGCGTCATAGCTGCATTGAGGACCGTGGTCCCATTGACTCGCACTTCATCTGATAGGATAGGGCAGTACCTAGCTGAGGTTGAGTAACTCAAGGAACAGAGGAAAAAAGTGTAGTTTTCCAAAGAATTGTGGCCACTAGGGGGACTCGCGATGTCGGGTGTTTCGACACCAGACTCTGTGCACAAAGACATGAACTGAAGTTCATCGGAAATTTGGTCTCCCGTAGCGCTTGGTTGGTCGGTGTCTGCACTAATCTCATCGCACCAGGCTTGTGCATGTTTTGTGGGATCCAATGACTGTGGGGTCGTGATTTGGGCCCACAATTGACTGCGACGACAATCAATGAGTGGCGCCAACCTGTCGAGTAGGTCTTGGCCAATCAGTAGTTTTTCCGTACCCACAGAGCAGATGTAAGTGGGATGTATGATTGACATGTCTTGGAATGTGGGCTCCAACCATGCCATTTGTGTTACTGGGGCTTTGTTTTGCGTGAAGCTGACTAAGTTTATGTTGCAGGGCTTGGCTGGGATTGGGTCACCTTGTGAGAGCCGTGTCTGAGAGATGGTGGTGAAGACTTTAGCGCACATGAGAGGTGCGTTTTGTGTGTTTTCTTTCACCACCGGGGGGGGCCTACATCCTGACCATCCAACAGCGCCAAAAGAGATAGAACGGAAGTTTACTGAGTCACTTATAGGGTCATGGAGGATGTGACGTAGGTGATCCCGCCCAGGCGTGACGTAGGTCATCGCGGAAGTTAGTTGATGGAATTTGTAGTTCTTAGACGGACTGTGACTGTCCCTACAATACTAATAAAGGTATCACCACAATAAAAAATAGAACACAACTGTGCTTCAAGAAACAAAACATTCATTTTCACGTGTACGTCATGTTACATTTTGTCAAGATTAAGTTTCTAGCTTGAACAATAGATTGTTCTCTAAAATGTACTTCATTCACAGTGTTTGCATCTGCAACCTGTAGTTTTAAATTGAAAGCAAGGTTTCAATTCTACACTCTGTTACATCTTACAATGATGCAAAGAACTGATGCCATTAAGGAATAAAACCCAACTGGCAAATGGAAAGACGTTTGGGTTCATTGTGTTTGCCTGACTTCTAAAGTGCAAGGTCATGAACTGAACTGAGAACTACTGCAGGGGCTTCACTGCTCTAAACTAACAACAGAGAACTGGGTACAAACTAATCATGGCAGAACTGAGAGCTACAGAACTACTGAGAGCTACAGAACTGAACCTATGAGCTCTGCCTTACAGGGCAACTGTTTTACTTTGTGCTAGTCTGCACCACAGGCAAGACAGCACTAGTAAAAAAAAATAGAACATGTACACAAAACATGTATTAGTGTAGCTTGGTATGAGAAAACAAAATATTCAAAAGTATCTATGAATAAAGGTAAAATACTGTTGCTGTCTTCAAAAGGGATATCAGTATAATTTTGCATGATTCAACCATACAATATATACAAACCTATACAATTTACCAATATTTATGTATCCAACTATAACAGTAACCGTCTTCATTTTTGTCACCCTCACGGATGCGCGATCTGTTGTTGTTGGAGTCATGCTGGCTGCCGGTTTTGCCGAGATATGGCAAATTCGTCCTTGTTTTCTTGGCGTTTTTGTCGGACTCTTGCCCCGAAGAAACAATCCTCTTCTTGGGAGCCATGTTTGTTGTGCCGCATTGAATTCTGGGAGATGCATGGCGGAAACCGCCGAACACTGCCGAGGTAGTTGTCGGGTCCTCCCGGCGGGTATTAAAAGTGATGAAATCTTACATCGGAAAATGGCAACTGCCCTTATTTGGTTGTCGTCGCCTTTCGTCGGTATTACGTAAATATTGCTCAACTCTGACCTGGAAAACGCCGTTAGGCTCGCGTGGCGCAGGTTTCAGTTTATTTACAGCGCCACTAGTTTGCTAAATTGAGAACCATTGAATCCCAAGCCTGATTTTTTCATTCTGCAAAATTGCAGGTTGTTTAATTTTTCTTCTGCAATCTTGAAAATCATTCAGCAAAATGCAGACTGCAGACGGGTATTTCGAACACTGCGTATACATAAAAGGTCTCTAAGTTACTAAGATAATGCAGCTATTAAAACCTAGTCCAAAAACTAATACTATCCAACAACCACTGGTCTCAAAGGGATCTATACATCTAAATTACTTCATTAAATGCAGTACTAACTTGGACTCTTCTCCTCTACCAGGTCACATGCGCAAAGCAGGTCTGAATCAATGGAGATGGGCTTCTGTCGTATCCAGAACTTAGTGCTTGTTTTCTGATTGGTGACAGGATCAATCTCCACCTTCTCACCTGATATACCTGAAATAGAGTAGGTTATTTTTTTAAATTCTACATAATAATCTAATAAAAATTCAACAGTAGAATAAAACGGTGATTAAAAAAATAATCTACCATACATCATAAACTTTGATACATTATATGCTACATAATTTTGTATACTGTAGAATATTTTATGTCAGGAATAAAACACAACAGGACATGATGCTAAGGAAAGTAATTAACAGTAGGGTGGTGGTGTGATGCTACAGGCTAACCCTTCTAGACCAGTTGTAAACTCATTATTTCTTATTACCTCATTATTTCTGATAACTTTTACTTGCTAGGTAATAAAATGGACTGACTCAGGCTCAGACTTACTGCCCAGGGTGAAAGGTGTGATTTGTTCCACTTTACTTTTGACTGAAATGTAACAATATTGCATTTTCTAGTGAAAATGCACTGCTGGCCCTGACAACATTGAACCAATTAACTGATGTGTTCTCAGTCATTCCAGCAACACTGGACCCTCATCAGTACGTATACTGATCAAATTGCTCCATCACAGATACTACATCCTATGCTTCTACCATCCACTTGGCCTTATCCCACAAAATAATCAAGGACGCATGTGTTAGAAAGCTGTTCATCTTCAACTCAGCATTTAACACCCTCATACCCCAAAAACTGGCCCACAAGTTCCACTCATTCTGACTTTAGATGCATTCAACTTTTGTGGGAAGAATTTGTTGAAACTCAGAATTACATAATTTTCAAACTACAAAGTAGGAAAAAAAAAACAGCTCATGTTCATCTTCTGTTACACCTATCAGCTGACTGTGATGAGTGATGTAAACTCACTGTCCACTTTATTAGGAACAACTGGACATTTAATAGGATGTAGTATCTGTGATGTTAGTGCACATGCGCCAGCTCGTGTGCAGCCTGCAACAATTGCTCCTGATCCTTTTTCTCTATTTTTTTCAAGTTATCTTGGCTTTTTTTTTTAACCGTTACCATAACACTGTAATCAAGCCACTATGAGGGTTGCAAGAGTTTTGGTGTTTTTGCTTGCAGTTGTAAAACTTTTTTTCAGCGCAGCCACGCAACAACTCCACGCCTCCCGCATTGTTTACACCAGGGATCAGCTGATCGAACTGAAGCCGGCCGCTCTAGCGACAAGACCAGAAGAGATCCCTGCAGAAACTTGGCGGAAAACACACAGAGGATGCAGAGGAAATAAGAAGCAACAGAGGAAGAGGGTGGCTTTGGGACAACAGAAGTTTATTGAAAAATCTTATAAGCCATGTCTCCCCTCTATCATCATGGGGAACGTGAGGTCCCTCGGGAATAAAATGGATTAGCTGACGGCACTGGCCTAGAGTCAGACAGAGTATCGGGAGTGCAGTTTAATGTGCTTCATGGAGACATGGCTGCACCGCGATGTTCCTGATGATAATGCTACAATCAAGGGCTTTCACATGGTGCGTGTGGACAGAGACTGCGCCAGGAGCGGTAAGCGCAAAGGGGGAGGGCTTGCCATTCTTGTGAACAACCGGTGGTGTAACCCAGCTCACATCACCGTGAAGGAGCGCATCTGCAGCCCGGATGCTGAACTGTGTGCTGTCGGACTTCGTCCATATTATCTGCCCAGGGAGTTTTCCAATGTTATCATGGTGGCTGTTTATGTCCCCCCCCCCGCAAACCCGAACACTGCTTGTGACACTATTCACTCTGCAATAGCCCGGCTACAGACTCAACACCCGAGTGCATTCATTGCTGTCTCAGGTGACTTTAATCATGTTAATTTGGACAAAACACTTTCCACTTTCACCCAATTTGTGAACTGTCCTACCAGAGAGGGAGGAACAATAGACCTGCTGTATGCTAATGTTAAAGAGGCTTACAGTTCTTCCCCCCTCCCCCCACTGGGCAGGTCAGACCACAACCTGATTCACCTCTCCCCCTGCTATGTGCCTCTGGTGAAGAGACTGCCCACCACATCAAAGATAGTGAGGAGATGGACAGACGAGTCCAACGAGACACTGCAGGGATGCTTCGAGGTGACAGACACTGCGTGAGCCCCACAGAGGCGACATTTATGGGCTCACAGAGTGCATCATGGGATACATCAACTTCTGTGTGGACACCATTGTCCCAGCTAGGACTGTCAGCTGTTACCCCAACAAGCAGCCGTGGGTAACAAAGGACATCAAAGGCCTCTTAAATAAGAAGAGGGCTTTCAGAGCCGGCACCAAGGAGGAGGTGCGAGGAGTACAGCGTGAACTAAGAGCAACAATCAGGGAGGCCAAGGATAAGTACAGGAGGAAATTGGAGTGAAAACTCCAACAGAACAATAGGAGAGAGGTGTGGAGTGGAATGAAGACCATCACTGGTTACAAGCCAACCAACAGTGAAGGAGTGGATGGCAATGTGGAAAGGGCGAATGAGCTGAATATCTACTTTAACAGATTTGATGGCGTGACCCCAACCCACCACCACTCTTCTGCGGGATGGCTACAACCACACACTTTACATTTTCTCCCCTCCCCCGCCGCCTCTTGCCCAACCTCATCCCCATTTCATGACTTTGCTTGCACCTCCTCAACAGACCCCCTGGCTGAGCCCCCCCAAGAAACACCTTCATCCCTCCCCCACCCGTCACCCCCACAGTGAGAAGACAGCTGAAGAGACTCCATGCAGGAAAATCAGCAGGCCCTGATGGTGTTGGCCCTGATGGTGTTAGCCCCAGGGCCCTGAAGACCTGTGCCCTCCAGCTAAGTGGAGTTCTTCAGCATGAGCCTGGATCTTCAGAGGGTCCCCGTGCTGTGGAAGACGTCATGCTTTGTCCCTGTACCGAAGAAGCCGCGTCCCAGTGACCTCAACGACTACAGGCCCATGGCATTGATGTCACACATTATGAAGACCCTGGAGAGACTCATCCTGGAGCAGATCCGGCCTATAGTCCAACCACTTCTTGACCCCCTTCAGTTCGCCTACCAGCCCCGTCTTGGAGTAGAGGACACAATCATCTACCTGCTCAACAAAGTTAACAGACACCTGGACAAGCCAGCCAGCACTGTGAGGATCATGTTTTTTAATTTCTCCAGTGCTTTTGACACCATCCGGCCGGCTCTGCTGGGTGAGAAGTTGACAGCGATGCAGGTGGATGCCCCACTGGTGTCCTGGATTGTAGATTATTTGACTGGCAGACCACAGTATGTGCGCTTGCAGGGCTGTGTGTCGGACAAAGTGATTAGCAATACTGGGGCTCCGCAAGGGACTGTCCTTTCTCCTTTCCTTTTCATTCTCTACACCACTGATTTCAACTACTGCATGGAGACCTGCCACCTCCAGAAATCTTCTGATGACTCTGCAGTGGTTGGACATATTACCGGTGGTGATGAGAGCGAGTACAGGATGGTGGTGGACAACTTTGTCACGTGGAGCAGGAAGAACCACCTACAGCTCAATGTGACGAAGACGAAAGAACTGGTGATCGATCTGAAGAGAATCAGGGCTCCAGTGAACCCTGTTAACATCCAAGGGGTCAGTGTGGACGTGGTGGAGGAATATAAGTACCTGGGGGTGTACTTGGACAATAAACTGGACTGGTCCAAAAACGTGGACACTGTATACAAAAAGGGCCAGAGCCGTCTCTATTTTTTGAGCTGGCTATGGTCCTTCAACATCTGCCGAACGATGCTGCGGATGTTCTATGAGTCTGTGGTGGCCAGCACCATCCTGTACGCTGTCGTCTGCTGGGGCAGTGGGTTGAGGGTGAAGGACACTAACAGACTCAATAAGATCATCAGGAAGGCCGGCCATGTTGTAGGCGTGGAACTGGACTCTCTGACAGTGGTGTTGGAGAAGAGATCACTGTCCAAAATAAAAACAATCTTAGACTGTCCTTCCCACCCTCTACATGAGGAGCTGATCAGCCACAGGAGCACATTCAGTAAACGGCTGATTCTTCCACGCTACACAACTGAGAGACACAGGAAATCATTCCTACCTATTGCTGGCAAGCTGTACAATGCCACTGTATAACTGTGTACACTTCTTACCATGTATCCTTAACTCAGGTGCAATATATGTATATAGGAATCATTGTATATAAAATCACTTCATTTTGCTTTTACTTAAGTTATTGAACTTTATTTAAATTGATTTTATTTTTATTTATTCTTTTTTAAAGACTATTTTATCTTCTAGTTTTAGACATGTTTACTTCCTTGATTCAGGAGCTTGGTTGCAAATTTGAATTTCCCTCCGGGGATTAAAAAATCCCCCCCCCCAAAATCTTCAACTGTCCAGTTTCAGTGAGCCTGTGCCCATGATAGCCTCAGATCCCTGTTCTTGGCTGACAAGAGTAGAACCTGATGTGGTTTTCTGCTACTCCACCTTGAGGTTCGATGTTTTGTACATTTTGTAATGCTTTTCTGCTCACCATGGTTGTAAAGAGCGATTATTTGAGTTACTATATCCTTTCTGGCAACTTGAACCAATCTGACCAATTTCCTCTGACCTCTCTTATCCTCTCACTTATCCTCTACCCACAGAAGTGTTGCTCACTCAATTTTTGTTTTTCTGCATTATTCTGTTTAAGTTCTAGAGACTGTTGTGTGTGAAAATTCCAGGAGATTAGTAGTTTCTGAAATACTCAAACCAGTCCAACTGGCATCAACAAATACAGTGGTGCTTGAAAGTTTGTGAACCCTTTTAGAATTTTCTATATTTCTGCATAAATATGACCGAAAACATCAGATTTTCACACAAGTCCTAAAAGTAGATAAAGAGAACCCAATTAAACAAATGAGACAAAAATATTATACTTGGTCATTTATTTATTGAGAAAATGATCCAATATTACATATCTGTGAGTGGCAGAAGTATATGAAACTCTAGGATTAGCAGTTAATTTGAAGGTGAAATTAGAGTTAGGTGTTTTCAATCAATGGGATGACAATCAGGTGTGAGTGGGCACCCTGTTTTATTTAGAGAACAGGGATCTATCAAAGTCTGATCTTCACAACACATGTTTGTGGAAGTGTATCATGGCACAAACAAAGGAAATTTCTGGGGACCTCAGAAAAATGAGCCGTGGTAAAAATGAGCCGTGGGACTTTCTCTCCATGCTCTCACGGAAGGTGGTCGCATTTCTCTGCCTCTCCTCTCCCTTATCTTTCCTGCTTGGCTCCTCTTGTCTCGTCTGTCTACTGTCTATACTTTTGAGAGACTCTCTCCGCACTGCTCTCCAAACTAAAAATCATGGAATTGATAAACTGGCCTCTTCACGCAATTGACACAATTTTCTTGACGATAAGCCTGGGTTCGGGGGAACCGGCCTGTCCTGCCGGAACGTTCGCAGCTGGCTACACGATGGATGCGTGGGAGAAGTGGCGGGTCGTGTGCCTGGCAGTTCTTTCTGTGGAGGACATTGAAGACATCTACCTATTCGGAACCATGATTACAGGTCTTTTGCTGATTGGATTAGGCATTGCCCTGGTTTATCGAGGAAATCAGAAAACGGTGACAGCTGTCCAAAGCCCCATAAAGCTGCCCGACATGATTGAAGCGGTGGGCAGAACTGTCGGCACTCAGACTGTGGCTATTCAGAACTTGAACCGCAACATGGATAACATCATGGAGAAGCTTTTGGCTTTGCAAAGGAAATGGATCGAGTCAGAGACCAGAATGGACAGAGTAGTCATGTAAAAGAATGCATCTACTCGCCCCAAGACCAAACAATTTCGATCTTATTTGCTTTCGGCTCCCTCAGACAGCACTGGCCTCTGCCAAGGCCGTTGCTGGAACAACTCTTCCCTCTGAAGATCACTGCAGTGAGACGCTCTTGCATTCCTTCCCCCACTTCCCGCGGTTGCCGCTTTTACCCCCAGTGTGACAAGCGGGTGCGCGACCAGCACCGTCATGGCTGCAGGAAGGGACGGCTGCTTGTTTGAGCTGGGTTACCTCTACCTCCCCCCCCCCCCCAAGTCCCGAGTTTTCATGTTGTAAAGTGTACTTGTGTTATTTTGTGCTTAGGTGCTGAGGTGTTTTTTAATGTTCCCACACTGTACTCCTCACAGGAGCATAGTGTGGGGGTTGCTTTTTTCTCCTCCCCTCTCCCTCATGTTACTCTGTATTTTTCTTTTCATCCCTGTCTTCCTGTCCTGTCTACTCCCCCTCTGTCAATTGTATGTATGTGTATACGTAAGGACGGGTTAATGGTCAGTTTCGCTGGCACTTGTGACTAGTGACAAAGGGTTCATTCATTCAAAAAGTGTTGTTGATGCTCATCAGGCTGGAAAAGGTTACAAAACCATCTCTAAAGAGTTTGGACTCCATCAATCCACAGTCAGACAGACTGTGTACAAATGGATGAAATTCAAGACCATTGTTACCCTCCCCAGGAGTGGTTGACCAACAAAGATCACTCCAAGAGCAAGGCGTGGAATAGTCGGTGAGGTCACAAAGGACCCCAGGGTGACTTCTAAGCAACTGAAGGCCTCTCTCACACTGGCTAATGTTAATGCTCATGAGTCCACCATCAGGAGAACACTGAACAACAATGGTGTGCATGGCAGGGTTGCAAGGAGAAAGCCACTGCTCTCCAAAAAGAACATTGCTGCTCATCTGCAGTTTGCTAAAGCTCACGTGGACAAGCCAGAAAAATGTTTTGTGGATGGATGAGACCAAAATAGAACTTTTTGGTTTGAATGAGAAGCGTTATGTTTGGAGAAAGGAAAACACTGTATTCCAGCATAATAACCTTATCCCATCTGTGAAATATGGTGGTGGTAGTATCATGGTTTGGGCCTGTTTTGCTGCATCTGGGCCAGGACGGCTTGCCATCATTGATGGAACAATGAATTCTGAATTATACCAGCGAATTCTAAAGGAAAATGTCAGGACCTCCGTCCATGAACTGAATCTCAAGAGAAGGTGGGTCATGCAGCAAGACAACAACCCTAAGCACACAAGTCGTTCTACCAAAGAATGGTTAAAGAAGAATAAAGTTAATGTTTTGGAATGGCCAAGTCAAAGTCCTGACCTTAATCCAATTGAAATGTTGTGGAAGGACCTGAAGTGAGCAGTTCATGTGAGGAAACCCACCAACATCCCAGAGTTGAAGCTGTTTTGTATGGAGGAATGGGCTAAAATTCCTCCAAGCCGGTGTGCAGGACTGATCAACAGTTACCGGAAACGTTTAGTTGCAGTTATTGCTGCACAAGGGGGTCACATCAGATACTGAAAGCAAAGGTTCACATACTTTTGCCACTCACAGATATGTAATATTGGATCAATTTTCCTCAATAAATAAATGACCAAGTATAATATTTTTGTCTCATTTGTTTAACTGGGTTCTCTTTATCTACTTTTAGGACTTGTGTGAAAATCTGATGATGTTTTAGGTTATATTTATGCAGAAATATAGAAAATTCTAAAGGGTTCACAAACTTTCAAGCACCACTGTATGCACTGGTTAAAGTCAGAGGGTCACATTTTTTCACCCATTCTGATGTTTGATGTGAACATCAATTGAAGCTCTTGATCTGTATCTGCATGATTTTATGCATTGCGGTGTTAACAAGATGAATAATCATAATTAAAAAGATAATTCAGTAAGAAGTACTACTCTGATTACAGTTGATTCTGACACACTTCTAATTTGATTTCACTTATTGAACTCAAGTTGAGGAGACTCTTTGTGACTTTTCATATTAATGAGAAATTTAAGTTGTAAGTAATAAGTAAATTTGAAGTGTACACACACACACACACACACACACACACACACTTCCCCTTACTTTTTCCTTGTAGCTATAGTACCAGCTGTACTTGTTTGTATTTTTCATTAATAGTAAGTTAAAGTTAAATTGTAAGTACAAAGTCAATATAAAGTATAAAATTGTATGCAGATTGGCATCTTTTCTAATGAGTGATTACTGTTGTGGACTTAGCAAATCAGACCAATGAGTATTCAAGAAAATGTATGTATTTTTTGGGTGTCCCTAATTTAGATATGGTCAATTCCCACCCACCACACAGGTCTCCCTGATGACATGAGGGAGGATGAAGGCTATTATATACTACCTCCAAGGCACATGATACCAGCCGACCACATCTTTCAAACTGTTGCTTATGCAATGTTACATGACTTACAATGCAAGTGAAAGAGATGAGAGTATGTCACCCCTCCCTCCCTGAGAGCACAGGCCAATTTTGCTCTCTTGGGCACCCGGCCACGGATGGCTGTGGCATCATCTAGATTTGTACTAGTGATCTTCATGACACTTTGCCTAAAATTAAGACACTTGAGCAACAGGGTTTTCTACTTGTGCTTTTTCAGTGGGACTGGTATAGGATTTTCTTAATCCTGGATGTTGATTTAGTATGGACTTATTTAAGGATTTATTCCTGGGCGTTTTAGACCAACATGGCTCCCTAAGAGAGTTCAAGATCAGAAGAAGAGAAAATCCCTGATTTTCTTATCCCTTTATCTTTATTAATTCATGAAAGGAATCTAGCCTGGGTAAAAGCAAGGAAATCTGATTTAGAAACCAATTGGTCTAATTTTCAAATGTTTAAGGAATAAATGTACTGTCCTGATTTGTAAAGCTGAATCACATGTTTATCTAGAGACCACTAAAAATATAAACTTTTAAATTCTGGAAAGCTATTAAGTCCCTGGAATTTGCTCCAATATCCTGCAATCTACCTAAAAAGGTAAGTGGATACTATGCAAATTACTGACCAAAAGGAAACACTGGATTCCTTTAATGGGCATTTTACTTCAGCTTGGCTACATTTTAAATCTGTGCCTAAAGAGTCCTTTCCAGATATACCTTTTCTGAGCGTTAACATGGGAATAAAGACCACTTTTCCCATTCACTTGGGAAATGGTTCTTTCAGCCTTAAATTTTATATATACGTATATGCTAAAAAAGTCAGCGGGGCATGAAGGGCTTGATCCATCTCTCCTGAAACTTGCTGCTGACATTACTGTTGAGCCATTAATTTACATTTTTATATTTATTGTTGGAGCAAAATGGTATCACCTCTGTTAAAAGGAAGGATCCAACTCTATTGGACAATTATTGCCCAATTTATAAACTCTCAGTATTGGCTAAAATCCTTAAGTCTCTAATCAGTGAGCAACTAAAAGTGTTTTTAACTTACAATAGTATTCTCAGTTCTTTTAAATCAGCTTGTAGGAAGAAGCACAGTACTATTACAGTAGCTACTAAAGTAATTATCAGTGCTGTTGATTGTAAATACTCTTGTGCAGCATTCTTTACTGATCTTTCTAGGGCCTTTGATATAGTAGCTCATGATATCAAATCATGTGGATGAAATTGGTGTTTCAGAGAAAGCCACAGCTTGGTTTAAAGACCATCTTAGCAACAGATTTCAGTGCATAATATCTGAAGGTATATCATCAGAGAAGCACCAACAATCAAAATAATCTCAGGTCTAATAATTTCATTCTCTTGAATGTAACTACTATAAGATCTGAATTTGGCAACGTAGCTTTTTGCTATGACACACCTTCATCCTGGAATTCACTTCAAAATCAGTTAAAACTTGATTAATTTATTTTGCTTTCTAATTTTAAAGATTGTGTTGGAAACCTTTCAAGTTACCACTCTGAACACGGTTTTTCCTTTTACTGCTTCTTCTAATTTGTCTTACTGCTTCTTAATATCCGATTTGTTTTATGTTGTACGTTTTTGGTTTAAATATGGTACTACCTTTTCTTGGCCAGGGCTCACTTGGAAGAGACTTTCATGTGACTACCTTGGATAAATAAAAGACAAATAGAAATAAGTCTGCCATGATATTCAGCACAAATGTATTTTTTTTTTCTTTTACCCTTGTGTTTTTTAGATAGTGAATTCATAGTGAAAACACAAAATGAATGAACTCTGCCATGCCTGGAGCAGTGTGATGACAGTTCCACAACATACACCATTATTGATTGACATGTGCATCAATGAGAATGGGGATGAGTGTAGTGAAGATGCAGGGAGTAGACCTGGGGTCAACTGTGTTTTCACTATGAATTCACTGTGTAAAAAACACAAGGGTAAAAGAAAAAAAAATAAATTTGGTGCTGAAGATCATGGCAAACTTTTCTATTTTTTATTCAAGTACCTGGGGTCAACTGTGCAGGAAAATGGGGGCTGCGATAGTGAGGTGAGAAAGCAAGTGCAGGCAGGGTGGAGCAGTTGGAGAAGGATTTCGGGAGTCATTTGTGATGGGAAAGTCCCAGCAAAAGTGAAAAGTAAGATGTATAAGACAGTAGTGAGACCAGCTATGATGTATGGATTGGAGACCATACCCTTAACGAAGAAAGGCAAAGTTGGAGGTGGCAGAGTTGAGGATGTTAAAGTTTGCGATGGGAGTGACAAGGTTGGACAGGATAAGGAACGAGCACATCAGAGGGACGGCACATGTGGAGAGCTTGGGAATTAAGCTAAGAGAGATGAGACTGAGATGGTATGGGCAGAGCATTTTGGAAGGAGAATGTTGAGGATGGAGCTGCCAGGCACACGAAAATGAGGAAGGCCAAAGAGGAGATACATGGATGTGGTGAGAGAGGACGCGGAAGACAGGGAGCAATGGAGACGAAAGACCTGCTGTGGTGACCCCTAATCGGGAGCAGTCAAAAGAAGAGGACACCATTATTGATTGAATGTCTTCCTTTCACAGACAAACTATTAGAAAAAAAATGGAACCTGTTGTGGAAAAAAGTGTCGCTTTTTCGCACTGTGGCAGCGGGGGCGTGGTCAAGCGCAGGTCTGTGACAGGAGGGCGAAGTCAGGGAAGGTAAGTGGCAGAATCACTACACCTGATGTCAGTTAACCTGTGTTTGTGTGTGTCTTCCCAGTGACCGCGCCCTACTTAAGGAGGGAGAGCGAAAGCAGAGGAGCTCATCCCCGAACCAGACGCCGGTTGTGTGTGTCTAAGTTTACAAGTTGTTCACTGAAAAGTGTGGCAATAAAACCACCATTTACAAACCTGATCTCTGTCCTGCCGTCCTCTGTGCTCCACCCACCCATACAAACTGCTACAGTGGTGTTAAAACCCAGAACCTGGAGCGCAGCAGCCGAACAGCCCCATGGAGTCCTCCCCGTTCGCCGAACTGGTCCACGCCCTCGCCACGGCCCAGCAAAGACAGCACCAGGCGCTAGTCACCCTCTGAAAGGAGCAGGAACAGCGGTTCGAGGCCCTGGTGCTGGCCCAGCAAGAAGATCGTCAGGCGTTCCGGCACCTCCTCGCGTCGGCGGGGTCCACCAGCGCTCCCACTGCGGGCCCGTCACCCCTCACCCTAACCAAGATGGGGCCCGCAGGACGACCCTGAGGCACTAATCACACTCTTCGAGCAAGTCGCGGAGACCTCGGGGTGGCCGATGGAGCGGCGCGCCTTCTCCCCCTGCTAACAGGAGAGGGGCAGCTGGCCGCGCTACAGCTCCCCGCCGACCGCCAGCTGGCCGATGCGGACCTTCACCGGGCCATCCTCCAGCATGTGGGGTGCACCCCTGAGCAGCAGCGTCAGCGCTTCCGCGCTTTGCGCTTGGAGGAAGTCGGCCGGCCGTTCGCGTTTGGCCAGCAACTCCGGGACGCCTGCTGGTGGTGGTTGAGGGCCGACAACCACGATGCCAAGGGGATCATCAACCAGGTGGTACTGGAGCAATTCGTCGCACGCTTGCCAGCAGGAACCACGGAGTGGGTCCAGTGCCACCGCCCGGCATCGCTGGATCAGGCCATCGAGCTGGTGGAGGACCATATGGCGGCTGTCCCAGCGGCAGGACAGCAGACAGCCTCTTCTCCCCTCTCCTCCTCTCTCTCTCCTCCTGTGTCTCGTCCTCGCCCCATTCCCCCACCGCGGAGGCAGGGGTCGGCACCACCGGTGCGGCCCGCTGCGCCCACGGTGCCCTCCCGTTTCTCCCTTCTGTGTCTGTCTCTCTCCCCCCCCCTCAGGTGAGTGAGCCCAGAACACCGGTGCGGAGAGGAAGCCAGGGCCGGTTTGCTGGCGCTGCGGGGAGCCGGGCCACCTCCAACAACAGTGCACGGTAATGGAGGTGGGCGCGGTGGTTCGGATCCCCAACGCACCAGGAACCGCCCTCGATCGGGCTGGAGCGTATCGCATACCAGTGAGTATACAAGGGGATACATATCAGGCGTTGGTGGATTCTGGTTGTAATCAGACCTCAATTCACCAAAGCCTGGTGCAAAACGAGGCATTGGGGGGAGCACAGGGGGTGAAGGTGTTGTGTGCACGGGGACGTTCACAGCTACACTTTGGTGTTGGTCCACATTTTTTTCCAAGGGGAAAATTTTATAGTGAAGGCGGTGGTTAATCCTCGCCTTACCCACTCTATAATTTTGGGGACTGATTGGCCGGGATTTCGGGATTTAATGACACACTTAGTGAAGAGTGGGTCCTGCCATTCAATAGGGGGAGGTCCCAGTGTCGCTTTGGCGGGAGCAGCTGTCGCAGAGCCGTCTACGTCATCTCCGCGTCAGAGTGAGGAGCCGCCGGCCCCTCCTCTCTCTGTTGGGGAATCCCTCGCGGATTTCCCATTAGAGCAGTCGCGAGACGAAACTCTGCGGCATGCATTTGACCAAGTGAGAGTAATCAATGGTCAAATGCTCCAACTGAACGCCACCCCGTCCTTCCCCTACTTCGCGATTATGAAGGATAGATTATACCGAGTGATGCAGGACACTCAAACTAAAGAGCGAGTCACGCAGCTTTTAATTCCGAAGAGCCGCTGGGAATTGGTATTCCAGGCGGCTCACTTTAATCCCATGGCTGGACACCTAGGGCAGGATAAGACACTAGCCTGAATAATGGCCCGATTCTATTGGCCGGGGATTCGCGGCGATGTCCGTAGGTGGTGTACGGCGTGCCGCGAATGCCAGTTAATAAATCCAGTGGCCATTCCAAAAGCGCCTTTGCGCCCTCTACCGTTAATCAAGACCCCGTTCGAAAGAATTGGGATGGATCTCGTCGGGCCATTAGATCAGTCAACACGAGGGTACCGCTTTATATTAGTTCTAGTGGACTATGCAACGCGATACCCGGAAGCCGTGCCTCTTCGCAATATCTCAGCACGCAGTATTGCGGAGGCACTCTTCCGTGTCATCTCCTGAGTTGGAATCCCGAAAGAGATTCTGACTGATCAAGGCACCTCGTTTATGTCACGAACACTGAGCAAACTGTATGGGTTATTAGGTATTAAGCCGATCCGCACCAGCGTGTATCACCCACAAACGGACGGTTTAGTTGAACGGTTTAATCGCACCCTCAAGAACATAATTTAAAAAATTCGTAAGTGAGGACGCACGTAACTGGGATAAATGGCTCGAACCCTTGTTATTTGCAGTGCGAGAGGTCCCCCAAGCCTCCATGGGGTTCTCCCCGTTTGAATTATTATATGGGCGTAAGCCGCGCGGCATTCTAGATGTGCTGCGAGAAAATTGGGAGGAGGGACCTTCACCAAGTAAAAACGAAATTCAATACATTATTGACCTGCGCGCAAAACTCCACACCCTCGCGCACCTAACCCAGGAGAATTTGCGGCAGGCCCAAGAACGGCAAGCCCGCCTGTACGACAAGGGTACGCGCCTTAGAGAGTTCGCACCGGGAGATAAAGTACTCGTACTGTTGCCCACATCAAGCTCTAAATTAGTCGCCAAGTGGCAAGGACCCTTTGAGGTCACACGGCGAGTCAGGGACGTCGACTATGAGGTGAGGCGAACGGACAGGGGTGGGGCACTACAGATTTACCACCTCAATCTACTCAAACTCTGGAATGAGGAGGTCCCTGTTGCGCTGGTGTCGGTGGTTCTGGAGAAGGCGGAGCTGGGGGCTGGAGGTTCAAAAAGGCGCATTGACATCGCATACCTCTCCGGTCCCCTGTGGAGACCACCTCTCCCCGACCTAACTCACGGAGGTTGCACAGTTGCAGACCAAGTTTTCGGACGTGTTCTCGCCCCTGCCCGGCCGCACCAACCTCATAGAGCACCACATTGAGACGCCCCCAGGGGTGGTAGTGCGTAGCCGCCCTTACAGGCTACCCGAACACAAAAAAAAGGTGGTTTGGGAGGAACTCGAGGCCATGCTCGAAATGGGCATCGTCGAGGAGTCCCACAGTGACTGGAGCAGCCCGGTGGTCTTGGTACCCAAGGCCGACGGGTCGGTCCAGTTCTGTGTAGACTATAGAAAAGTCAACGCGGTGTCTAAATTCGACGCGTACCCAATGCCTCGTATTGATGAGTTGCTCGATCGACTAGGCACTGCTCGCTTTTATTCGACACTGGATTTAACGAAGGGATATTGGCAGATCCCCTTGACTCCACTATCCCGAGAAAAAAACAGCCTTTTCCACACAGTTTGGTTTACACCAATTCGTCACACTTCTGTTTGGGCTGTTTGGGGTGCCCGCTATGTTTCAGCGGCTGATGGACAGGGTCCTCCGCCCCCACGCCACCTACCTCGACGACATTATCGTCTATAGTAATGACTGGCCGAGGCATCTCGAACATCTGAGGGCCGTCCTTAGGTCGCTGAGGCGAGCGGGTCTCACAGCCAACCCGAAGAAGTGTGCGATTGGGCGGGTGGAAGTACGGTATCTGGGCTTCCACTTGGGCAATGGGCAGGTGTGTCCCCAAATTAACAAGACCGCAGCAACTGCGGCCTGCCCGAGGCCCAAGACCAAAAAGGGGGTGAGACAGTTCCTGGGGCTGGCTGGCTATTATCGTAGGTTTATACCTAATTATTCGGACGTCACCAGCCCGCTGACTGATCTCACTAAAAAGGGGGCACCAGATCCGGTCCAGTGGATGGAGCAATGCCAGTGGGCTTTTTCTGAGGTAAAGGCCGCACTGTGTGGGGGGCCACTTTTACACTCCCCTGACTTTTCTCTCCCCTTTATGTTACAGACGGATGCGTCGGACAGAGGGCTGGGGGCTGTTTTGTCCCAGGAGGTGGAGGGAGAGGACCGCCCAGTCTTATACATCAGTAGGAATCTGTCAGTGCGGGAGGGGCGCTACAGCACTATCGAAAAAGAGTGCCTGGCAATCAAGTGGGTGGTCCTCACCCTCCGTTACTACCTGCTGGGACGCCCTTTCACCCTCTGTTCAGACCACGCGCCCCTCCAGTGGCTCCACTGCATGAAGGATGCCAACGCGTGGATCACCCGTTGGTATCTAGCGCTCCAACCTTTTAATTTCAAGGTGGTCCACAGGTCGGGGGCGCAGATGGTCATGGCAGACTTCCTCTCCCGTCAAGGGGGGGGGGGGGGGGGGGGGAGAGTCGGCTGCGGGGGCGTGGTCAAGCACCGGTCTTTGACAGGAGGGCGGAGTCAGGGAAGGTAAGTGGCAGAATCACTACACCTGATGTCAATTAGCCTGTGTTTGTCTTCCCAGTGACCGTGCCCTACTTAAGGAAGGAGAGCGAAAGCAGAGGAGCTCATCCCCGAACCAGACGCTGGTTGTGTGTGTGTGTGTTTTTAAGTTTACAAGTTGTTCACTGAAAAGTGTGGCAATAAAACCACCGTTTACAAACCTGATCTCTGTCCTGCCGTCCTCTGTGCTCCACCCACCCATACAAACTGCTACATGCACATGTACATGCAACGTCTTGGACATGCAAGTATTTGTTTATGGGATAGTTGTCAAAAAAAACATTTTCAAATGAAAAAATCATAATGACAAATTGTGCTTTATATATAGAGACCTTAACGTGGCACATTTGCTTGTGTCCAAAAAAAGTGCAACAAAGCTCATGGCCACAAACACTTTTGGACACATTCACAGATGGAGAGTATATGGTGACAGGATGGTAAGAGAGGCCAGGAAAAAAAAAAGTTCCCAAGGATCACTGTTGGTGAATTACAAGGAAAAAGTAAAATCTTTGATAACCCAGATCTCCAAAACCACCATCAGATGCCACATCTATGCCAACACATTATTTGAAAGGTATGCCAGAAAAAAAAAAAGGATTTTCTGTCAGTTCACTACAAACATAAACCTAAACACAGAGAGCAAAACACTACTGCAACTTTGACTGGAACCATATTCTATGGTCTGATGAAACACAGTAATTGCAAAGGGCACTGTACATTTGCTGCAACAATGAACACCAGTTTGGCTCGTCCCCCAAATCACCCCTCCAACTGCAGACTTCTGCTAAACCGTACTGCATGGTGATTTAACAAAAAAAACAAACACACACCCATTTTTGAAGAAAACTGAAGGCAACACATTAAAACAGTGGGTAAACTTTGTGCCCTCACAGCTCCAGAGTCAATCATGAGCTCGGATTACTGTGTGTGTGGATTTCTGCAAGTTCTCCCTGAATTTATGTGGGTTTCCTCCAAGTTCTCGGACTTCCTCCCACCCACATGCTGGAAGGTTGACTGGCTTCAGTGGATAGGCCTTGGGTGTGGGCGTGTTTGCAACTGTGTATGCATTTCTGTCTTGCAAACAGTGTTCCCAGGATACAATCAGGATGCACTGTGAACCTAGCCCCAAAGCAGTCACTGACAATTAACACAGATTTTAACAAATCTGCTGCCTTGTGCTTCACCGAAACCTGGCTCGGTGAGCACATCCCGAGCTCTTCTCTGCATCTGCCTGGATTTCACCTTCATCGAGCGGACCGTGAAACGGAGCTCACGGGGAAAACGAGGGGAGGCGGAATCTGCTTTTATATTAACGAAGGTTGGTGTACTGATGTCACAGTTCTAAATAAATCATACAGTCCTCATCTGGAGACATCATTCATAAACTGCAAACTGTTTTATGCTCCGCGAGAGTTTTCCTCGTTTATTCTGGTTGGAGTTTACATCCCCCCTCAGGCGAGTGTTAATGAGGCGTTACAACACCTGGCTGACCAGATAAACAATATGGAGAAAAAACACCCAGACTCTTTGCTCATTGTTTTGGGGGACTTTAACAGAGCAAACCTCAGCCACGAACTGCCAAAATATAAACAGCACATTAAGTGTCCCACCAGGGACTCTAACACTCTGGACCACTGTTACACTGTTTTAAAGGACTCATACCACTCTGTCCCCCGTGCAGCCTTGGGACTATCTGATCACTGTATGGTTCATATTATCCCGTCCTACAGGCAGAAGCTGAAATCTGCTAAGCCTGTAGTTAAGACGGTGAGGAGATGGTCTGATGAGGCCAAAGTGGAACTACAAGCCTGCTTTGACTGCACTGATTAGAGTGTTTTTGAGGCTGCAGCTTCAGACCTTCATGAACTGACTGATACTGTGACATTTTACATCAGTTTGTGTGAGGATGTGTGTGTGCCCACCAAGACCTTCCGCACATACAATAACAACAAACCCTGGTTCACCGCAAAACTCGGACAGCTTCGCCAGGCCAAGGAGGAGGCCTACAGAAGTGGGGACAGAGTCCTGTACAAACAGGCCAGAAACACACTGACGAAAGAGGTGAAATCAGCTAAGAGGAGCTACGCTGAAAGGATCAAAAACAGCCTTTCAGCCAACGCTCCGGCTTCAGTGTGGACAGGCCTGAAGAATATCACTAACTACAGGAGACCATCCCCCTACACTGCAATGAACCATCAACTGGCTGACGAGTTGAATGTGTTCTACTCCAGATTCGACAAATTCACATCTCTCCCCCCCCCCCCAGACATTAAAGACCCATTCACACCCCCTGCTGTTCTGCCTCCTTTCACCTCTGACCCCACACCAGCACTCAAGATCTGTGAAGAGGATGTTTGCCAGCTTTTTTGCAGACAGAAGATCAGGAAGGCACCTGGCCCAGATGGTGTGTCACCCTCCTGTCTGAAGGTCTGTGCTGATCAGCTGGCTCCCATCTTCACCTAGATCTTCAATAGATCCCTGGAGCTGTATGAAGTCCCCTCATGCTTCAAATGCTCCACAATAATCCCGGTTCCCAAGAAAACCACCATCACAGGACTGAATGACTACAGGCCTGTAGCTCTCACATCTGTAGTTATGAAGTCCTTCGAGAGACTGGTGTCACACCTGAAGGACATCACAGACCCCCTGCTGGACCCCCTGCAGTTTGCCTACCGGGCAAACAGGTCAGCGGATGATGCAATCAATATGGGACTGCACTACATCCTGCAACACCTTGACTCTACAGGGACGTACGCCAGGATTCTGTTCGTGGACTTCAGTTCGGCATTCAACATCATTGTTCCAGACATCCTCCACACCAAGCTCACTGTGCCTTCCTCCACCTGTCAGTGGATTACAAACTTCCTGACTGACAGGAAGCAGCAGGTGAGGATGGGGAGCTTCATATCCAGCACTCGGACTGTCAGCACTGGCGCCCCACAAGGGTGTGTGCTCTCCCCACTGCTCTTCTCTCTTTATACCAACGACTGCACCTCAAGAGACCCATCTGTTAAACTCCTGAAATTTGTAGACGATACAACGGTCATCGGCCTCATCCAGGACGGTGACGAGTCTGCATACAGATGGGAGGTTGAACTGCTGGTCTGGTGGTGTGGTCAGAACAATCTGGAGCTGAACACGCTCAAAACTGTGGAGATGACAGTGGACTTTAGGAGGAGCCCCCCCACTCTGCTGCCTATCACCAACAACACTGTGACTGCTGTTGAAAGCTTCAGGTTTCTGGGTTCCACAATCTCTCAGGACTTGAAGTGGGAGACAAACACAGTCACTATCATCAAAAAGGCTCAGCAGAGGTTGTACTTTCTGCGCCAGCTCAGGAAGCTCAACCTGCCTAAGGAGCTGCTGACACAATTCTACTCTGCCATCATTCAGTCTGTTCTTTGCTCTTCCATCACTGTTTGGTTTGGATCGGTCACCAAACAGGAGAACAGACTGCAACGGGCAATAAAGTCTGCAGAGAAAATTATTGGTGTCAACCTGCCCTCCATCCAAGACTTATACTTGTCCAGAGTCAGGAAACGGGCAGGTAACATCTCTGTGGACCCATCACACCTTGGTCACAATCTGTTTAATCTTCTCCCTTCAGGGAGGTGATATAGATCTCTGTATGCAAAAACAACCAGACACAAGAACAGTTTCTTCCCTCAGGCTGTCTCTGTGATGAACAGCTAAAATCCAGATTCATATATCAGTAATATCACTTGCAAAATATCTGCACACTCATACTGTCATTCTGTGCTCATTGTTACTTATATTTATACTTATTTAAATTTACTATTCATCTTTGCACTATGCACCATATTGCACCAAAAGGGAAATACTTTGTGATGAACAGCTAAAATCCAGATTCATATATCAGTAAGATCACTTGTAAAATATCTGAACACTTATACCGTCATTCTGTGCACACTGTATACTTTATATTTATTTAACTATTCCATACTTGACGTACCTGGATTACTTTGCACTATGCACCTATTTTTGTTGTTTGCTTGTTTTGTGTATACGCTTTTTTATCTGTTTTGTACTATGAGAGCTAAGTGAACCGGAGTCAAATTCCTCGTGTGTGTCCACATACCTGGCAATTAAAGTGTTTCTGTGATGTTGTTTATGTTTGGGAGGATAATTCTGTGTTTAAATGAAATGATACAGCATCTGCGTCTCTTTAAGCTCAAAATATCACTCACTGCATTTGTTGCTCTCTCAATATATGCATTTTCTCTTATTTTAACAAAAAGTATCAATAGTTCTGGAGAGCACACTGTGTAGCTCTTGACAGTAGACCCTAACTTTACAACAAGATTCTGATTAGTGAATCAATATTTGACAGGGTCAGTATTTGACCACAGAGTAACATACCTAACTGAACATCAGTAGTGAAGCGGAGCTTGTGGATCATGCTTATTTTAAAGGATTTGTAGTGGTGACTGCTCAACATATCTTGTACTGTATTGATGTCTATGGGCGGGTCCTCTTCCAAGCTTTCCTCTCCTCTGGAGCCTTTGAGGGAAGATGAGGACAGGAAGGAGACAGAAAGAACAAGAAAGGTACAGATGGACAAGGGAAAGAAATTAAGACAAAGTAGTTAAAAAGAAGGGAAGTTGAAAAAAAATATATAAATTAGTAAATTAAACCCTTCAAGCTGCCAACTCTCACAGATCCCAAGAGTGTGTGGTACATTGGTATTAAAGTAAGCGTTTGAGTGACAGCTGGTTTCAAACACATTTTTTGTTCTTCCTCGGGGTAGTGTACTGTCCAAACTCACTGTTCTCTCGGACTAGACAGAACTCCAGTGTGCTCTGGCTCTCCAGTGTACTGTCCAGCTCTACTGCCACATTTGGCTCCATCTGCTTTTCCAAACGATACATGGGGCCTACAACAACACAACAGCAACATTTTCTACGAGGACTGTTTATCACCTCTGCAGTATATAAATTAAGGGTGCACACTGTATTGACCAACAATTGGTTGCCAGTTGTACAAGCCAGTTCCCCCCAAAAGTTGGGACACTGTGTAAAATGTAAATAAAAACAGAATGCTATGATTTGCAAATCATGGAAATCCTACATTTCATTGAAAGTAATACAATAAGTGTTATTCTTATTATATTATTTTGGAAAATAATACAATAAGACAACATTGAAACCTTTTTTTTGACAAATATATTCACATTTTGAATGTAGTGCCAGCAAGAAGTTTCAAAACAGTTGGGATGGGGCAACAAAAGACTGGAAAAGTTGTGCAATGCTAAAAAAAACAAAAAATAAAAACACTGAGTAGGTTAACTGGCAACAGGACAGTAACAAGATTGGGTCAGTAAAACAAAAGAGCATCCCAGAGAGGCTGAGTTTCTCAGAAGTAAGGATGGGGAGGGTTTCACCACTCTGTGGGCAAATAGTGGAATACTTTATGAATAATGTTCCTCAGTGTAAAATTGCAAGGAATTTAGGGATCACATCATCTATGGTACATATTATAAAAAGATTCTGAGAATCCAGAGAAATCTATATCTGCAAGGGACAAGGCTGAAAACCAACACTGGATGCCCAATGTTGATTGGATCTTTGGGCCCTCAGGTGGCACTGCATTAAAAACAGACAAGATTCCAGCGGTCTCAAAAGTAGCCGGTCACCGGCGGCAAATTGCCGGCTATAGCTTGTTATGCCGCCAGCTATTGTGAGTCGAGTCATAAAATTTAATATTAAATATTTCTGACAGCAAAAGAAGTTGTGAACGTAAATTACATCCACTATGTCATGTATGTCCGTTGCCGCGTCAACTGTTTACACATCCTCGACACAAGTGCAGCCATTACTGCCGCCTGTGTTGCCAGATTGCGCGTTATCCCGCCCAATTTGGGCGGTTTTAAGTGCATTTTGGCGGGTTTTGAACATATTTTGGGCTGTAAAACGTCAGCAGTATCTGGCAACATATTTTTTACTTAATACAAGAAATTAATGGATGCCAACGTTTTTGCCAAAATGGTATTTTATTTTCCATTGTTTAGGCAGCTTCAGCATCATACTGTGAGATTCTGTTCAAATTGTTTTTTTTCTTCTATGAAGCCTGAGCCATTTATTTTATTAGTTTATAATTATTGTTTAATTTAGTCTTCAGGAGAGACTGCCTGCACACAGTACTAGTATTAATAGTGTTTTTTCTTACATGAAAGCTGAGGTGTTTATATTATATTTTAAGGTAACTTCATGTTGTGCTGTGAGGTTCTATGCACTTTAACTTTTGAACCAACAGGAGCATTTGGATAAGTAAAGCCTATTTTTCTGCATTTTTGTAGTCCTGGTAATCTTTTATATTGGTAAAGTTGTTTATAGGACCATTTCTCAGTGTCTGTTTTTTTTAATCAATAGTTTTTCAGTAATAACTTAATATTTAACATATCACTCAATTTTAAACAACCCCCGCGTCTCCCCCATAGTCTCCAAAATTTCTGTGGGAAACACTGGCGTGCGTAACAATGCTAATCAAGCTTAAGCTAGACAACCCGCCTCAAATACCCGTCCTGGGTAAATGTTATCCCAATTTTAGATGGCCTGTTCCAAACCATCCCGCCCCATGAAAAATTCGTACTTGCATCTCTCTCTCTCATATATATATATATATATATATATATATATATATATATATATATATCTCCCTGCACGCTTTGCGTGCATTATGTCTGCCGCTGGGAGACATTTTACCATTTTGCACCCTGCTGTAAATTATTTGTACCCCGCTATTCTCCCAAACTTTGAAGCCCGAGATTCTATAGTGGAATTTACTGCATGGGCTCAGGAACACTTCCAAAACCCATCATCTGTGAACAGAGTTCGTCACTGCATTCACAAATGCAAGTTAAAAGCATATATAAACAATATACAGAAATACTGCTGCCTTCTCTTGGCCCAAGCTTATTTTATGACGGACTGAGGCAAAGTGGAAAACTGTTCAGTGTTCTGATTAATTGAACTTTGAAATTATTTTTGGAAATCATGGACACCACATCCTCCAGGCTAAAGAGGGGAGAGACCATCTATCATTATCAACAGATAATATTTGTTAGCTTGTCATCAGTGCACAGTTCAAACGCCAGCATCTGTGGTGATATGGGGGTGTATTAGTGCACATGGCATGGATAGCTTGGACATCCGAGAAGGCACCATTAATGCTGAACAAGATACAGGTTTTGGAGCAACAATCTGCCATCTAGAGGACTTTTTTTTTTTTTCGGGGAAGACATTGCTGATTTCAGCAAGACAATGCCAAACCAAATTCTGTACATATTGTAACTACAGTGGTGCTTGAAAGTTTGTGAACCCTTTAGAATTTTCTATATTTCTGCATAAATATGACTTAAAACATCAGATTTTCACACAAGTCCTAAAAGTAGATAAAGAACCCAGTTAAACAAATGAGACAAAAATATTATACTTGGTTGTTTATTTATTGAAAATGATCCAATATTACATATCTGTGAGTGGCAAAAGTATGTGAACCTTTATTTTCAATATCTGGTGTGACCCCCTTGTGCAGCAATAACTGCAACTAAACGTTTCTGGTAACTGTTGATCAGTCCAGCACACTGACTTGGAGGAATTTTAGTCCGTACAGAACAGCTTCAACTCTGGGATGTTGGTGGGTTTCCTCACATGAACTGCTTGCTTCAGGTCCTTCCACAACATTTCGATAGGATTAAGGTCAGGACTTTGACTTGGCCATTCCAAAACATTAACTTTATTTTTCTTTAACCATTCTTTGGTAGAACAACTTGTGTGCTTATGGTTGTTGTCTTGCTGCATGACCCACCTTCTCTTGAGATTCAGTTCATGGACAGAGGTCCTGACATTTTACTTTAGAATTCGCTGGTATAATTCAGAATTCATTGTTCCATCAATGATGGCAAGCCATCCTGGCCCAGATGCAGCAAAACAGGCCCAAACCATGATACTACCACCACGTTTCACAGATGGGATAAGGTTCTAATGCTGGAATGCAGTGTTTTCCTTTCTCCAAACATAACGCTTCTCATTTAAACCAAAAAGTTATATTTTGGTCTTATCCATGCACAAAACATTTTTCCAGCAGCCTTCTGGCTTATCCACGTGATCTTTAGCAAACTGCAGACAAGCAGCAATGTTCTTTTTGGAGAGCAGTGGCTTTCTTCTTGCAACCCTGCCATGCACACCATTGTTGTTCAGTGTTCTCCTGATGGTGGACTCATGAACATTTAACATTAGCCAATGTGAGAGAGGCATTCAGTTGCTGAGAAGTTACCCTGGGATCCTTTGTGACCTTGCCGACTATTACACGCCTTGCTCTTGGAGTGATCTTTGTTGGTCAACCACTCCTGGGGAGGGTAACAATGGTCTTGAATTTCCTCCATTCGTACACAATCTGTCTGACTGTGGGTTAGTGGAGTCCAAACTCTTTAGAGATGGTTTTGTAACCTTTTCCAGCCTGATGAGCATCAACAACGCTTTTTCTGAGGTCCTCAGAAATCTCCTTTGTTTGTGCCATGATACACTTCCACAAACACATGTTATGAAGTTCAGACTTTGATAGACCCCTGTTCTTTAAATAAAACAGGGTGCCCACTCACACCTGATTGTCATCCCATTGATTGAAAACACCTGACTCTAATTTCACCTTCAAATTAACTGCTAATCTTAGAGGTTCACATACTTTTGCCACTCACAGATATGTAATATTGGATCATTTTCTCAATAAATAAATGACCAAGTATAATATTTTTGCCTCATTTGTTTAACTGGGTTCTCTTTATCTACTTTTAGGACTTGTGTGAAAATCTGATGTTTTCGGTCATATTTATGCAGAAATGTAGAAAATTCTAAAGGGTTCACAAACTTTCAAGCACCACTGTACATGGCTTCATAGTAAGAGTCCTGGTGCTAAACTGGCCTGCATGCAGTCCAGACCCACTGAAAACATTTGGCATATTATGAAGCGCCAATTCGACAAAGGACACCCCGGAATGTTGAGCAACTAAAATTGTATATCAGGCAAGAGTGAGACATTTTACATTCAAAACTACAGCAACTGATCTCCTCAGTTTCAAAACATTTACAGTGTGGTGCTTAAAAATTGAGGTGAGGCAACACCGTGGCAAACATGCCCCTGTCCCAACTTTTTTGAAACATGTTGCTGGCATCAAGTTCAAAATGAACATATATTTCTCAAGTAATAAGATTTCTCAGTTTCAACATTTGATATGTTGCCTTTGTACTATTTTCAATGAAATACAGGGTTTCCATGATTTTGCCATGATTTTGTCCACCAGTCTCTGACATCAGCTTGCTGAAATGTTTAATCACGCTTCCATGAAAATTCCTTCAGTTGTAAGATGTTTGCGGGGTCCCCCCCCCCAATAGACTGTCATTTTCAAATCTCAAAACATTTCAATGGGGTTTAAATCTGGATTTTGTCTAAGCCATTCCATAACCTTCCATTTCTTCTTTTTGAGCCATTCCTTGGTGGATTTGCTACTGTGCTATTTAAGTAACTCTGCAGTTAACAATATAACTGTATCAGATCAGCAATTAGAATGTTTTACTCCCCTTAGAAAAACTGAACTAACTTCATTCATTTTTATATCAAAATCTTCAACTTGTGGACTAGATCCCTTACCTACACTTCAAACTACTGCTTCAAACAGATAATACCAGAAGGAATTGAACCTCTTCTAAAAATAATCGATTATTCCCTTAGAATTGGTATTGTACTGAAATCCTTTAAACTAGCAGTTTCAAACCCCTGATTAAAAAACCTGACCTCAACACCTGTCAGCTGTCCAACTATAGGCCAATATCAAACTTCTCCTTTATCTCCAAGATCCTAGAAAAAGCTGTGGCACAGCAGTTATACTCATATCTCCACAAGAATAACAACATTGAGGAAACGTATCAGTCAGGACATAGATCCTAGAAAAAGCTGTGGCACAGCAGTTATACTCATATCTCCACAAGAATAACAACATTGAGGAAACGTATCAGTCAGGACGTAGATCTCGTCATAGCACAGAGACAGCAGTGGTTTAAGTAGTAAATGACCTACTGTTGGCCTCTGATCAGGGCTGTGTGACCCTGCTTGTATTGCTTGACCTTAGCGCAGCCCTTGACACCACTAATCATGCCATTTTTCTTAACTAGAAAATGTTGTGGGAGTCAAGGGACTCTCCTGACTCAGGTCTTATTTAACTGATCATTATTGGCTTGCTGATGTAAATGATGATTTTTCTATGCATACCAAGATAAAGTTTGGTGTTCCACAAGGTTCTGTCTTAGGTTCACTGCTTTTTTTCTTTATATGTTACCTCTGGGTAATAATATTTGTAAGCATGGAATTAGCTTCCACTGTTATGCTGATGAGACACATGTTTCTGCAAAGCCAGATGAGAGACACCAGCTTAATAACATTGAGGAATATGTAAAGGATATTAGACACTGGATGCTTATTAACTTCCTTCTACATAAGTCTGACAAGACAGAAGTATTTGTACTCAGACCACATGCAGCTTGAAGAAAGTTTTCTGATTGCATTGCATAGGGAAGCCATGGCCTAATGGTTAGAGAAGCAGCTTTGGGACCAAAAGTTCACAGGTTCAATGCCCTGGACCAGCAGGAATGGCTGAAGTGCTCAAGTGAGGCATCTAACCCCCAACTGTTCCCCAGGCTGCTCTGGGTATGTTGTACATCGCTCTGGATAAGAGCGTCTACTAAATGCCATTAGTGTAATGTAATGCATAGGTAATCTGGATGGTCTTTCTGTTTCTTCATGTGCAGCAGTAAAAGACTAAATGATTGGGGTGATCATTGACTCGTCTTTCATTTGAAACTGATAGATAACCTTACGAAGATAGCTTTCTTTCATCTCAGATATGCTGTTAAGAGACACACACAGGGCTCGTCATTAAGGACTGCCCGATTACCCGGGGCAAGTGGGATATGTCCCCAACATGCCCGACCGGGCAAGTTGGAATGAGCATATATTACGAACTACCACCACAAAAATTAGGCTTTTTGATCTTTTATTTCAGTTCCTAAAAGCGTCCCTCACTACGTATCCGCCATTATGTCTTGGCTGTTTTCTTAGTCTCGGTTTCAATTACTGCTTTGCAAGTTATTTTATATACCCTCGTTGTTGTAGTATGGTACACATACTGTTTATAGACCCCTTGCGCATGATGTCACACATCACATGATAATTACAGCTGGGGTCAGACAGACACCATCTTTCATGTAAGCAAGGCTTCAAGAACAACAAGGAAATGAGTGGTTAAAGAATACGAAGAGAGGAGCTCAGCCTGAAAACTCCAGAGAAATTCATGATTGTATTTAAAATGTATTTTACAAAAACAAAGTCAGAAGTGAATATGGAAGAGTTTGCTTAAGAATCTCATTTTATTTTTATCTGCTCGCATTCGAGTTAGTGCCTTCATGAAAGTATTTGATTTTCTTAAAGGTGAAGCCACTTCCTTATTCGACACAGAAAACCCAGATTGGTTTCAAACAACTCGGGCATATTAAAAAAAAAACCTCAACAAGGAGTGACATGTGCGATAAATCCTGAAAGAACAGAAGAGATTAAAAGCAGAGAGAGCTGGAGCTTTGTTTCTGTTATCAGAGGAACCCAGTCCTGTGCAAAATATTTATATACCATTTTTGTGTTATATCATCCACCTCTAGGTTTAGTAAAAAAAAATAAAAACCTGCACTGTCATATTACAGACCAGCTGCACTGATTCAGTTACAGGTTGCCAGGTCTGTATAAAACATCCACAACCTACACACTAAACAATAATTTTAAACATTATCCTGTCTGTCATGACACAGCATGTTTTTTTTTTTTAAACCTAGAGGTGGATGATAAAAAAAAAAGATATATACTCAAACAGTACTGTTCAGAAGTATTGGCACCCTATTGTTTTCTTCATACAAACTTTGTGATAGATTTCTATTTATGATTTCTACATTATTGAGTAATGAACCTACAGTCAGAGAGTTCTACACAAACACACAACTTTGCAACAGCTGCATGCATGTGAAATGGAAATAAATCGACTAAAACAGGAAAAAATATTTTGGATAAAATTGTTATTGTCCATCACAAGTAAAAAGTAACCAATAACTAAACATAATAATAAACTTGATCAATAACCAAACTCCAACTCAGTGTGTGATCTTCATTTTATGTTGTAATTCACAACTATTCTACGGTTTTCCTCAAAAAACGAAACACGCAAAATAGGGGGCAAGTGGGTTTAAAAGTTAATGTTGCCCTGATTTTTATTTATATGAGTGATTCCACGCTTATTGGTACTGAAATGGGGACATGAACTTATTTTTAAAAATTCACCTAAAACCATTTCTTTTTTTTACCATCAGGTCACAAAACATGTAATCTTTAATGAATGATGTGTTAAAAGATAACTTTAATTTTCTGAGATGTAATAAAAACATATTTATATGCCAAAGTCAGAACGTAACAGAAGTGTTGTGGACATATATATTCTCAATTTTAACAATGTAGAATTACTTTTTGAAACATAGGAAGGTGATGTTTTAGCAAATATAATTAATAAACATGTGTAGTAGAATAAACATACACATTCTTTCAATAAGATTAACATGGTATATAGCTAGATTGTAATTAATTTGTAACAGACGCGAGATGGACAATCGTAACAGAAGTAATGTAACAGACATCATTTTGGAACTCATAGGCTTGACTTTGGCATATAAATATGTTTTTATTATATCTCAGAAAATTAAAGTTAAAAGATAACATATCATTCATTAAAGATTACATGTTTTGTGACCCGATGGTAAAAAAAGAAATGGTTTTAGGTGAATAAGTTCATGTCCCCATTTCAGTACCCATAAGCGTGGAATCACATATACATATATATATATATATATATATATATATATATATATATATATATACACACACACACACACACACATATATATATATATATATATATATATATATATATATATATATATATATATATATATAAAAATGGCATGCTGTTCAGTAAATTACTCTTTGAATATATGGAATGAAACGTTGTATTCTGCCCCCATTCCCACAGCTCGGCAGATAGACAACAGGTCCCAAGAAAAACTCTGACTCAGAGGAGAGTATTAGAGTATATTGAGAAATGCTGTAAAACTCAACAAACAAAATTTACAAATTAGTATTATATACAGAAAAGACCATTATACAAATATGATCCACGAGGGAAATGACCGTCACCGTAGCTTCGTTGCACATAAAAGAAGTAAAGACTAATAAAACCACAAGCATTCGCCAGAGTGTTAACAATGTCTTTATTGTTTAAAATAGCCACAACCAAATCCCGAGCCGACTGACTCATTTTTGCTGCAGGACGGCGGCAGTGCCTTCATGACGTCAGCCAAGTTTCATTCCATATATTCAGAGTTTCATTCCATATTTTATATATATATATATATATATATATATATACACACACACACACACACACACACACACACACACACACAGTGGGGCAAAAAAGTATTTAGTCAGCCACCAATTGTGCAAGTTCTCCCACTTAAAAAGATGAGAGAGGCCTGTAATTTTCATCATAGGTGGGTCATTCTACGAAACCGGTGCCTTTTGTGTCCGCATAATTTCATGACCTCTAAAAAATGTCAGAAATTGTGAAAATGTATTTCAAATGAACAAAACTGTTTATTTAAGTGTTGTGAATTACACAATGCATGTTTTACTGTCACTGTAAACAAAAATCCTAAATTTTTTTCATCTTATCATATACACAACCTATTTTCCCATGTCCGGGAAGTCCCGTATGGAATTTGCACCTAACATATTTACATAAATATATACATTTTTCAAACAATTTTTATTAATTTCATGAATAAAATTACATCCTTCGTAAAATACAATAGTTTTGTTTAGAATAAAAGCATCATTTATTATCTAAAAATCACAATTTATGCTCGTCCCACAATTTTACATACCACCCCCTAACACTTACACGTTTTGGCTGTTAGAAAGACAGTGTCTCTAAGTGACATCACAGAAAGCTGATGACATCACTAAAACCCTTGGCCAAAGTCAGGATCCCAAGCAGGCAAGTTCCCACACAATTTGATATGATTTATTTGCTCTTTTTGGTAGTTAGATAGGGTCTGTTAAGCTTAACCTTACCACCCTGTAACGCATAATAGACAGGGAAACTATAAAAAAATTCTTGTTTTTTTCAGCTTTTAAGGAAAATAGAGAGATTTGTAAACTGGATTGTACACTTGTTGGCTATGCTAGTTATTATCAGAACTAGCTGAGGTCATTCTGAGGTGAAATTTGCCACCCTGTAACATACCACCCTTTAACACTTTGTATTGTTACAGGGTGGTAAAGGGAACATATGAGGGCTTGTCAGTGGCATTAAGATTATAATTCAAATGTTGTATCTATATTTAGGGATTTACATACTATTATAAGTACAGAAACCTATTTATTATTTATTTATTTATTAAGAGCACTGGGAATACAATCAAAGCTTCAGTGAGTCATTAGCAGTGAGTTCATACCAGCCAGATAGTTTGAATGCTGCGTTTTTATGTAAACAAAATCTAACAACCAGTTATGAGTTGTCCCTCTTTAAACTTATCACACTCACTTGTATCATTAATCATAATTTTCATAATTTAATGTTAATTTGCAGATGATCATGGCCCCAATGAGCAATGCAGAATGGCAACGATTATTTCGTGCCCGCCGCAATGCTGATCCTGTGAGGAGGCAGCAGTATCTAGAAAAAGGGCAGAAATGGAGACAAGATGTAGAAACAGGGAAGAAGTTACTCATCAGAGATCTGAATGAGAGGGACCAGCGACAGCTAAGAAAAAAGTGGAGAGAACAGAATGCAAGAAGAAAGCAGGCAAAGGATAGGATGAAAGCTTTTGACAGCCCTCCTGAGAGCCCTGAGGTTTTCCAACCACAAAATGCCGAGAGGGAGCAGGCAGGATGCAGTGTTGAATGCACTTACTAATGTTTTTTTATTTGTATTTGTGAAACCTTTTATCAATAAATATTTCATATGTATTTTGGCTCTTGTCTTATATTTGCTGTCCCTACATATATCCAGGAAAAATTAATAAAACTAATGTTAATGCATGGAAACAAACCAAATCAACAGACCACAGGTGGCTTCTCCAGTGAGGAGAGGGAGGAAGATCCTCCTTAAAAATTCTAAGAATAAAAAGTTGAAATTGTCTTGACCAATTTAATGAATTGCTGTCCTTGAATATTACTATTTTACTGCCAAATACGACATGTACATTATATTTGTTTCTCTGGGTGAAATTACATTAGCACCCCCTATCGCTCGCTATTAGAAATTACTGCACGGAGGATCTTCCTCCCTTCGGCTCCCATTCACTCCGATTCAAACAGTCTCCGGCACTGGCGGCTCGTGGTTAACATAGACTTCAATGAGAGAGAGGAGGAAAATCCTCCTCTAAGAGGGTGGGACTAGCTAAGAGATCTGACAAGTGCTACAAAATATCAACCAATAGGCTGCAGCCCTAGTTGCGCAATGAACCAATAAGTAGAGGCCTTAGCTGCCTGGGGGGAGGGGTTATCTTATCAAACTTAACTTCTAGATCCGGTGACTCGGGCACTTCGGCAGTCAGAGTGAGAACGGCGAGGTGGAAGTGGATTGACTATGTTATAAATATTCTATGAATAAAGTAATGGAAACAGAGGACGTGGTGAATGTTTTGCTTGCAAAACCCTTCCATGGGCTGAGCTAGAAACATGGACGCCAGGTTTGCTTCATTAAATACGGAAGATTTTGAGAGAATTTTGAAAGAGAAAGATGTGTTGAACACCTGAAAGTAATGTGTACAGCAGCTATAAAAAGTGTACACACCCCGTTAAAATGATAGGTTTTTCAACTATTATCAACTCAACCCGTGCGTGTAACTATAGCCGGTCCAGCAGGTGCGGTCGCATTGGGGCCCGTGACCTTCAACCAAGCATTCCTTCCTCCCTCACTTTTACAAAAGCCAGCCGCTACTGCAACAGACCCAAAGCAGGACTTACCACTCTGTAACATGACTTACCACCCTGTAACAATGTGTTTTTTGTTTAAATTCATGGAAATGCTGTGAAATATCCCCAAAATAATTGTTTTATCATAATGTGATAAAATAAGCCTATTAACAAATGTAACGTTCATTTCACAATATGGGGTAAAATGGCCAATATTGTTAAAACACCAATTATAAAACACTGAGAATTCATGTTATGGAGATAGAAATATAAATTACATAAATATCTGATTAAAAACCCAACTTGCAATTTCTAATATCATATTATGGACAATTATGTGAGAGGAAAATATAAGATGATTTGAAATTAATATATGCATTATGCTTCAAATTTAGTGCATCTTGTCCGTTACAGGGTGGTAAAACACATGACACCTGGGTCACAATAAAAAGGATAATATTAACAGGAATTTATGCACAAGGTGGAAAAATACATTTTTTTGCGGCTCTGATGTCACATATTTAATATGAGTATCTTAAAAAATAGCTTATCTTAAATTATTTTTTTCAGAATTGCAATGTGGAAAAGGCACCGGTTTCATAGAATGGCCCAGGTACACTTCAGCTATGAGAGATAGAATGGGGGGAAAGAATGCAGGAAATCACATTGTAGGATTTTTAATGAATTAATTGGTAAATTCCTCGGTAAAATAAGTATTTGGTCACCTACAAACAAGCAAGATTTCTGGCTCTCACAGACCTGTAACAACAACTTTAAGAGGCTCCTCTGTCCTCCACTCGTTACCTGTATTAATGGCACCTGTTTGAACTCGTTATCAGTATAAAAGACACCTGTCCACAACCTCAAACAGTCACACTCCAAACTCCACTATGGCCAAGACCAAAGAGCTGTCAAAGGACACCAGAAACAAAATTGTAGACCTGCACCAGGCTGGGAAGACTGAATCTGCAATAGGTAAGCAGCTTGGTGTGAAGAAATCAACTGTGGGAGCAATTATTAGAAAATGGAAGACATACAAGACCACTGATAATCTCCCTCGATCTGGGGCTCCATGCAAGATCTCACCCCGTGGGGTCAAAATGATCACAAGAACGGTGAGCAAAAATCCCAGAACCACATGGGGGGACCTAGTGAATGACCTGCAGAGAGCTGGGACCAAAGTAACAAAGGCTACCATCAGTAACACACTACGCCGCCAGGGACTCAAATCCTGCAGTGCCAGACGTGTCCCCCTGCTTAAAAGCCAATACATGTCCAGGCTTGCCTGAAGTTTGCTAAAGAGCATTTGGATGATCCAGAAGAGGATTGGGAGAATGTCATACGGTCAGATGAAACCAAAATAGAACTTTTTGGTAAAAACTCAACTTGTCGTGTTTGGAGGAGAAAGAATGCTAAGTTGCATCCAAAGAACACCATACCTACTGTGAAGCATGGGAGTGGAAACATCATGATTTGGGGCTGTTATTCTGCAAAGGGACCAGGATGACTGATCCGTGTAAAGGAAAGAATGAATGGGGCCATGTATCGTGAGATTTTGAGTGAAAACCTCCTTCCATCAGCAAGGGCATTGAAGATGAAACGTGGCTGGGTCTTTCAGCATGACAATGATCCCAAACACACCGCCCGGGCAACAAAGGAGTGGCTTCGTAAGAAGCATTTCAAGGTCCTGGAGTGGCCTGGCCAGTCTCCAGATCTCAACCCCATAGAAAATCTTTGGAGGGAGTTGAAAGTCCGTGTTGCCCAGCGACAGCCCCAAAACATCACTGCTCTAGAGGAGATCTGCATGGAGGAATGGGCCAAAATACCAGCAACAGTGTGTGAAAACCTTGTGAAGACTTACAGAAAACATTTGACCTCTGTCATTGCCATCAAAGGTTATATAACAAAGTATTGAGATGAACTTTTATGATTGACCAAATACTTATTTTCCACCATAATTTGCAAATAAATTCTTTAAAAATCAGACAATGTGATTTTCTGGATTTTTTTTTTCTCATTTTCTCTCTCATAGTTGAGGTATACCTATGATGAAAATTACAGGCCTCTCTCATCTTTTTAAGTGGGAGAACTTGCACAATTGGTGACTGACTAAATACTTTTTTGCCCCACTGTATAGTGTGTATATACCATGTGTGTGTGTGTGTGTATATATATCACTCTTGTGTCTAAGGATTACCTTATTCTTTTATATTTTATATATATATATATATATATATATATATATATATATATATATATATATATATAAAGAATAAGGTAATCCTTAGACACAAGAGTGTCTAAGGATTACCTTATTCTTTTATTTATATATATATATATATATATATATATATATATATATATATGTATATATATATGTATATATATATGTGTGTGTGTGTGTGTCACTACTACTTTTGGCTGCTCCCGATTAGAGGTCACCACAGCGGATCTTTCATCTCCATTGCTCCCTGTCTTCTGCATCCTTCTCTACCACACCTGCCACTTTCATGTCCTCTCACCACATCCATGCATCTACGCTTTGGTGTCCCTCATTTTCATGTGCCTGGCAGCTCCATTCTCCTTCCAACATGCTCTGCATCTCTTCTCAGGATGTGTCCATACCATCTCAGTCTCATCTCTCTTAGCTTCATTCCCAAGCTCTCCACATGTGTTGTCCCTCTGATGTGCTCGTTCCTTATCCTGTCCAACCTCGTCACTCCCATCACAAACCTTAACATCCTCAACTCTGCCACCTCCAACTTTGCCTCCTGTCTCTTCGTTAAGGTTACAGTCTCCAATCCACACATAATAGCTGGTCTCACTACTGTCTTATACATCTTACCTTTCATTTTTGCTGGGACTTTCCTATCACAAATGACTCCCGAAATCCTTCTCCAACTGCTCCACCCTGCCTGCACTCTCTTTCTCACCTCACTATCGCAGCCCCCATTTTCCTGCACAGTTGACCCCAGGTACTTGAATTCACCAATTTTCTTTACGTCTACTCCTTGCATCTTCACTACACTCTCATCCCCATTCTTACTGATGCACATGTATTCTGTTTTGCTACTGCTCATCTTCATTCCTCTTCGTTCCAATGCATACCTCCATCTCTCCAAACCCAACTCAACCTCCTTGTAGCGACTAGTATCCAAAGCAGTCGCTGAGAGGCTGAGAGCCGGGTGTTAGCTGATTGTCTGACGTGCTGTAGGCTACTAAACAAAATATCCGCTGAGATCCAGGAATCCATTTACCGGTTTTTATTAAAAAAGTATGACAACTTAACATAAAATGCTCAAAATATAAAGAAAATCACAGCAATCCAAGCATAAACAATGATAAAACAGCGATCAACAAAAAGTACGGCCTCCCAGTAGCTCACCCTCTCGTCTTAATTACTTCCGCCCGTGCCACTGCACCTGCGACTATATTAGCTAAATGTTACTGCCCATAAACTCATCACCCAATTACTGTGATATCAAAATAAATAACAAAAAAATAAAACATAATAAACCAAATAACCCATAATATAAACCACAAAATTATATGTACATTTCATCATAAATACCTTCATGGCTCCTACACACCAGACCCTAATTATTAAGCTATCACTCAATAATTATACACAATAGGAGTCATGAAATAATTAAAACTAACAGTCCACATAAATCACATTACATTCTTTGTCGTCTTCTGTCTTCACGATCCTGTAAAAGGTCAGTCAATAGGGCCAGAGGTTACTAGCATGTAGCCCTGTGATCTGTGTTCACCACAGTCACTGCCAGTCAAGTATCAAAGTTAAAGTTAAGTCAGAGGTCTAGTCAGAGGACTAGGCATAGTCATTCATAACAGCCGCCCCACCTCCAGGATCTGCCTCCTGCAGCAGACAGACCTTGGTTATAGGCCGGTTCAGGCAGCTACTCTTAGTCTTGATGCGCACCTGATGCACAAAGCCCCTTCTGTCCGGAAAGGTTTGTAGGACTCATCCTATGACCCAGGAATCACGAGGTGCTGTGCTGTCTACTATAAGCACCAGATCTCCAGGAACAAAATTACACTTCGCTCCTGACCATCTCTGCCGCTCCTGCAATTGAGGTAAGTACTCCTTAACCCATCTCTTCCAGAACAGGCCTGACGTGTATTGGACCTGCTTCCATCGCCTACATGTGTACATGTCGGCTTCCTGGAAGACTCCTGGTGGCAAAGATGGTAATGCCTTCAAAAGCAGCAGATGAATAGGCGTCAATGCTTCCAGGTCATGAGGATCCATGGAAGCTTTTGTTATCAGTCAGCCATTGATAATGGCTTCCACTTCACAGAAAACCTGTGTGAAGTCCTCCTTCATCCAAACTTTGCACATTCAAGGTGGAGTTGAGGACTTTACAGACTGATCGAATTAACCTCTCCCAAGACCCTCCATGATGGGAGCCAGCTGGGGGATTAAAAGTCCATTTTATCCCTTTCTGAAGGAGGACATCATTAATCTGTGCCTGATTCCACTGCTCAATAGATATTTTCAATTCGTGTTCTGCTCCCCTGAAATTCATCCCATTATCTGAGCGCAATTCCCATACTTGACCACGTCTTGCTATAAAGTGCCTGAGAGCATTTATGAAGGCGTCTGTGTCGAGTGAAGGTGCTACTCCAATGTGGATTGCTCTTATGGCCATGCAGGTAAAAATGACCCCATACCTTTTTACAAACACTTCTTCTGCTCTTCACCTCGAAAGGTCCAAAATAGTCTACTCCTACCCGAGTAAATGGAGGTTCATCTGGAGTCACCCTTTCAGATGGTAAGTCTGCCATTAGCTGAGACACTGACTGAGCATTCAAACGTTGACAGCTCACACACTTTGACAGAACATTCCTTATGGCTGTACTAGCTCCTGAGATCCAGTATTTCTCATGCAGCTTGGACAACATGTGGTTTCACCCGCCATGTCCCACCTCTTGATGGATACGTCTCAGCAGAAGAGTTGAGATATGTAAATCTTTTGCCAGTATTATTGGATGCTTAGTTTCTGCTGGCATAGATGACCTGCTGAGCCGACCACCAACTCTCAGAACCCCATCTTCCATTAGTGGACAGTGTGTGTGGATGTGACTATAACCCTTGACACTTTTGCCTTTTTCCAGCATGGAGAATTCCTCTAGAAACCTCCTCCTTTGGCTGAACTTGATGATCTCCAGCTCTGATTTCTCCAACTCCTCCACTGATAGACAACTTGAAAGCGTCTTTCTCTTGAATGTTTTCATATCCTTCTCCAATGAATGTCATCATTGTTCCATATCCAAATCAAATTGTGCAAGAGCCATATTCAATTGTCTCCTCTTCTGACAGAGAGATGAGAGCCAAGTTTTAAATCTCAAAATCCAAGCTACAGACTTTCTCAGATGGATCCAAGAGCTGAAGTGGTGAATCAGGCAAGTCCCTGCATCAGCCTCCTCACTGGCCTGTACAGCATTCACTGAGGCTTCCTTTTTGACCTCAGGGTCATCTGCTGGAAGTTGAACATCCTCAGGGTCAACAGGCCACTCATTCTCAGGTTGAAGGAGAAAATGAGGCCCTGACACCCATGTTGCATCCTTGAGAAATGCATTGCCTTTCACACCCCTGGAGGCAACATCTGCTAGATTACTTGCCATTCCAACATACCTCCACTGAGAGGGTTGTGAAGCCTTGCGAATTTCTGTGATTCGATTAGCGACAAAGACTCTGAACCTGATATATTTGAGCACCAAAGTGCTATCGGTCCAAAACACAGAGTCCTGAAGATGCATGTGCAGCTCTTTATTCCACAAGATAATCAGTGCGACTGGCCATGGTGGCAGTGATAAGCTCCATTCAGGAGATGGTAGCAGGTTTCAATGGTGCCACTCTTGCCTTTCCCATGACAAAAGCACTGTGCACCCGTGAGTGTGCATTTCTTAACAATAGTTAGGTCACTGGTCCATAGCCATCCTCGCTTGCGTCACAGAAATGATGTAATTGTGCTGTAGTCACTTCACCGAAGTCCGATGGTGTCAGACACCTCATAATGTTACATTTCTCCAGATGGCAAAGTTCATCCAGCCAATTTGTCCACTCCTGAGCCACGGTCTGGGGTATGACATTGTCCCAGCCAAGTGCTCTCCTGCACAGATCCCTTAAGATCTTCTTTGCGGATGTGAAAAGGCAGCCCTCCCTTTTCACAGATGCGTTAGATCTTCTCCCCCTTTAAGCGGATACCGTTTTCTGACAGGCACACACACAGACACCTGCATACACACGTGCACAGGATTGGACTTTCACTCATGGAGTCGGCAACTGCGTTTGGAGTCCTTTGTCACGTCAACATTTCAAAAACTTTCCGTACTCACCTGAGTGACCAGCCAGCGCAGCGTTGGGTGAGGTACCCGCCGATATCGCTCCATAATCCACACTGCTCCGTTTGTTCACACGTTGCACACGCATACACAAACATTTGCATACACTTTTTGGTTCCCAAATTTTGTATTCCTTGGGAAACACGAGCTATGGCAAGCCAAAGACTTTATTTCTCATTCAGCCAATCAGAGACATTGATTAACTGGGGGGGGGGTTAAAATATAATGTGTGGGGTTAAATATGGTATTTTGTGTAGTAATGATGGTTTAGTAAGAAATGTATTTTAGTCTGTGTATGAATGTATGCATGTTGAAATGTTAACATTGTATGTATGTATTTTGATATGGATGTAAGGAGTAGTGTAATGTTCTTATCTCACCTTTTGCATGTTGTAATGGTCTCAACCAATTTCCCTGTTATCTAATGATTCAATCATTCAATTTACCCATCAGGCTGTTTGTATTTAAACACCAGTTTTCTCAGTCTAGGTGTGGGAGTTCAGGAGAAAGGTTGATGTAGGTGACTGTAGGTGTTGAGAAATCGTGCTTGCGTTACTATTTTGCTCGTTGTATCTTTATTGTTTTTCAACCCTCGTGTTGATTTTTGTTTGCATTTTGAAATGTGTCTTTGTTATTGCACTTTTTGGTTTGAGCATTGTAAATAAAATCGCACCTCCTTATTTGTACCGTACACCCTAGTTGCGCTTCTTTATTTGTTAGGCGACCACCCTGTCGTGAAAGAGTGAGTCGGACGGCTCACCGCTTTCACATTTGGTGTCAGAAGTGGGATCGTGGCGCTGACATTGAGGCAGAGACCAACAAGACGGGCTCAAGTGCGGAGAGAGATGGCTTTCAGACGCTTGTCGAAGACCATCCTCCTTGGTGAGCTACCAGGTGGGGAGGAGGCCGAGGGAGCTGAAGGAGGAGAGCTACAGGCGCATCCTGATGGTGGTGACAGGCAGTCAGAAGAGTTTGACCTCTCAGCCCTGTACAGCCTGCTGAAGCAGTCAATACAGGCACAGGAACAAGAGAGGGTGAAGCAAGAGCAGAGGTGGTGCAGCGTCCAAATCCAACTGAGTAACGTCCGGGACGAGTTGGAGGCCGATCGCAGGAGTGGCAGGGGAGGACAGCAGAAGCAGGGAGATGGAGCATGGTCAGCATTAGCACCAGGTGCCGTCCCAGCAACACTACCCCCCATGATGCCATCCGGAGCACCACCTGCTATACTGCCTCCGGTAGTAACAGCATCACCACCAGCACTAGTGCATCTAGCACCACCTGCAACACCACCTGCAGCACCACCAGCAGCAGGGCACCCAGCAGTAGCGTCAGCAGCAGCATATTCAGCACCAGCACCATCCGTACCAGCAGCAGCGTATCCAGCAGTACCAGCGCCAGCAACCTGGACCAGAGCAGCGGTGCCTAGGCTAGAGGACGGTGATGTGGAGCAGTACATGACGACCTTTGAAAGGCTAGCTACAGCCTACAGGTGGCCTCCAGCTGAGTGGGCTACATTCTTAGTGCCGTACTTGACGGGCAGAGCGCGGTTTGCTTATGTAGCCATGGATCCATATGAGGCAGTGGACTACTATAAGGTGAAAGACGCCATCTTGGCCAAGTATGAGATCAGCCCCGAGAGCTACCAGATGAGGTTCAGGGAACCAGACATTCAACCTGGTGAGACTCCAAAAGAGTTTTACAACCGGCTGAAGGACCTGTACCAAAATTGGCCGGCTGAGCGCACTGTTGAAGAGATTGGTGAGGTCCTCATCCTTGAGCAGTTTCTTTGCTCTCTGTTCCCAGAGGTGAGAGTATGGGTGAAGGAACACAACCCCAACACGGGCCTGAAGGCAGCAGAACTGGTGGATTCTTTCCTGGCAGCCCGCCGCGGACTTAAGGACTTTAGATTCCAGGGCCCCAGCAGAGCACCTCAGAAGGGTAAGTCTGTGGGAAATGGGAGTGGAGTTGGTCCTGGCCTGGGGAGCAGTACACAGAGTAGGGGTTCCAGTACTAGATATTATCCACCACAACACCATCCTCAGCCCAGACCCACTGACACATCCACTAACACACCTGCTACTGTTTGTCATTATTGTGGTAAGCCAGGTCATTGGGCTAGAGTTTGCCCTGTAAAGAAGGTGAGGGGTACTAGTAATGTGGTTTTTGTGCCTAGACCTATGACTGAGATGGTGTATGCTAACAGAGTGCCAGTGATGGAGGTCCTCTTGAATGGTAAACCGGCAAAGGCTCTTTTGGACACAGGCAGTACCCACACTTTGGTGCAACCTCGCCTGGTTCAGCAGTTTGATGCTATGACTGGGAGAAAGTTGAGAGTGGTTTGTGTGAATGGTGACGAACACGAGTATCCCATAGCACTTGTTAATGTTAATGTGCAAGGCCAGATATTCCAGTCAGAAGCTGGTGTGGTCAAAGGTTTAAATCATCCTGTGGTTTTGGGCCAGGATGTGTGGATTCTGCCAGACCTGGTGCAAGCTACTCTAGCCGTGAGTTGCGTTGCTACCAGGGCGCAGGCTCGAACGACTTCAGCTGAGGAATTAGCCACACAAGAATTGTTGAATACCATGACCTTCAGTGGTGAAGATATTTGTCCCCCTGTAAAAGTAAAAGTTAGGAAGACTTGCTGTCAGCGCAGATATGACAAGCTAGTTGGCACAGTTAAGGTTATGTCTGATGGAGGGCTGAAGGCAGTTCCTAAGGCAAGGGAGGATGTTTGGCAAGTTCCTGGTAACTTAAAAGAGTTGCAACGTAAAGATGGCACACTGACAGAGCTTTTTGATAAAGTGGTGGAAGTTGATGGCGTGAGCACAGGCCAGAAAAAATCTCTGTTAGGAGAGTTTTACTTTGTGCGTGATGGCTTGTTATATCATCAACCGGAGGGTGGCAGTGTAGAGCAGCTGGTCATACCAATGTGCTTAAGACAGAAGATTTTGTGATTGGGCCATGATATCCCTTGGTCTGCGCATCTGGGAAGTGTGAAGACCTTAGAGAGAATTTCTAATAAATTTTATTGGCCAGGATTGTACACTAATGTGCAAAAACACTGCAAAACATGCCCCACATGCCAGTTATGTAATAAACATTGAGTCAAGCCATATTCACTTCAGCCACTGCCAGTGATGGATGTCCCTTTCACCAGAATAGGTATGGACATTGTAGGACCATTAAAACGCACACAGTCAGGCTACCAATATATACTAGTAATCTGTGACTATGCTACGCGCCATCCTGAAGCGTTCCCCCTTCGGAAGGTTACTGCTAGAGCCATCGCCCCTGCACTATTACAGTTGTTTTCATGGGTAGGAATTCCCCAAGAAATACTTACTGATCAGGGAACAGCCTTCCTCTCAAACACACTTAAACAGGTTTATGGGTTGTTGGGTATCAAAGGCTTCAGGACCACTCCCTACCATCCCCAGACTGATGGCCTTGTTGAAAGGTATAATCAGACACTGAAAAGCATGTTGAGGAAGTTCGTGTCAGCTAATGGAAAGGACTGGGACTGTTGGTTGCCCTACCTCATGTTTGCTTACAGGGAAGTTCCTCAAGCGTCCACCGGGTTCTCGCCCTTTGAACTTCTGTATGGCCAACAGGTTCGGGGGCCTCTTGATCTGCTCAAGGAGGCCTGGGAGTCACCCAAGTCCATCACCTCCAGCATTGTCTCCTATGTCATGGCCATGAGGGAGAAGATGGAGGAGATGGCCAACCTGGCACGGGACAACCTCCAACGTGCTCAAGAGACCCAGACCACCTGGTATGATCAGAGTGCTCGGCAAAGAACTTTCCAGCCAGACCAGAAAGTCCACCTCCTTCTACCTACTGAGGAGAACAAGTTGCTGGCCAAGTGGCAGGGACCCTACAGCATCATCAGACAGTTGGGGCCAACCACCTACGAGCTGGAGATGCCAGAAAAGAGGAAGCAGCACCAGGTGTTCCATGTGAATCTCCTCAAAGAGTGGCATGAAAGGGAGACGCCACTTAGTCCACAGCTGCTGGTGCAAGCTGTGAAGGAAGAGGAAGACACCCCGGAACAGTTTTTCCCCCACTGATCGTCCAGCTGGGACATTGGACTTGTTCCATCTGACTCCCCAACAGCAGCGAGAGCTACAGGCCATTGTCCCTGAAGGTCTTTTCAGTGACCAGCCGGGGTATACGTCCCTGGCAGAGCACTCCATCCGTCTTAAGAATTCTATTCCAGCCCGGCAGCGGATGTACAGAGTCCCTGAGCGTTTGTTACCTGCTTTCCAGGAGGAATTGCAGGTAATGTAGAGGCTGGGTGTGATTGAGCGGTCGGAGAGTGCCTGGAGCAGCCCCGTGGTGCTGGTACTGAAAAAAGATGGCACCATGCGGTTCTGCATTGACTTCAGGCAGGTAAAGGCTCAGTCACACTTTGATGCTTATCCTATGCCCAGACTGGAGGATCTTATCGAGCGCCTGGGAGGCGCCCACTACATTACCACCATGGACCTCAGCAAAGGCTATTGGCAGGTGCCCCTGGCTAAGGAGGCCAGGTCGTACACCGCTTTCAGGATGCCCCAGGGCCTCTTCCAATTCACTGTTATGCCCTTTGGCCTGCAGGGGGTGCCTGCTACATTCCAGCGTTTGATGGACCGTGTACTGGACGGCACCAGGGCCTTTGTGGGGGCGTACTTGGATGACATCATTGTGTACAGCAGAAGCTAGGAGGAGCACGTACAGCACCTGGCAGAGGTGTTGCGCCGCATCCACAAGGCAGGACTAACCATTCAGCCCAACAAGTGTGCCTTGGTTCAACAAGAGGTATGCTACCTAGGACATATTGTTGGACGTGGGGTCATCAGACCTCAAAAGGATAAGCTGGAGGCTATCCGGGACTGCCCGAGGCCTGAGACCAAGAAGGGTGTCCATTCCTTCTTGGGGCTTGCAGGGTGGTACCGGAAGTTCATCCCTAACTTTGCTACCAGGGCTGCCCCCCCTCACTGACCTCACCAGGAAGTCTGGCTCTGTGAGAGTCAGGTGGGAAGAGCAGCATGACAAGGCCTTCCAGGACTTGAAGGAAGCTCTCTGCAGTGACCCAGTGCTGCAGAGCCCCGACCTTAAGCAGCCCATGACTGTCCAGACCGATGCCTACTTCAAGGAGAAGGAGAGCAGCAGCGCCCAGTGGCTTACATAAGCCGCAAGCTCTTTCCAAGAGAGACTAGGTACTCAGCTGTTGAGTTGGAGTGCCTTGCGGTTAAATGGGCCTTGGATGCTTTTAGGTACTACCTTTTAGGTAGAGACTTTGTTTTAGAAACGGACCACCGAGCCTTGAGGTGGCTCAGGCAGATGGACACAAATGCCCGTATAACCCACTGGTTCTTGGCTTTGCAGCCCTACAGGTTCCAGGTCCGCTATCAAGCGGGTAAACAGAACACCGTGGCGGATTACCTGTCTCGCCACCCTAGCGGCGAGTCTTCAGAGGAAGGGGGAAATGTGAAAAGGCAGTCCTCCCTTTTCACAGATGCGTTAGATCTTCTCCCCCTTTAAGCGGATACCGTTTTCTGGCAGGCACACACAGAGACACCTGCATACACACACGTGCACACGCGAGGATTGGACTTTCACTCGTGGAGTCCTTTGTCATGTCAACATTTCAAAAACTTTCCATACTCACCTGAGTGACCAGCCAGCGCAGCGTTCGGTGAGGTACCTGCCAATATCGCTCCATAATCCACACTGCTCCGTTTGTTCACACGTTGCACACACAAACATTTGCATACACTTTTTGGTTCCCAAATTTTGCATTCCTTGGGAAACACGAGCTATGGCAAGCCAAAGACTTTATTTCTCATTCAGCCAATCAGAGACATTGATTAACTGGGGGGGTGGGGTTAAAATATAACATGTGGGGTTAAATATGGTATTTTGTGTAGTAATGATGGTTTAGTAAGAAATGTATTTTAGTCTGTGTATGAATGTATGTATGTTGAAATGTTAACATTGTATGTATGTATTTTGATATGGATGTAAGGAGTAGTGTAATGTTCTTATCTCACCTTTTGCATGTTTAAATGGTCTCAACCAATTTCCCTGTTATCTAATGATTCAATCATTCAATTTACCCATCAGGCTGTTTGTATTTAAACACCAGTTTTCTCAGTCTAGGTGTGGGAGTTCAGGAGAAAGGTTGATGTAGGTGACTGTAGGTGTTGATTAGAAATTGTGCTTGCGTTACTATTTACTATTTTGCTCATTGTATCTTTAGTTATTGTTTTTCAACCCTCGTGTTGATTTTTGTTTGCATTTTGAAATGTTTCTTTGTTATTGCACTTTTTGGTTTGAGCATTGTAAATAAAATCGCACCTCCTTATTTGTACCGTATGCCCTAGTTGCGCTTCTTTATTTGTTAGGCGACCACCCTGTCGTGAAAGAGTGAGTCGGACGGCTCACCGCTTTCACAGCGGACAAGATGACAGGACTCATGATGCCAAGAGGATCATCGATGGAGCCAACCATTGAGAGGATTCCTCTTCTAGTGAGTGGTCTATCCTTAACAACAGTCTTGAACTTAAAAGTATCAGACTGAATGCACCACTCCACACCAAGCACTCTCTCCACAGGTGGCAAATCCTGGTCCATGTTCAACATTTTCATGTCTTTGGCTCTGTGCTCTTCAGGTATTGCATTTAGAACATCACGCCTGTTGCTTATTCACTTGGTGAGTCAAAACCCACCTTTTGCACAGATTGCAATGAGCTCATGATAAAGAGAGACAGCTTTCTCCTCTGAAGCCCCAGACACTAGGCAATCATCCACATAAAAGCTATATAGGACCTTGTCCATTGCTTCCTGGCTGAACTGTCCTTTGTTGTCCTCTGTGCATTTCCTGAGGGCAAAATTGACACAGCTTGGAGAGGACGTTGCCCCAAAGGGATGCACCAACATCCTCAAGTCCACATGATCTTGACTTAAATCTCCAGCAGGCCACCAGAGGAACCTCAAGAGGTCAGCATCCTCTGGTGGGACTCTGACCTGGTGAAACACTGCCTCCACGTCTGCCATAATAACCACTGGTTCTTTCCTGAACCTGCTCATCACTCCAATCAGTGAACTTGTAAGATCTGGGCCCTGTAAGAGCTGAGCATTGAGTGATGTTCCTTGGAAACTTGCTCCACAGTCAAAAACAACCCTGATCATCATCTTTGTAGGATGGTAAACACCTTGGTGCGGGATGTACCAAACTCTACCATCACTACGTTCCAAATCCTCTTCTGGCACCCTTTCAGCATAGCCTTTGACAACAGGATCATTCATGAAGGCCATATAGTCAGCATGAAATGAGGAATCCTTCTGAAGCCTCTTCTTCAGGTGTAAGGCACGCTGCTCAATGATTTTCCTATTATTCGGCATACTAACGTCCTTATTCCTCAATGGCAGGTTGATCTGATAATGGCCATTGACTTGCTTTGCTGAACTCGTAACCAGCTCCATGAACTTTTGTTCTTCTCTTGACATGCCAGGCTGTTCCTCCAAGCTGCATTCAGGGAAATCAGTCTTAAACTGCTGCTGCGAAAGTTCGTCCAAAGTCACAACTGACACTCTGTTCACTGTTAACTCTGGCTGCTCACCGCCCACTGCATCGCCACTGTCTTCTCTCAGCGGCCCATTCACTGTCCAGCCCAGCATTGTTCGAATTGCATAGGGTCCATCTCCAACACTGCGGATAACTTGCAAGGGTTCCAAGGCTTTAGAGACATTTGTCCCAATCAACAGCTCAATCCCTGCATCAATCTCAGGCAAATGAACATGCTTCAAATAAGGCCATTTTTGAATATCACTCTGTTTTGGAATATTTCCCTTGTTAACAGGCATGTGTGCAAGCCTTGGGCAGCTCACAGAAATGCTCCCCATTCAAGCCAGCCACTTCCAGTCCTTGCACCATGTGGCTACTCACCACTTTCTCTTGGCTCATTGTCCGTAGGAGAATATGAACTTTCTTTACTGCAACATTAAGTTTTTCCCTTAAAGCTTCTGTACAGAATACTGCAGTGCTTCCCAAGTCCAAGAAAGCATAGGTGGTGACTATCTTACTGCCCTTCTTGGACTCAACTTGCACTGGAACTACAGGGGAGTTTACAGTCATCATCACCAGCCCCTGTAAGCCCACTTGACATCAGAGCACTGTCGATGAACACCTCTGATTTCCTCTCAGCTTGGTCTGACTCTTTGTCCTTTTCCTTTTGAGGAATGTAAAGAACAGTTGGATGTTTGAGACCACATTTTGTACAGGAAATCCATTTTCTGCAAACTTTGCTGACGTGTCCAATACACAGACAGCCAAAACAGACACCCTTCTCTCTTAAGAAGCCCATCTTCTCTTTGTGTGCCTTCTTCCCCAACTGTGGACACGAATCCAAAGCATGTCCTCCTCCACAACACATGCATGTCCTCCTCGCAGACTCATAACGCTCCTTTCCTTTAGTTCCAGGCTGAGTTCTGTTCATCACAGGGGCTACAGTGGTGGCAAAACTGGTTCCCCTAATTCCAGAACGAGTTTGTAGATTAGGCTTGTTCACTCCTTTATTTGTCATCAGTGATGGAGCGTCCTGTATGCTTCTGAACACTGGGTCAGTTAGAATCCACACTTGTTTCTCAATGAAGCTTGTGAGGTCAATGAATGTAGCTCTCTGGCTGCACCTTTTCTGTAGTTCACAGGCTACAGAACGCCACTTATCTTGGAATTTATAGGGCAACTTTTTTATGATGGTTAGCATGTTTGCTGGGATGTTCAGTTCATGCAGATATTGCACCTCTGAGAAAAAGGCTATACATCTCAAAGCCTTTACATCCTCATTCTTGATTGGCGGCCATAAAAGAGCTTTTTCCATATATGCGTACGAAATCCTCTGCTCATTTCCAAACTTCTCCTTTAATAACACTTTTGCCTTAGCATATCCTCTATCAAGCTCCATATGCTGGCAGCTTCGGATCAGTTCTTTGGGGTGACCCCTTGTGTGCCGTTCCAAGAAATACAGTCTGTCACTGTGATTTGCAGTGTTCCTCTCCACACCGTTCTCGAAGGCCTTCACAAACGCATGAAATTGTAATGGATCACCGTCAAAAATTGGTATCTCCCTCTTAGGCAAAGATGAAAGGCATTGCTGCTGTACCAACAGTGATGTTATTTCATTTTGTTTGCTCATAATGCCAAACATATTGCTTTGATCTTCATTTGGACCAATATTTGCATTCAAGGTATTTCCATCTTGCATTTGCATCCCTTCTTGAGGACTGTGATTCACTGCATATCGATTGGATTCATAGGAAGTAAGTGACATAGGTTGTGAATTAATTAACTGAGATGGATTTTTCTCCTTAGGTCTTATACCTGCATCCAGATGAATATGATTGATTTCACATTGTGACCTTTGTGGTACAAATGACTTTGCTTTAGCACTGAGGGTCTGTGTTTTCCCTTGTCCTCTTGCCAGATAGGAGTTCATTCCATCCGAATGCTTTGATACAGAGGTTTTCCCACTTAAGATGCTCCGAGACTTGAGCACATCCAGTTTAGCCATGTTTACTGCAATTTCCTCATCCAATTTAAGTTCCTCCACCTCTTCCAGTTCATGTTTGTCTTTTAATAATTTTTGTCTCATCCTTAAAGCTGCCAAGTCAGCCTCTGCTCTGAGACATGCAGAAGAAATACTGGAAGCAACAGACTCTCTTCCTATAGCAGAGTTTTGTGATTTAGACACTCTGCTTCCCACATTTGACACACTGTCATCTGGTTTTACATTGTCTTGCAGATCATCTGTATTAATTATGGAAACAGCCTGTAGCTGAGTTTCTTCAGGTGTTGAAGGAAATACCTGTTCATTCATTTCACCAGAATCAGTTTGATCATGTGACACAAGCTGCTGCTCTGCACTGTTCAACGCTCCTTTGAAATGTGTTGCTGTAGTCCATAATATTAGAAAACCATTCATTATGTTTCCTCTGCTCCTCCTCAGGGAGTAAAGGAATTAGCGTGTCATGTGACATGGTGGCATTTCCACACTGTTCAATTAAACTCTCTAAAAGAGATCGTACCTGTGAAACATTTTCCTTTTTTTCATGAATGATTTCATTTGTGGTATAAACCCTTTAATTTTATTCACACTCATTTTCCTTTCATTTTGAAGCTTTTCAGTTTGGTTATACAAAGTCTTTGCAGTGGGCTTAGATTGCCTTTTCCCACTCTCCATTTCAAAACTTGAAACAACACTCTTGACTAATTTCTTTTTTCCAGTTCCTTTTCAATACGTTTATGCATCCAGACACTTCAACAGATCCAAAAACGTCACACACATTAGCAGAGGAGCAGCAATTTCAAAGAGACAAAGCAGAGATTCATCCTCTGACAGCACGAAGATATTAGGCTACAGCACTGGATCCACACAATCAATGCCAGCGATTAGTATGACCAACTCTTCCAACCGGTGTTCAATCGAACAATGTCCCCTATGGACAAACAACAGCATAGGGTATGCGAGCCACATTCCTTCCAATTAGCACACAGCTTAACGGGCATAACCAGCAAGCCTACCTGGCTTTGAGTGCGTCAGCTCGTGGCTATAATGATTGAGAGTCAGTGCCTTCCTTCTTTTGTTATCTCCAATGATCCTTTCTCCCATTTGATCCTTGATGCATCTCAAGTTGCTTTCCTAATGCCGTTTTTTTGTTGACAAAAATGTAGCGACTGGTATCCAAAGCAGTCGCTGAGAGGCTGAGAGCCAGGTGTTAGCTGATTGTCTGATGCGCTGTAGGCTACTAAACAAAATATCCGCTGAGATCCAGGAATCCGTTTACCGGTTTTTATTAAAAAAGTATGACAACTTAACATAAAATGCCCAAAATATAAAGAAAATCACAGCAATCCAAGCTTAAACAACGATAAAACGGCAAAAACAGCAATCAACAAAAAGTACGGCCTCCCAGTAGCTCACCCTCTCGTCTTAATTATTTCCGCCCGTGCCATTGCACCTATGACTATGTTAGCTAAATGTTACCGCCCATAAACTCATCACCCAATTACTGTGATATCAAAATAAACGACAACAAAAAAATAAAACATAATAAACCGAATAGCCCATAATATAAGCCACAAAATTATATATAATACATTTCATCATAACAAATACCTTCATGGCTCCTACACTCCTTTCTACTGTCACCACATATCACAATATCATCCGCAAACATCATGTTCCATGGTGACTCTTGCCTCACTTCATCAGTCAAGCTATCCATCACTATGGCAAACAAGAAAGGACTCAAAACAGATCCTTGATGCAGTTCTACCTTCACCTTGAACCATTCAGTCATTCCAACTGCACACCTCACTACTGTTTCACTGTTCTCATACATGTCTTGCAACACTCTAATTTACTTCTCATTCACTCCACACTTTCTCATACAATACCATAACTCATCTCTCTGCACTCCATCATATGCCTTCTCCAGGTCTACAAACACACAATGTAGCTTTCTCTGGCCTTCTCTGTACTTCTCCATTAACGTTCTTAAAGCAAAAATTGCATTAGACGTGCTCTTCCTTGGCATAAACCTGTACTGCTATTCTTTTAAGTTCGTTTCTTAAGACACGTATTTTTAAGTATGTTACCTCGCTTGTTGACAGTTTCGGCGAACACTTCCGCCTTCTTCAAAACAGTCACCAGATGTCGAGTGGTGACGTGCCTTATCAGCTGATGTTACTCTATGGAGGCGTGAACGTCCCGCCCAATTTGACAGGTAGTCCACGCCTCCTGCTGTCAGGTCGCTGCCCCAGGACTGCGCTCCAGGTATGTGACAGCGCGTACGCTCCCTCATCCCGGTTCATGGTCCTCTGCGCCCGCTTACGTATCTCCACTGCCTCCAAAATCCAACGCTGATATCTATTCTCTTCTGCTGTTCACAGATTGCTACCTTTCTTTTCAATCTCGCCTCCAATACCCTTTCCCATAACTTCATGGTGTGGCTCATCAATTTTATCCCTCTGTAATTACTGCAGCTCTGTACAGCTCCCTTATTCTTGTATATTGGGACTAGCACACACTCCATTCATTTGGCATTTTCTCATTCTCTAGGATCTTATTAAACAAACAAACAAACAAACACAAACAAAGTCTCGTTAGGAACTCCACAGCCATCTCACCCAAACATCTCCACGCCGCAATCAGGATACCATCTGGTCTGACTGCTTTCCCAGTCTTCGTTCTTTTCATGGCTGCCCTCACCTCATCCTTCCTAACCAACTCTGCTTCCTGATTTGCTGTCTCCAACGAATCTGACCCTTTCTCTCTTGGATTCTTCTCATTTAATAAATCCTCAAAGCACTCTTTCCACCTTCTTAATACACACTGTCAGCACATTTCCATTTACATCTTTCATCACTCTTACCTGCTGTACATTCCCTCGCTTCCCTGCCTAGCTAGTCTGTACAGGTCTATCTCTCCTTCTTTGGTCTCCAGTCTTTTGTACAACTCCTGGTATGCATCTGCTTTTGCCTTCGCTACTGCTCTATTTGCCTTCTGTCTCGTCTCCCTGTATAACTGCCTGCTTTCCTCATCTCTCGGATCGTCCCAATTCTTCTTTGCTAGCCTCTTCTCTTTTATAATTTCCTGCATTTCTTTGTTCCACCACCATGTCTCCTTGTCTTCCTTCCTCCTTCCCGATGACCACCCTAGCACCTTCCTTGCTGCCTCTCTTACTAGTATAACAGTAGTATCCCAATCTTCTGGTAGACTTCCATTACTACTCAATGCTCATCTAAAAAGATGCGTCACTACACAATGCAGACAAACTAGTTCATGCTTTTGTGACCTCTAGGTTGGATTATTGTAATGCCTTACTGTCTGGACATTCCAATAAGTGCAAAAAACAAGCTCCAGCTACTTCAAAATGCAGCAGCAAGAGTCCTTACTAGAACTAGAAAATGACCACATCACCCCTATCAAACTGCACTGGCTCCCAAACAAAGTTTGCATTGATTATAAAATACTACCACTGACCTTTAAAGCACTGAATGGTCTCACGGCACAGTACCTGAGCAAATTTTTGGTCCTTAATGACCCTACTTGGATCAAAAGGTGCAGGCTATCTGTTGGTACCTCATTTTGTGAAGGCTACATCAGGATGCAGAGCATTTTCTGACAAACACCCACAGTTATGGAACAGCCTTTCAAGTAGTGTTTGGGACTCTGACACAGTCTCAGTGTTTAAGTCTAGGCTGAAAACATCTTTTTACTCAAGCCTTTTGCTAATAGCTTTTTATTAGATAAAGGAATAGATCTGGAGGGTCCTCTGGCACAGAGCATTTCGGTAAACTGAGATGTATTTATGCAGTCACCCCCCACTCTCACACGTTCACACTTGGGTTCGCTGACGGTGGAGTGGTTAACTGCTTTACGTCCCATGGCTCCCTCATGTCTTTACCTTCTGGCTCTCCCTTTTAGTTACGCCATCATATTTAGTCTTGCCAGAGCCCTTGCTTGCACTCAGCGCAAAATGTATACCGCTCTCAATCATTAGGTGACATCAGGCATACCTAAGAACCTGTGTTCTTTCTCTCCCCCTCTCTGTCTCTCCCTCTTTCAAGTTACATGTCGATCCTGACATATCAGTGACCCTTTCTGCTCTTCAGACTGGCCTGATCCATCTTGATGCCCTACGTCTGGGTGGAGTCTCATCACATTGCTCCCGGGAAGGATGACTTCATATGGACAGGCGAAAGACGTACTTGGAAGATAGCTCTGGACACTTACAGCTTTGCCATGAGAACTTTAGGACTGCAGTTGTCATGAACAGTCTTGTACTTAAATCGCCATCAATGAACAGTTGATAACTTCAACAAAACAGACTTCATGTTAAAACTATAATGAATTTCCTGGTTACACAGTTGTACTTTGTGATTATGTAGGACACACTTATAGAACCAAGTTATTTATAACCATGCTATCTGTTATCACCCAAATGAGGATGGGTTCCCTTTTGAGTCTGGTTCTTCTCAAAGTTTCTTCCTCATGTCGTCTGAGGGAGTTTTTCTTTACCACTGTAGTCCCAGGCTTGCTTATTAGGGATAAAATTAGCTCATATGGTTTTAAAGTGTTTCTTTTTCTGTAAAGCTGCTTTGTGACAATGTCTGGTGTTAAAAGTGCTATACAAATAAACTGACGACTTTTTTTCTGAGATGCTTAGAGAGCTCTTTAGATCTTGGAACATGCTTCAATAGCAAAAAGAACACCAGACCCTACATGTCAGGTTTACATAAGACAGGTTCTACCTGCAGAAGGTTCTAATCAATGGCACCTAATCTGGAACATCTGATTCTAATTTTATGGAATTAAAAGTGTGATGTCAGGATGTACATAGTTTTCTTGACTGATTTTTATTTAAATTATGAAAATAACTGCAATGTCAATTTTATGTATTGTTTGGTGGAGTACATTACCTTCATCTGTAGGCAGTGTATAAAAGAGAGTGCAATGTTTGTTTAAATATGTTGAAAAAAGTCTACAATTTCAATGGCATTTACTTATTTTTTCCACATGACTGTATAGCTGAGACATTGTTGGAAAGCCCTGGCATGTACAGTGGTGCTTGAAAGTTTGTGAACCCTTGAGAATTTTCTATATTTTTGCATAAATATGACCTAAAACAACATCAGATTTTCACACAAGTCCTAAAAGTAGATAAAGAGAACCCAGTTAAACAAATGGGACAAAAATATTATACTTGGTCATTTATTTATTGAGGAAAATGATCCAATATTACATATCTGTGAGTGGCAAAAGTAAGTGAACCTTTGCTTTCAGTATCTGGTGTGACCCCCTTGTGCAGCAATAACTGCAACTAAACATTTCCGGTAACTGTTGATCAGTCCTGCACACTGTTTTGGAGGAATTATAGCCCATTCCTCCATACAGAACAGCTTCAACTCTGGGATGGTGGTGGCTTTCCTCACATGAACTGCTCGCTTCAGGTCCTTCCACAACATTTCAATAGGATTAAGGTCAGGAGTTTGACTTGGCCATTCCAAAACATTAACTTTATTCTTCTTTAACCATTCTTTGGTAGAACAACTTGTGTGCTTAGGGTCGTTGTCTTGCTGCATGGCCCACCTTCTTTTGAGATTCAGTTCATGGACAGATGTCCTGACATTTTCCTTTAGAATTCACTGGTATAATTTAGAATTCATTGTTCCATCAATGATGGCAAGCCTTCCTGGCCCAGATGCAGCAAAACAGGCCCAAACCATGATACTACCACCACCATGTTTCACAGATGGGATAAGGTTCTTATGCTGGAATGCAGTGTTTTCCTTTCTCCAAACATAACACTTCTCATGTAAACCAAAAAGTTCTATTTTGGTCTCATCCGTCCACAAAACATTTTTCCAGTAGCCTTCTGGCTTGTCCACGTGATCTTTAGCAAACTGCAGATGAGCAGCAATGTTCTTTTTGGAGAGCAGTGGCTTTCTCCTTGCGGCCCTGCCATGCACACCATTTTTGTTCAGTGTTCTCTTGATGGTAGACTCATGAACATTAGCCAATGTGAGAGAGGCCTTCAGTTGCTTAGAAGTTACCCTGGGCTCCTTTGTGACCTCGCCAACTATTACACGCCTTGCTCTTGGAGTGATCTTTGCTGGTCAACCGCTCCTGGGGAAAGTAATAATGGTCTTGAATTTCCTCCATTTGTACATAATCTGACTGTGGATTGGTGGAGTCCAAAGCCTTTAGAGATGCTTTTGTAATCTTTTCGAGCCTGATGAGCATCAACAATGCTTTTCCTGAGGTTCTCAGAAATCTCCTTTGTTCATACCATGATACACTTCGATAGATCCCTGTTCTTTAAATAAAACAGGGTGCCCACTCACACCTGATTGTCATCACATTGATTGAAAACACCTGACTCTAATTTCACCTTCAAATTAACTGCTAATCCTAGAGGTTCACATACTTTTGCCACTCACAGATATTTAATATTGGATAATTTTCCTAAAAAAATAAATGACCAGATATAATACCTTTATCTCATTTATTTAACTGGGTTCTCTTCATCTACTTTTAGGACTTGTGTGAAAATCTGATGTTTTAGGTCATATTTATGCAGAAATATAGAAAATTCTCAAGGGTTCACACACTTTCAAGCACCACTGTATGCACACAAGGAGGTTTCAAGGTGATTCTCACTGCCCCTGGAGATTAGAAGGATTTCAGAGAGTCACCTTGATCCTCAGTAGAATCCAACAGATTTTCATCTTCTCTGTGATTTCATCTTCTCTCATCATATAAAACAGGGGAATAATTTTTCCCCCCAGTTGGTTCAAAGGTACAACCCCGATTCCAAAAAAGTTGGGACAAAGTACAAATTGTAAATAAAAACGGAATGCAATAATTTACAAATCTCAAAAACTGATATTGTATTCACACAATAGAACATAGAAAACATATCAAATGTCGAAAGTGAGACATTTTGAAATTTCATGACAGCAACACATCTCAAAAAAGTTGGGACAGGGGCAATAAGAGGCTGGAAAAGTTAAAGGTACAAAAAAGGAACAGCTGGAGGACCAAATTGCAACTCATTAGGTCAATTGGCAATAGGTCATTAACATGACTGGGTATAAAAAGAGCATCTTGGAGTGGCAGCAGCTCTCAGAAGTTAAGATGGGAAGAGGATCACCAATCCCCCTAATTCTGCACCAACAAATAGTGGAGCAATATCAGAAAGGAGTTTGACAGTGTAAAATTGCAAGAGTTTGAACATATCATCTACAGTGCATAATATCATCAAAAGATTCAGAGAATCTGAAAGAATCTCTGTGCGTAAGGGTCAAGGCCGGAAAACCATACTGGGTGCCTGTGATCTTCGGGCCCTTAGACGGCACTGCAGGCATGCTTCTGTATTGGAAATCACAAAATGGGCTCAGGAATATTTCCAGAGAACATTATCTGTGAACACAATTCACAGTGCCATCTGCCGTTGCCAGCTAAATCTCTATAGTTCAAAGAAGAAGCCGTATCTAAACACGATCCAGAAGCGCAGACGTCTTCTCTGGGCCAAGGCTCATTTAAAATGGACTGTGGCAAAGTGGAAAACTGTTCTGTGGTCAGACGAATCAAAATTTGAAGTTCTTTATGGAAATCAGGGATGCCGTGTCATTCGGACTAAAGAGGAGAAGGATGACCCAAGTTGTTATCAGCGCTCAGTTCAGAAGCCTGCATCTCTGATGGTATGGGGTTGCATTAGTGCATATGGCATGGGCAGCTTACACATCTGGAAAGACACCATCAATGCTGAAAGGTATATCCAGGTTCTAGAGCAACATACGCTCCCATCCAGATGACGTCTCTTTCAGGGAAGACCTTGCATTTTCCAACATGACAATGCCAAACCACATACTGCATCAATTACAGCATCATGGCTGCGTAGAAGAAGGGTCCGGGTACTGAACTGGCCAGCCTGCAGTCCAGATCTTTCACCCATAGAAAACATTTGGCGCATCATAAAACGGAAGATACGACAAAAAAGACCTAAGACAGTTGAGCAACTAGAATCCTACATTAGACAAGAATGGGTTAACATTCCTATCCCTAAACTTGAGCAACTTGTCTCCTCAGTCCCCAGACGTTTACAGACTGTTGTAAAGAGAAAAGGGGATGTCTCACAGTGGTAAATATGGCCTTGTCCCAACTTTGAGATGTGGTGTTGTCATGAAATTTAAAATCACCTAATTTTTCTCTTTAAATGATACATTTTCTCAGTTTAAACATTTCATGTGTCATCTATGTTCTATTCTGAATAAAATATGGACTTTTGAAACTTCCACATCATTGCATTCCGTTTTTACTTACAATTTGTGCTTTGTCCCAACTTTTTTGGATTCGGGGTTGTACTTAAACTTGCAATTGATAGTGGGGCGCTGTGACATGCGGACAGATTAGACGTGTTTTTCTGAGCTCCTCGTGGCGCACCGAATTATACTAATTAAAAGCGCATTTTTGCATGCCAGACTCTCATTTTTTGTCTTAAAGGCTTCGCCTTGTGTTCATCTTTGAGTTTGCCGAAAGTGCAACACGAATATGTCCACTAAAACTTCACGAGACGGAAAAGCGGCTACTCGCTCGCTAACAGAAACCGGTACTACTCGGGATCAAGCTAGCACGAAACCTTCAGGCATGTCGTCAGCCGACGAGGAAGACAAACTTCCACTTATTTGGCAGAAAATGTCAAACAAGCTGCTGCAGTCCTTTAACGAGAGGTTCGACAAGTTTGAGCTGAGTTTCCAGAATCTTTTGTCCGCCCAGAAAGCACTCACGGAAAGGCTGTCCGTCAGCAAAAACCAGACTGCGGACCATGAACAGCGCATCCATGCTGTGGAAACTTCAGTTGCCGAGCTGCAGCAGGAAAACAAAAAGCTCCGGGCCAAGCTTTCGGACCTGGAGGGGAGATCCAGGCGCAACAACAAAGACTGTCAGCGTTCCCGAGGGCGAAGAGAAAGGGAGGCCCGCCGAGTTCGTTTCCAATTTAATTCCCAAGCTGCTGGGAGATGACATCTTTAACAAGCCGACAGTCATTGATCGGGCACACCGCACCCAACAGCCCAAACCACCGGATGGCTCCAGACCCCGTACAATAATTGCACGGGTTCACTTCGCACAGGAAAAAAGAAAAAGATTCTGCGGCTTGGGAGACAGCGGTCGATGGATTATGGAGGTCGGCGTATTTTGATCTTTCCCGACTACACAGCGGAGGTGATGGAGCAACGGCGGAGCTTCCGCGAGGTGCTTCAGCTGCTCAGGGAGAAGGAGATTCGCCACGTGCTGCATTTCCGGCCAGGCTCCATGTCCATTACCAGGATCAAGTGAAGATATTCATCAACCCGGCAGAAGCTAAGAACTTTGTTGACCAAAAACTTTGAAGGGCTACATTTTGATAGTGTAGAGTGTCTAAATGTATACCGAGTGAACTTTAATTGTGGCATTTTTTCTTTGTATGCTTAGTCTGTTCTGTAATGTGCGCGCCACTGAGGGGCTGGAAGTTGGAGGTGTTTTTCTCCGGTGTTTTTTTTTTTTTTCTCTTCGCCCGGTGGTCCCTGGTGTGGATGAGGGTAACTTTGCTTCGTTTGGGGAAGCACTGGTTGAGGGTTTTGCTCACGTATTTGTTAACTGTTTACTTGTTTTTTTTTTGTTTGTTTGTTTGTTTGTTGCTGGCTGCCAAACTTCATGTTGACTTCATGTTTTATTACAATGATGTTACTTTTTGTTGCTTATTGTTTAATCTTGTCGCTCCCTCACAGTATCACAAATGAATAACACGCTTGACTCTATATCCTTGGTTTCTTGGAATGTCCGTGGTTTAGGCCACCCGATAAAGCGAGGTAAAGTTTTTGCACACTTGAAGTCACTGAAATCTGACAATGTTCTTGCAGGAAACGCATGTTAAAGCCACTCAACATAGAAAACTCAGAGCTAACTGGATTTCACAGGTCTACCAGTCTCCTTTTACATCCAAGGCTAGAGGTGTTGCCATTCTTTTCCGTAAATCTGTTCCCTTCCGTTTTCACTCTTCCATAACTGATCCAAATGGCAGGTTTATAATTCTATCTGGTCATATCAATTTATTTCCCATTATACTGGTAAACATTTACGGACCGAACACAGACGACCCAGCTTTTTTTCGCAAAGTGTTTGATCTGATCCCGGATGATGATTCAAGTCATATACTGATTGGGGGTGACTTCAATTGTTATCTGGATAGGTTCTCCTCCGCTCCCCCACCCAAAATCCTTGCTGTACAAACTCTTAACAATTTGCTGAAGTCTAAGAAGGTGGTGGATATTTGGAGATTACAACACCCATCTGATCGCGATTATTCTTTCTACTCTCATGTACACAGATCATACACACGAATTGATCACTTCTTAGTGGATTCTAGATTAATCTCAAATATTGACCACACTAAATACCATAGCATAATAATATCAGACCACAGTCCGGTCACCCTTAAACTTCAACTGTCTCTTCCTAGGCAGGCCTATAGTTGGCGATTTAACCCTTTTTTGCTCACAGATCAGGTATTTAAGAAATACATCACACATTTCGCAGTTCCTTGAGATTAATGACAATGGGGAAGTGAATGATTCAGTACTGTGGGAGACACTCAAAGTATATATTAGGGGTCAGATTATTTCTTATGAAGCAACACTGAAAAGGACTAAGCGAGGCAGGTTGGACATGATTGAAAAGGAACTGCTAGCTGCAGAACAGGTTTATAGAACCTCTTTGCTTCAAACAGATTATAATATCCTTAAGTTAAAATATGAATACAACTCCATTCTAGGGGAACAGATTGGCAACATACTTCTAAAACTTAGAGACATTTTGAGCTTGGTGACAAACCACAGAAGTTATTGGCTAGGCAGTTAAAGGGAGAACAAGCAAAACGAGCCATCTATAAAATTAAATCTAAATCTGGTCAGATGCTGACTGACGTAAAGGATATCAACAAACGATTTAATGAATTCTACTCTGAAATTTACACTTCTAAATCAACAGCCACACAGGAAGACTTTGGCCAGTTTTTTGATTCGCTTCAGCTTCCACAGCTGGATGAAGTTTTCAGGGAAAAGTCAGACTTGGATTTTACACAATTGGAGTTACGGGAGGCCATCAAAGCATTTCCTACTGGAAAGGCAGCCAGACCAGACGGGTTTGGGGCCGAGTTTTACAAAGCCTTCCAGGATCTCCTTGCTCCTATTCTGCTCCGAATGATTCAAGATACATTTAAAAACAAGAGGCTCCCATCCTCTCTTAGTGAAGCAAATATTTGTGTTTTATTAAAAAAAGATAACGATGAAACAGACCCTGGCAGTTACAGGCCCATTGCTCTCCTAAACTATGACTTGAAAATAATCACAAAAGTATTAGCAAACCGCTTGGGCAAGCATATAGCTAGGATCATTCACCCGGACCAAACTGGTTTTATCCCAGGCAGGTACTCCTTCTGTAATGTCCGCAAAATTCTCAATATTTTATATGCCACTTACGGCAAGTATTACAGAGCTGCCATATTATCTTTAGATGCTCATAAAACATTCAATATAATAGAGTGGCCCTACTTAATTGCAACATTAAGGAGGTTTGGATTTGGCGACACATTCATAGACTGGGTTAAATTATTATACACAGATCCAAAATCCTTCATTCTCACAAATGGGAATAAATCCAGCCCATTTTCCTTGCAATGTGGCATTCGCCAGGGGGATCCACTGTCTCCCTTGCTGTTTGACATCACATTGGAGCCATTGGTACTTGGCATTAGGGGTCATTCGGACATTAAAGGCATCAAGTTGGGCGACATTGAGACCCGAGTGACCCTGTACGCGGACGATCTCCTTATTTGTTTAGCTGACCCAGCAGTCTCTATCCCCATCCTATTGGATTATATAAATTCCTTTGGGAAGATTTCTGGTTATACCATAAATTGGCAAAAGAGCGAATTTCTGCCCTTAGTGGATCAATTTACTGAGGACTACCTGAGTAAATTGCCTTTCAGAGTAGTGAAGGACTGTTTCTCTTATCTGGGTCTGAAACTGACAAGTAACCCAAAGCATCTTTTCAGATTTAACTTCATAGAAGCATTAGAGAAACTTAATGTGAGTATCGAGTCCTGGAGGACACTGCCCTTATCCATGATTGGAAGGGTTAATGCTATTAAAATGGTGAGCCTACCTAAGTTTCTTTATCTCTTTCAAAACCTGCCTGTGTATTTAAATGCATCCTTCTTTAAGAAGCTTGATTCTATTATATTGCCCTTTGTGTGGGGCTACAAATCACACAGGATATCCAAGGCCCACCTACACAAACCTCTTAAGAAGGGTGGCCTTGGTCTGCCTATTTTTAAACACTACTATTGGGCGGCTAACTCCAGGGCTCTTACCTATTGGAAAAGTGGAGGCAAACTGATTGATAGGAGCCCTTCGTGGTTACAACTAGAAGTTTCTGCAGTCAAAAATTCTTCACTTCCTGCCCTTCTGTTTTCTGGCTCTGCCCTGGTAGACAAGTAAATTAAACAAAATTTTACCCTAAAGCATTCCTTGCGAATATTGAGTCAGATAAAGGTGGCCTGTCAGATTCCCAATGTTTCCCTTTATGCTCCTATATGTCAGAATCATTCACTCAAGCCTGGACAGCTGGATGGGGTGTTTATGGTCTGGAGAGAGAGGGGTAACAAAACATTTTTAGATCTGTACATTGACAGCAAATTTGCATCTTTTACTCAATTAAGGACTAAGTTCAACCTTCCAAATTCACATTTCTTTCGATATCTTCAAGTCAGACATTACATTAAGGAAAGTTGCCCACAGTTTGAATTCACTCCTACTACTCATCCTTTCCTTGAATATTTACTACTCCCGCTGGATTCGAAGCAGCTGGTATCAAAATTTGTAAACTGCTTTACTACTACTACTATTTCCTCAGATCACATTAAGGACGCCTGGGCCCGCGAACTGAACTCAGAGATATCACCAGAGTTCTGGGAGGAGGCAATGTCCCGAGTCCACTCTTGTTCTATTAACTCATGCTACAGGTTAATTCAATATAAGGTGATGCATATACTACACTACTCTAAAACAAAATTAAACCGTATTTTTCCATTGGTGTCTCCTGTATGTGACAAGTGTTGTTCAGCTGAGGGTTCACGAGCGCATCTATTCTGGTCCTGCCCAATTCTGCATAGTTTCTGGACTGCAATCTTTGAGTGGCTTTCGCTAACCTACTCTATAGACATTCAGCCTAACCATGACTTGGCCATCTTTGGATGCTCTGCAGTGTTTATTGAGCTACTATGCAACGTGCAGATAGCTTGGCAGACAGGAATGGTGGTGGCTAAGAAACTCATTCTTCTGACCTGGAAGTCCACTTCTTCACCTAGTTTTACACACTGGCTGAAGGAAATGTTGTCCATTATACAGATGGAAAAACTCCATCTGCACCAACCCAATACATGAAGCAGATTTGAGAGAACATGGGGACCTTTTTTGGTACAGTGTCACATCACCCAATAACCACAGGAACTTTGGCTTATCTGGCTATATAAATATGTAGTATGGTGTCTGACTGGATTCACTTATTCATGTAATTTTACCTTGCTCTGGAGATACTGATATTGCGACAACTCTGTCTGAATAGAATAACTATCTTTTGAGTTGTCTGGCAGCCCTCTTTTTTTTTTTTTGCCTGCTTTTTGTTTTGGTCTTGTCACTGTTTTTTTTTTCCTGTATGTCCTGTTATTGTCTTTGTAAAAACTTGTAAACTATAAATAAAGTATTAAACAAAAAAAACAACTTGCAATTGACTGAATAATGGGAGAATCACAAATTTGTGGCCTCTCTCAATCTCGTTAGAATAGGGGCCTTTCACATGACGTCATCATAAATGCAAATTTGTTCATGCGGCCATATTGTTGGGCAAGCTTTGTGTTTGACAATGACTGGCACAAGTGTGCGTGAGTGATTGTAAGCCCAATTCAGAAAACATCTACAGATAAACTTGTAAAAGTTACATCTAAAAGAACAATGTCAGAGACCTGTAGTGCTTTTGGTTGTAATAACAGATGGTGAGATAAGCCTGGTTTAACTTTTCACTGCTTCCCAACGAATGCAGAAAGATGAGAAAAATGGCAGGCTGCAGTTAAATGGGAAGACTGGATGCCAACAAAGCATTCCCGTGTGTGTGTATAGAGAACATTTTATATCAGATTAGTATGAAAGCTCTGTGCATCTGTTATTTCTCCTCACGCTTTTTCTAGCTCAAGGCCATTCAGTTATAAAAATCCCAAAGATCTAGATCTAGCCTAGGCATACTCAAGTTCACATTCGACAAGTCCATAAGTTGGCGTAACATGGATAGAACTTTGGTTTAGATAGTCAAGTTCTTAACTGGTTGCATAGTCTGGCACTACTCAGTACACTCTATTGGTACAGTGCCTTGCAAAAGTATTAAATCCCCCTTGGGGTTTGTCCTGTTTTGTCGCATTACAAGCTAGAATTAAAATGGATTTTTGGAGGGTTAGCACCATTTGATTTACACAACATGCCTACCACTTTAAAGGTGCACATTGTTTTTTATTGTGTGACAAACAATAATTAAGATGAAAAAACAGAAATCTGGAGTGTGCATAAGTATTCACCCCCTTTCGTATGAAACCCCGAAATAAGAGCTGGTCCAACCAATTCACTTAATAAGTCACGTAATTAGCTGATTAAGATCCACCTGTGTGCAAAGTGTCACATGATCTGTCACATGGTGTCTGTATAAATCAACCTGTTCTGGAAGGACCCTGACTTTGCAACACTACTAAGCAAGCAACATGAAAATCAAAGAGCCTCCAAACAGGTCAGAGACAAAAAGTTGTGAAGTATAGATCAGGGTTGGATTATAAAAAATATCCCAAACTTTGAATATCCCAGGGAGCGCAATTAAAATACATTACAGCAAAATAGAAAGAACATGGCACCACTACAAACCTGACAAGAGAAGGCTGACCACCAAAACTCACAGACCGGATAAGGAGGGCATTAGAGATGTAACAAAGACACCAAAGATAACACTGAAGGAGCTGCAAAGATCCACGGCGGAGATGGGAGTATCTGTCCATAGGACCACTAAGCTGTACACCCCACAGAGTGGGGCTTGATGGAAGAGTGGCCAGAAAAAAAAAACATTGCTCAAGAAAACATGTTTGGAGTTTGCCCAACAGCAAGTGGCAGACTCCCCAAACACATGGAAGAACATTCTCTGGTCAAATGAGACAAAAATTGAACTTTTTGGCCATCATGGGAAATGCCATGTGTGGCGCAAACCCAACACCCTGAGAACACCATCCCTACAATGAAGCATGGTGGTGGCAGCATCATGCTGTGGGGATGTTTTTTTTTTATCTGCAGGGACAGGAAAGCTGGTCAGGACTGAAGGAAAGATGGATGGCACTAAATGCAGGGAAATTCTGGAGAAAAACCTGTTGGAGTCAGCCAGAGGTTTCAGACTGGGATGAAGGTTCATGGTCCAGCAGGACAATGACCCTAAACAGACTGCTAAAGCTACACTGGAGTGGTTTAAAGGGAAACATTGAAATGTCTTGGAATTACCTAATCAACGCCCAGACCTCAATGAAATTGAGAATCTGTGGCATAACTTGAAGATTGCTGTAGACCAATGCAACCCATCTAACTTGAGAGTTGGAGCAGTTTTGCCTTGAGGAATGGGCAAAAATCCCAGTGGCTAGATGTGCCAAGCTAATACAGACTTGCAGCTGTAATTGTAGCAAAAGGTGGCTCTACAAAATATTGACTTTGTGGGGTGAATACTTATGCACACTCCATATTTCTGTTTTTTCATCTTAATTATTGTTTGTCACAATAAAAAAAGTGCACCTTTAAAGTGGCAGGCATGTTATGTAAATCAAATGGTGCTATCCTTCCAAAAATCCATTTTAATGCGACAAAACAGGACAAACACCGAAGGGGATGAATACTTTTGCAAGGTACTGTACATACACAAGTGTCTCATACTTAGCAGCTCTACTGCACTACAAAAACCACACCAAATAGCAAATGTATGATTGTTAAAATGTATATCTGGATGTGAGCTTTGGACAAGATCTATTTTAGTAGACTTCATGCTTGGCTAGACTAGCAGCATGTTTGTTATGTACTGATAATGTAGACTAGGCTTAACACTATAAAATATGCTAGATCTAGGCCCTGGCTTGTTTATTACAAGTCCACATTTGAGCTTACTAATAAGCTAAGGTCATAAGAAGTTATTTTTCTTTCGTGAGAATTTCCGATAACATTCTGGCATGCATGAAACCTGCCTCAAAATATTGGTAGGCATCTCTCCAGCACATTTAGAAGTCCAAAATACTAAATAAGGATGTCATAGTATACCAAATCTGGTAGCTGATTTGCTGTACACTGTTCAAATGGAATAAATACATTTGTAGGTAAATTATATGGATCTGTGATGCCTGCAGGTTTCAGCTTTTTGATGGCACATGATCTGCTGGTATAATCTAAATTTTTAATAATTTCAGAGAGATTGTACTGACTGCAGTTGTCTTGATTTTCATTATTAACTGTCACGGCCATGCTTCTCGGTTTGGCCGGCAATATGGCGGACGCTGCATGATAAAAATTGTGGCGTCAGTGAAAATCCCCTACAAGTGTCATAATATAATAATTTCCATAATATAATAATTTCTCTTGGTAAAAGTCAGTGAAAGCTCTTACCTGAACCCTTTTGTGAGCCTTTTCTTTTCTTGAGAGCCTTCTGTAGAATCTCTTTCATGGTTACCTTTAAATTGTCCACTGGAATCAGCGAGAAACCATGGGCTGCATTTCTATATGAAAGAGAATATATAAACCATCAAACACTGCAATACCGAAATGTTTGAACTCATGCTCTCCTTTCTCAAAGCTTCATCAGCAGCAGGTCCACAGAGTGAGCAGCCCTGAAATGCAGGGCAGGTTTCAAAGGTTGGATCAGTGCAGAATATACTAACCAAACTTCATGCCATTCCAGGTCAGTCAAGAGGAGTGGTGCAACATGATTTTCGATGCTGCCATCCAGATGACATATTTTCCAGGTGATAAATGGGCCTGCCTGCAGTACAGACCTCTCACCCATTGAAACCATATGGGAGATTATGAACCAAAAATATTTCACTTTCAAAATTAGACTAATTGGTCTCTTCAGTTCCCAAATGTTTACAGTGTGTTGTTAAAAGACAAGGCGATGCAAAACAATGGTAAACAGACCCCTGTCCCAACTTTTTGGAGATGTGTTGCTGGCATCAAAATTCAAAATGAGTATACTTTTTTTTTTTTTAAAGCAATAAGAATTCTCAGTTTCAACATTTGATATGTTGTCTTTGTACTATGTACCAATTTTTGGAAATGTGGTTATACTTTTTTTGTATCAAATTAATATCTGTCCACAGGTAATAAAAAAAATAAATAAACTTTATAAAAATAAACCATCCCCCTCTGAAGAATCGCCACCTTAATGTGGTGGAGGAGTTTGGGTGTCCCGGTGATCCTGGGTGCTGTGTTGTTGGGGGCATTAACTGTGTTGTGGGGGAAACCGGGGCCTCCTCCTAGAGCCAGACCTGGGAGGAGAGCTCACTGGTGAGCATCTGGTGGCCGGGCCTTGACCCATGGGGCCTGGCTGGGCACAGCCAGAAGAAATTACATGGAGCCCCCACCATGTGGGCCCACCATACGCAAGGACAGGCACCAGGGTTGGGTGCAACGTGAGCCGGGTGGCAGACAAAGGTGGGAGCCTGGGCATGCTGCTCCTCGGCAGTGCAGACTAGTGATTGGGACATGGAACATTTCTCTGGTGGGGAAGGAACAGGAGCTGGTGCGGGAGGCAGAGCAGTACCAACTAGCTATAGTTGGGATCGTCTCCACACATAGCACCAGTTCTGGAACCAAACTCCTGGAGAGGAGGTGGAATCTCTCATTTTCTGGTGTTGCCCAGGGTGAAAGGGATCAGGCAGGTGTGGGGATAATCATGAGCCCCTGGCTGAGCACCGCTGTGTTGGAGTTCTCCCTGGAGAAAGAGAGGGTCACCTCTATGCGACTGCAAGTTGCAGAGAGGAAAACTGACTGTTTGTGCTTATGCACCAAACAGCAGTGCAGAGTATTCGGCCTTCTTGGAGTCGCTGGGTGGTGTCCTGGAAGGGGTGCCGACCGGGGACTCCATAGTTCTCCTGGGGGACTTCAGCTCTCTGGTGGGCAGTGATGGACAAACTGCCTGCCTGATCTAGACCCGAGTGGTGTTTTGTTGTTAGACTTCTGTGCTCATCATGGATTGGCCATAAACACCATGTTCAAGCATAAGGTACCATAAGTGTACCTGGTACCACAACACCTTAGGCCAAAAGATCGATTATCGATTTTGTGGTTGTATCATTAGATCTGCAGCCGTATGTCTTGGACACTCGGGCAAAGAGAGGAGCAGAGCTGTCAACTGATCACCACCTGGTGGTGAGTTGGATCAGATGGCAGGGGAGGCTGCCGGACAGACCTGGCAAACCCAAGCGTGTAGTGAGGGGGAACTGGGAACATCTGGCGGAATTGTCTGTGCAATTTCCACCTCTGGAAGAGCTTTTCATGCATCCCGGGGGAGGTTGGGGACATGGAATCCGAATGGACCATGTTCAAAGCCTCCATAGTAGAAGCGGCTGGTAGGAGCTGTGGCTGAAAGGTCATTGGTGCCTGTCGTGGCGGTAACCTAAGAACCCGCTGGTGGACACTAGCAGTGAAGGAAGCCGCCAGGAATGATGTGGAAGGAATGGTGTGATTCTGTTGGCTTCTTCAGAGAGTCAGCAACTCCAAGTCTGAGGCCATCGTTCTCTGCCGGAAAATAGTGGAGTACTCCCCTCCGGGTTGGGAGTGAGTTGCTGCCCCAAGTGAAGGAGTTCAAGTATCTCGGGGTCTTGTTCACAAGTGATGGCAAAATGGAGCGTGAAATGGACAGGCGGACTGGGGTGGCATCAGCAGTAATGCGGGCATTGTACCGGTCTGTCGTGGTGAAGAGGGAGCTGAGCCGGAAGGCAAAGCTTTTGATTTACCAGTCAATCTACGTTCCAACCCTCACCTATGGTCATGAGCTTTGGGTAGTGACCGAAAGGATGAGATCGCGGATACAGGCAGCTGAAATGAGCTTTCTCCATAGAGTGGCTGGGCTCACCCTTAGAAATAGGGCAAGGAGCTCAGACATCCGGAGGGATCTTGGAGTACAGCTGTTGCTACTTCATGTCAAAAGGAGTCAGCTAAGGTGGTTCGGGCATCTGATTAGGATGCCTCCTGGGCGCTTTCCTTTGAAGGTTTTCCAGGCATGTCCAATTAGGAGGAGATCTCGGGGTAGACCCGAGGTATACGCTGGAGAGATTATACATCTCATCTGGCCTGGGATCATCTTGGGATCCCCCGGGAGGAACTGGAAAGCGTTGCTGGGGAGAGGGATGCCTGGAATACCCTGTTGCCACTGCGACCTGACTTCGGATGAGAAGAAAATGGATGGATGAAAAAAAATTGTGAATGAATAAGTTTTACTGTAGTAGAAAAAGAACAAAAATTTGTAATCTTACACAAATTTAAAAAAAAAAAAAGTTGCGGGGATTTTGGATATAAAAAAGTGTATACACCCCATTAAAATGATAGGTTTTTCTGAGACCACAATAAATAATTTCAAAACTTTTCCCACCTTTAATGTGACCTATAATCTGTACAATTCAATTGAAAAACAAACAAATCCGTTAGGGGGAAAAACATTTTAAAAAATAATAAAACGTACAATAAGCTGGTTGCACAAGTGTGCACACCCTTAAACTAATACTTTGTTGAAGCACCTTTTGATTTAATGACAGCATTCAGTCTTTTGGGGTACACACCTGCCATCAATTAAAATGATACTGATTAACCCTAAATAAAAGTTCAGACATTTACTCAGTTGCATCCTCCAGCAAAAGCCATGGTTTGCAGAGAGCTGACAAAGCATCAAAGGGATCTCATTGTTGAAAGGCATCAGTCAGGAGAGGGATACAAAAAAATTTCCACGGCATTAGATATACAATGGAGCACAGTGAAGACAGTCATCAAGAAGTGGAGAAAAGATGGGACAACAGTGGCATTACCGAGAACTGGATGTCCCTCCAAAATTGATGAAAAGACAAGACGAAAACTGGTCAGAGAGGCTGCCAAGAGGCAGCAACACTGAAGGAGCTGCAGGAATTTCTGGCAAGTACTGGTTGTATACTACATGTGACAATCTCCCGTATTCTCCATATGTCTGAACTATGAGGTAGGGTCAAAGAAAAACATCTAGACCCAGCAAAATTTTGCAAAACAAACAAACAAACAAACAAACAAACAAACAAAAACAAACGTCACATCAACTCTCCCAAAAGCATGTGGGAAAATGTGTTATGGACTGATAATAATAATAATAATAATAATAATAATAATAATAAATTCAACTTATATAGCACCTTTCAAGAAACCCAAGGACGCTTTACAATTATAGACAAAGAAAAAAATAACAATAAAAAATAATAAATAAATAAATGAATAAATAATAAAAAATAAAAAGTCCACCAAGTAGGAGTCAGGATGTAATTCCAGTGGTGTAGCAGCCACAGTCCCACCAAAAGGCGCATGAAAACGAGTCCCACATCTCCAGCACAGCCGCCGTCAGCCACATTGCTCAAACACCACGCCGCGGATCCACAACGCGAGCACAGAAGCTCTGCCACGCAGAGCGCTGGTGTGTCCCAAACCGCCTGCACAGCCGCCGCGACGCCACCGAGCAACATCGCTCGGAACATCACGCCAAGCGTTAAAGCGCAGAGCGCTGGACAACCACGAATGTTAAATGAGCAGCGAGCTCACTGCAGTCCATAGCTGGGAGCGCAGGCATCACCCACAGCAAACCAAGGCCTAGAGGGAACCAACGCCCAAAACTGGGTCCGGAGCTACACCACAACCGGCGGACAAAACACTCAAACAAACATCAAACTACACAAACACACAGAAAAAATAAATAAATAAAATGAAAATTGAAAAAGAAATTAAAAAAAAAAAAGCACTGGTGAGAAGCGGCAGCCAGAATGCGCACGACATACTCTCAACCAGAAACGGAAACCAAAAAAAAAAAAATGAAACCAAGGTTGAACTTTTTGGCCACAATTCCAAAATGTATGTTTGGCGCAAAAACACTGCACATCACCAAAAGAACACCATACCCACAACCCCAAAACATCATGTTTTGGGGTTGTTTTTTTCAGCTGGAACAGGGGCTTTAGTCAAGGTGGAGGAAATTATGAACAGTTCTAAATGCCAGTCAATTTTAGCCCAAAACCTTCAGATGTCTACGAGAAAGCTGAAGGTGAAGAGGAATTTGACAATGACATGACAATGACCCCAAAAAAGTTTTGGAATGGCCCAGCCAGAGCCCAGACCTAAATCCAATTGAAAATCTGTGGGGTGACCTGAAGAGGGCTGTGCACAAGAGATGCTCTCGAAACCTGACAGATTTGGAATGCTTTTGCAAGGAAGAGTGGGCAAATATTGCCAAGTCTAGATGTGGCAGGCTGATAGATTCCTACCCAAAAAGACTGCATGCTGTTATTAAATCAAAAGGTGCTTCAGCAAAGTATTAGTTTAAGGGTGTGCACACTTACGCAACCAGCTTATTGTACGTTTATTTATGTTTTCCCCCAACAGATGTTCGTTTTTCAATTGAATTGTACAGGTTATAGGTCACGTTAAAGTTGGGAAAAGTTTTGAAATTATTTATCATGGTCTCTTTTTTTTTTACATCAGAAAAACCTATCATTTTAACGGGGTGTGTACACTTTTTATATCCACAGCAGCATATCTTTGTTGTCACTCAGTAGTCCCAGTTTATGAGCTGCATGTTCATGCAATCCTAAACAGAGTTCAACAAAATGGAAGGGAACTTTTTAAAGGTAGACCATTCTGTGTAACCAGCCTTTTATAGTCCATTAAGTTGCATATCAGAATAATCCACCCCTTTGGCCCATTATCTCAGATATAGGTGAATATTAGAACCTTTGGGATAATATATTGACCACTATCTAAAATCATTTGCAGAAAAAATGTAACTTGTAACGTGTAACTTGAGGGGGGTAATTCCGCCCCAAATCACCAGATTTAGAAAAATGTTCGCCACTGACCATCTCAGATTTGCTTCATACTTTCTGGAAATATTATCAGTGTGCCCAATAAATAGTGTACAAAATTTTAGGCTTGTACCTTCATTAGTTTCTGAGATATAGGAGCTTAAAAAAGGGGCGTGGCCCCAATTGAAACACATGCTACAGAAAATGGCCCTAACTTCCATAAGTCATTACTTTTAAAATGTTCATGCAAGATACATGAAATTTTCAAGGATTGTTCTTCAATGCCAGATGCCTTTAAATACTATAATAGAAATTTCACAGTTCAATATTTGCCAAGTTATGGCTTGCTGAAAATCATAAAAAAAATGTCTTCTATCGTGCTTTGGAGCAACTTTAATGCCCCATATCGCCACATTAAAGCACACCAGATCTTTCAAATTTTCTTATTTATTACTCCTGTTATAGTACTTTGTGTGGAGTTTGCATGTTCTCCCCGTGTCTGCGTGCGTTTCCTCTGGGTGCTCCGGTTTCCCCCACAATCCAAAGACATGCAGTTAGGTTGACGTGAGGCGGCCTTGGGCTGAGGTGCCCTTGAGCAAGGTACCTGACCCCTGACTGCTCCCCGGGCTCTCTGGTGTGGCTGCCCACTGCTCCGAGTGTGTGCGTGTGTTCACTGCTTCAGATGGGTTAAATGCAGAGGATGAATTTCACTGTGCTTGAAGTGTGCATGTGACAAATAAAGGTTTCTTCTTCTTCTTCTACTCTTTAGGCAACTAGGTATGTGTCCAAAAGAAATCAAACTTTCTGATTTATTAGGCTTTAAAAAAAACATTTTGCGCCTATAATTCAAATGCATATTACAAATGTACGACAAGGTCTACCATAAAAACAATTACACCACTGGAAAGAGCTTGTTTGATAAGCAAATGCACAAAATATGAAGTTGGTACCCTAAACCAAACTATAAATATTAAGGTGTCAAGTACAGCATGTTTTACGATAGACGGAAATGCTGTTTTAAGGCATATAATCTACTTGGATGCATCCAGAGATGCATAAAAACTGAAAAAACACAAAATTCATGAGCAAAATTCTTGCAGCAGCAAGAGTCCTTACTAGAACTAGAAAATATGACCACATCACGCCTGTCTTATCCACAGTGCATTGGCTCCCAATCAAATTTCGTATTGATTATAAAATACTACTATTGACCTTTAAAGCACTAAATGGTCTCGCACCACAGTACCTGAGTGAACTTCTGCTCCTCTATGACCCGCCACGCCTACTTAGATCAAAAGGTGCAGGCTATCTGCTGGTACCTGGTATAGTGAAGGCTACATCAGGGGGCAGAGCCTTTTCTTACAAAGCCCCACAGTTATGGAACAGCCTTCCAAGTAATGTTCGGGAATCAGACACAGTCTCAGCATTTAAGTCTAGGCTGAAAACATATCTGTTTAGTCAAGCCTTTTGTTAATGGTGTTTATGAGGTAAAGGAGTAGATCTGGAGGGTCCTCAGACAGTGTGTTTTGGTAAACTGGGATGTATGGATGCTGTCAGTCCCCACTCGCTTGCTCACTTGAGTTTGTTGACGGTGTAGTGGCTGGCTGCTTTATGTCCCGGGGCTCCCTCATGCCTGTGTTACCTTCTGGCTCTCTCCTTTTAGTTATGCTGTCATAGTTAGTTGCCGGAGTCCCTGCTTGTACTCGGTGCAATATGTATACTGTTCCTACTTATTCAGGTGACATTGGGCATACCTAACCACCTGTGTTTTCTTTCCCTCCCCCCCACCCCAAATCTGTCCCTCTGAGTTACATGGAGTCAACAGGAAATCTTTTGGTGGAGAGGGTGGAGACCTCGACTGGCTATCGTAGCCTGCAGGGAATCGGCCGTCAGACATTCTGTCGCATGTCCCAGACCCGGTGAAATGTAACTGAATTGTCTTGGCCAGCCCTAAGGGTCCCATCTGCATCTCATCATTGCTGAGGAGTGTGCTCCCATCACCCAATCAAGCATCCAGCCAGAGCAGGTCATGATATATTTTACCATATTAACATGCCATTGTTGTGTGCTATGCCTGATGTAAAGACTCGTCTCTGCAAGCCTACCACACCGATTTAATACTTGTCATTTTTAGGGCATACCTAACAACGTGTTTTCTTTCTCCCCCCCCCCCAATCTGTCCCTCTGAGTTACATGTTGATCCTGGGATTGAGATGCTGGCCTCTTCTGCCCCTCGGACCTGCTTGATCCATCCTGGTGCCCTGTGTCTGGTCGGAGTTTTATCGCACCGCTCCTGTGAAGGATGGCCCCATGAGGACAGTTGAGGGTTATACCTGTTAAAACTGTTAATATTATAGTCAGGCTGTCTGTTGTTGCCCAAATGAGGATGGGTTCCCTTTTGAGTCTGGTTCCTCTCGAGGTTTCTTCCTCATGTCGTCTGAGGGAGTTTTTCCTTGCCACCGTCGCCACAGGCTTGCTCATTGGGGATAGATTAGGGATAAAATTAGCTCATGTTTTAAGTCGTTCAAATTCTGTAAAGCTGCTTTGCGACAATGTTTATTGTTAAAAGCGCTATACAAATAAACTTGATTTGATTTGATGAGGATTTGTATCACTATCCCTTAGAAGCACATATTTGAGCTTCCATTTGCCAGCCAGATACATCCCCAGCTGAATAAGGTCATTTACTTCAGTCAGTGCGTTTACATGCACATAGAGAAAATCGAATTTCTGCCGTAGCTCGACTGAAATCGAAGTTCTAAATGCCATGGAAACACCTTAGCTCGGCTGAAATCGAACCGAACTGGATTTCTCGTAATCGAGCTACGCGACCTAGATTATGCGATTGTAGCCGAGCTACTTAGTGCATGTAAACCCTATCGAGCTACGTAGTCGAGCTACTTACTTCAGCACTGCCCCTTCCGGAAGTGACGAGACCACAAGCGGGAAACACAACAGCCTCGGTCGGCATGACACTTCACCTTAGCCGCCACTTTATTAGGAACACTTGTGTCTGGGCATGTACGCACCCATTTCCAAAGTTTTGATTATTAATCAGTAGCGTAAAATAGTATCTATGGTCTAAGACACTTATTTATATTTTATATTAAAACGTCTATGTAAATTAATACACAGAAAGCCTGGCCAGGCACTGAACGTTCTTCTGCCTTCACTTTAAGAGAAATTCAGGGCGAGCATGAGCCTAGGAAGTCTATAAGGTTCTTCCCTGTCACTCACCCTGTCACTGTCACACGCACACACCTTCTCACTCCCTATCCTATGGATATAGTCCCTTTAAATCACGTGCACGTTTTTTGAATGGAGACGCGGAAAGAGGAATGAATGGGGGTAGATGGAAGCCGGTACGCCAACATTCTGATATCCTCCAGAATTCTTTAATGGTCCGGAATAAATTGAATGCTACACGTTGATGGATTACTTTGTTCTTCTACGCCCTTTTTGAGGAATGTATTGTCGGACTTAAACCAACATCTGAAGAGGTGAGATCGCTCCTTTTTTTCCCTATTTTTGCTGGCGGGATTGTTTTTGGAAAGCGCACGGGTGATGCGCAGTTTTGGTTATACTGCTTCCGCAGTGTTTGGACTAAAGACTCTGCCCTAAGGACTATTCTCTCTCTCTCTCTCTCTCTCTCTCACTTTGCACCATTACACAATAAATATTCACAGTGAAAATATTTTGTAAGCGCGTTTCATGAACCAAGTTATAGGATTTGTTGACAACTCGCATCGAGTTCGTTACACTTCCACCCGGCGTGAAGCACTCACAGTCATGTGGTTGTGACATCATCGTAAACAAATCCATTCTACTCATCCAGACGACTTTGCAACGGCGCTGTTGCCAGATTTTTCCACTCTGGAACCCGTTCTCAAAAGATTTCGTTTTGGGGCACCCAAAACGCCGATGTCATGTGGACACCAGGCCGAAACGATAAACAATTTTATCAGATTCACCTGAATCCGTTGCCGTGTGAACAGGGCCTTAGATGAGCTTTTCATCCATGAGAGGATAAATACCTGATGCTCCCTACCAGTCAGACAGAACTGAAGAAGCCTTTCGGATGAGAGGTGAAACGTCTTCAAGAATCTTCAAGCAAGTCCAGTTGCTCTCTTTTACCAACCACAGTTTATAAAAATTCATAAATCTAATAAAGCATGCAGACGATTTTGGACTTTTGGCAGAATGGCATTTCTTTGCCACTTCTCATAGTAAATCACCCTGTGATGGTACTGGAGGCACTGTAAAGCGGTCAGCAGCTCGAGCTAGCTTACAGGCAGTCACAAGTGATCACATACTAACCCCATCGGATCTGTTTTTGTGGGCAGAACATCCATTTCATCTGGGTTGGTACAGGGGAAGTTATGGAGAGTAGAAAAGCATTGGAGACAAGATTTTCAAGGTCAGCTACTATTCCTGGAACAAGAGACAGCCACTCATTCATTCCAATCATGTCCAACCAACTGCAGGTCAGCAGCGTGTCAGGTGGTCCTAGCTTCATTGTGGATACGAGTGGGAATCGGCCACAATTAATGCATAAAACCCCTGTTAAATCAGCAGTCTCTCTGGCAGATACAATTCCTGGTAAATATGTTGTATGTTTGTATGACAGACAGTGGTGGATATGCAACATTTGTGCATTATCAGAGGAGGAACAAGACGTACAAGTAACATTTATGCATCCTCATGGTCCCTCTCAGACTTACAGCTGGCCCAGGAGAAAGGATAACTGTTGGGTCCCTCTGGTGCATGTCATGAAAATCATTGATGCCACACTTACATCAACTGGCAGGCTGTATAAACTTCCATCTGATGTGGAAAAGCAAATCAATACATTGTTTAAGCTCTTCAAATAAAGTATTTTTAAGGTTATTTTTCCTACACTGTAGGTTTGTAATTGCATTGTAATATGCCTTAAAACAGCATTTCCGTTCAATCGTAAAACATGCCATACTTGATACCTTAATATTTATAGTTTGGTTTAGGGTATCAACTTCATATTTTGTGCATTTGCTAATCAGAACAAGCTCTTTCCAGTGGTATAATTGTTTTTAATCAGGGATGAGAATTTTCCGCCGATCGGCGGATTTCAGACTTTTTCAGACCAAAATGATCATTTCTGAGATCGATGTAAATCCATTGAGAAATTTTCGGGGGGGGGGGGGGGGGGGGGGGGGGGTTTAACGATCTGTGCTCACCTTATAATGTCTTGATTCTTGGTGGGCTCCGGGTTAACACACTTGAGTCTTTCGACATGTCGTAATTAACAATCACTTTTGCGACAATGTTCGACTTATTTGCAGTAGAATTTTTGGGAAATCTCATCGCGTGCAGTGTATAAACACAAATATGCATGCTCTCCACGCGTGGCTTGCAATCACCGTTCACCGACCATACACACTGTTTGACGACAGCTTTGCCAGATTGGGCGGTTTCAAATTCTACTTTGCGGGCAAAAAATGGCTTGGGCTGGTTGACAAAAATTGGGCGGGTTTGACGTTAGTTCCGCGGGTTTTTATCAGATGTTTATAAATATTTCGCACCAACGTTCTGTGTGAGAATGCAGCCAGAGACACACATAGCCTTAGAAGGACTTTGATGCAGCACATTCTATGTACTATGTCCACTAGTCTACTATCAGGAAAAACAGCTCTCTTTGGTCAACTGAGGCAAGTCATAGACCTAGTTTACCCAGTACCCCTTAGGTATTTTAAACAACCAAAATCGAGCATTGGCCTAAATTAATCATTAACAATAAACATTAATCTCATTAAGTATTATTTAAACAAAAAAAGTCGATGTAACTGTAAGACTAATATGAATGTGTGTAATGTAGTGCAGAAACTGAACTCATAAACTAGTAAATAAGAATGACAATCCAGTCTCCACTCTTTTTTTTTTAATTGAAATATATAAAAACAGGTATAATCTAACAAATCCACAAAAATCAGGATAACAGATGAAGAAAATACATGGATGTAGACAAAAATAAATTAAGCAGAATAACGAGGCCTATAAAATTAATAAAACAAACAGGATAAACAAAAAGATAAATAAATAAAAGCCAAATAAAAAATAAATAACCTCAGCAATGTAGATGTTAGCTATGCATCGTAGCCTAATATAGCCTACATAATATTATGCGTGTGCATCACCTACTGGTGCATGTAGGATTCAGAACACAGCAGATGATTGCAAAGTTATAATCTGATTCAACCATACATAGCCTAGTACCAGACAGCAGATTTTTCACCTCCAGCACTGACGGTCTCATGTTGTCATTTAGAAGTTGTTTGCATTGTTGTTCGATTTACAAAAATAGTATACTGGACTTTAGCCCCTCCTAGAACTGCCACCTTATTGTGGTGGAGGGGTTTGTGTGCTTGAATGATCCTAGGAGCTATGTTGTCGGGGGCATTATGCCCCTGTCAGGGTTTCCCAAGGCAGACAGGTCCTAGGTGACAGGCCAGACCAAGAGCAGTTCACCAAAACCCCTATGGAGAAAAAAACCGAGGACTGTGACGTCGCCCGGTATGACACAGCCAGGGCCCCACCCTGGAGCCAGGCCCGGGGTTGGGGCTCGTATGCGAGCGCTTGGTGGCCGGGCCTTTGCCCATGGGGCCCGGCCAGGCTCAGCCCGAAGAGGTGACGTGGGCCCGACCTCCTGTGGGTTCACCACCCACAGAGGTAGCAGTAGGGGACTGGTGCAGTGTGGATTGGGTGGCAGTCGAAGGCAGGGGCCTCGACGACCTGATCCCCGGACACAGCGGCTGGCTGTTGGGACATGGAATGTCACTTCGCTGGGGGGGAAAGAGCCTGAGCTTGTGCGGGAGGTTGAGAGGTACCGGCTAGAGATAGTTGGGCTCACCTCCACGCACAGCTTGGGCTCTGGAACCCAGCTCCTCGAGAGGGGCTGGACTCTCCACTTCTCTGGAGTCGCCCGTGGTGAGCGGCGGCGGGCTGGTGTGGGCTTGCTTATAGCTCCCCAGCTCAGCCGCCATGTGTTGGAGTTTACCCCAGTGAACGAGAGGGTCGCCTCTCTGTGCCTTCGGATTGGGGAGAGGGCTCTTGCTGTTGTTTGTGCCTATGGCCCAAATAGCAGTATAGAGTATCCGGCCTTCCTGGAGTCCCTGGGAGAGGTACTGAGGGGTGCTCAGACTGGGGACTCCATTATGCTACTGGGGGACTTCAATGCTCACGTGGGCGACGACAGTGACACCTGGAGGGGCGTGGTTGGGAGGAACGGCCTCCCCGATCTGAACCCGAGTGGGGTTTTGTTATTGGACTTCTGTGCTAGTCACGGTTTATCCATAACGAACACCATGTTCGAGCATAGGGGTGTCCATAAGTGCACGTGGCACCAGGACACCTTAGGTCGGAGGTCGATGATCGACTTTGTAGTCGTTTCATCTGATCTCCGGCCCTATGTCTTGGACACTCGGGTGAAGAGAGGGGCTGAGCTGTCAACTGATCACCACCTGGTGGTGAGTTGGGTCCGCTGGCGGAGGAGGAAGCTGGACAGACCTGGCAGGCCCAAACGTATGGTGAGGGTCTGCTGGGAACGTCTGGCCGAGCACTCTGTCGGTGAGGTCTTTAACTCCCACCTCTGGGAGAGCTTTTCCCACCTTCCAAGGGAGGCGGGGGAACATTGAGTCTGAGTGGACCATGTTCTCTACCTCCATTGTGGACGCAGCTGTGGACGCAAGGTCTCTGGTGCCTGTCGTGGCGGCAATCCCCGAACCCGGTGGTGGACACCAGAAGTAAGGGATGCCGTCAAGCTGAAGAAGGAGTCCTATCGGGCCATGTTGACCTCCAGGACTCCTGAGGCAGCTGACGGGTATCAGCAGGCCAGGCGTGCTACAGCTCGGGCAGTTGCGGAGGCAAAAACTCGGAACTGGGAGGAGTTCGGGGAGGCCATGGAGAAGGACTATCGGTCGGCCTCAAAGAAATTCTGGCAAACCGTCCGGCGCCTCAGGAGGGGGAAGCAGTACTCTGCCAACACTGTTTACAGTGCAGGTGGGGAGCTGTTGACCTCGACTGGGGACATTGTCGGGCGGTGGAAGGAATACTTTGAGGATCTCCTCAATCCCACCGTCATGTCTTCCACTGAGGAGACTGAGGCTGATGACTCAGAGGTGGACTCGTCCATTACACAAGCCGAAGTCACTGAGGTGGTTTGCAAGCTCCTCGGTGGCAAGGCACCGGGGGTGGATGAGATCCACCCTGAGTATCTCAAGTCTCTGGATGTTGTGGGGCTGTCTTGGTTGACACGCCTCTGCAACATCACGTAGCGGTCGGGGACAGTGCCTCTGGAGTGGCAGACTGGGGTGGTGGTCCCTCTTTTTAAGAAAGGGGACCGGAGAGTGTGCTCCAATTATAGGGGAATCACACTTCTCAGCCTCCCAGGGAAGGTTTACTCCAGGGTACTGGAGAGGAGAATTCGACCAATAGTCGAACCTCGGATCCAGGAGGAACAATGCGGTTTTTTCTTTCGATTACGTTCATTATGTCTTATATTAAATATAGTTAGTTTTTGGGTTTTTTTTCTTTTTTATCAGACATCTAATTTTTGGGTTTGTTTACCTGACATGTTTCGACGTACAACTTCCGTCTTCCTCAGAGTGTCACCGGATGTTATTGGTGACGCATCTTTTATCAGCTGCTGTTTCTGAAGGCGTGGCCTTCCTGTCTGGTTTGACAGGTCGGTCACGCCTTCTACTGTCTGTTCGTCCCCTGCAAGATGTCACTCCAGGTATGGGAGAGCATGTATGCTCCCTCATCCCGGTTGATGGTCCTCGGGCTTCGCTTACGGATCTCCATGGCCTCCCTGATCCAGCGCTGATGTTTGTTATCTTCTGTGCGGATGACTCTGGCATTCCCCCAGTCCATAATGTGATTTTCCCTTTTGCAATGATCTGTTATAGCTGACTTATAATTTTCCTGTTGTGCCTTTTCTTTTATTGTTCGGGTTTGTCTTGTAGCTGTCTCCTTTTCGCACTCTTTCTTATGTTCATTTTTTCTTGTGTTGAAACTCCTTCCTGTCTCCCCAATATAAGTTTTATTGCATAATTGACATGGAATCTCATATATGGTGTTGCATCTGTTGTCCGGATGTATTCTGTCTTTGGGATGAACCAGGATCTGACGGAGTGTTGTGTATGGTTTGACAGGTGTGTTAATGTTGTGTTTCCTCATTACTCTTTGAATGCGTTCAGTTATTCCCCTGATGTATGGTAATGTAACTACTCCCCTGTGTTCTTGTTTGTTAGTTTGTTTTTTCTCTTTCTTCTGTGTTTTGTTGTTCTTAACCTGTTCCGCCCCTTTGGCAATATAAAATTCACACATGAAGAAGAAACAGAGCAGTCAATAGCATTTTTGGATTTAAAAATACATCACACAGAAGATGGGGACATCAAAATAAAAGTACACAGAAAACCCACACATACCGACCAATATTTAAACTGGACTTCCGAACACCCCATAATGCACAAAATATCCGTAGTTAGAACATTACATGAACGCACAGCAATAATTACAGATCCACAGGACAAAGAACAGGAGGAACAACATATACAACACGCACTGAAGGCATGTCAATATCCACAATGGGCAATATCCAAAGGGGCGGAACAGGTTAAGAACACACACTCACACACTCTCACACACACACTCACTCTCACACACACACTCACTCTCACAAACACTTTCTCTCTCTCTCTCTCTCTCTCTCTCTCTCTCTCTCTCTCTCACACACACTCACTCTCTCTCTCACACACGCGCACTCAAACACACACACGCGCACTCACTCTCACACACACACTCACTCACACACACACGCACACACACACACACACACACACTCTCACACACACACACTCTCACACACACACACTCTCACACACACACACTCTCACACACACACTCACTCTCACACACACACTCACTCTCACACACACACTCACTCTCACACACACACTCACTCTCACACACACACACTCTCACACACACACACGCACTCACACACACACACGCACTCACACACACACGCACTCACACACACACAAGCACTCACTCACACACACAAGCACTCACTCACACACACAAGCACTCACTCAAACACACAAGCACTCACTCAAACACACACACACACTCTCTCTCTCACACACACACTCACTCTCTCTCACTCACACAGACTCTCTCTCACACACACTCACTCTCTGACACACACACACTCTCTCTCACACACACACTCACTATCTCACACACACACTCACTCTATCTCTCTCTCTCTCTCTCACACACTCACTCACTCTCTCTCACACACACTCTCACACACTCACTCACTCTCTCTCACACACACACACACATTCTCACACACACACACACTCTCTCATGCACACTCACTCTCTCTCTCACTCACACACACACACAGACACACACACATCTAGTACACTTGAAGTAATTTCAGCCATCACAGTCAATCGAATTTGATGGTGAAGCCACCGAACAGCAAATGACCTTGTATCTCAGTCAAACGATGGTATATCGACATGAAACTTCTTGTGGGTGCTCGTGACCATCTGTCTGGCCCAAATGCATTCTGCGAGCCTGACGACTAGGCTCATAGTCTGCTTGGCCCCCTCATTGCTGCTTGCAGTTATTATTGGGGGCCAAGCAGCGAAGCTGCGAAGGCACCCATAGTGATTCTATTGTTTCTTATTGGGGGCCAAGCAGCGAAGCTGCGAAGGCACCCATAGTGATTCTATTGTTTCTTATTATTATTATTGGGGGCCAAGCAGCGAAGCTGCGAAGGCACCCATAGTGATTCTATTGTTTCTTATTATTGGGGGCCAAGCAGCGAAGCTGCGAAGGCACCCATAGTGATTCTATTGTTTCTTATTATTATTGGGGGCCAAGCAGCGAAGCTGCGAAGGCACCCATAGTGATTCTATTGTTTCTTATTATTGGGGGCCAAGCAGCGAAGCTGCGTAGGCACCCATAGTGATTCTATTGTTTCTTATTGGGGGCCAAGCAGCGAAGCTGCGAAGGCACCCATAGTGATTCTATTGTTTCTTCTTATTATTGGGGGCCAAGCAGCGAAGCTGCGAAGGCACCCATAGTGATTCTATTGTTTCTTCTTATTATTGGGGGCCAAGCAGCGAAGCTGCGAAGGCACCCATAGTGATTCTATTGTTTCTTATTGGGGGCCAAGCAGCGAAGCTGCGAAGGCACCCATAGTGATTCTATTGTTTCTTATTATTATTATTATTATTGGGGGCCAAGCAGCGAAGCTGCGAAGGCACCCATAGTGATTCTATTGTTTCTTATTATTGGGGGCCAAGCAGCGAAGCTGCGAAGGCACCCATAGTGATTCTATTGTTTCTTCTTATTATTATTATTAGTGATGCAGTGCATAGCACGGCATCACTATTGTTCTTCTATGCGTTTCTTATTATTAGTGATGCAGTGCAACTGCATCACTATTGTTATTCTATGCGTTTCTTATTTTTATTATTATTCTTATTCTTATTCATCTTCCGTACCGATTTTGATTGCTAATAACTCAATAACCGTGCATCGCACACAGGCACGCTGCATACGAACCTGTCCGGCTCGGTCGGACTCGGCGTGCTATTACTTTTACCGATATTCAGTCAAACCCTCTAGCGCCACCAACGGCTCAAGTCTCAGGCACATTTCTGCTTATAACTTTTCAACCGTTGGTCCGATTTTCGAAAACTTGGTCTCCCTGGAATCCTTGGACCCAGCCGAGTCCAGTGGACCCTATGACGTCACTTTCCGCCCGACTAATTTTCCCGCCATTTTGATTTTATTCTTGTTCATCTTTACATGCAAACTTTGATTGCGTGTAACTCGGGGACCGTTCATTGCACACGGGCAAGCTATATATCAAAACGTGCGGCTCGATCGGACTTGCTGTGCTGTGGCTTTGAACGTTCCTGTGTGAAGCCCTCTAGCGCCACCAACGGGTCAAAGTCTCGTGTAAATTTCCCATTCATTTTCTATGGAGTTTTTGGAAAACTTCAAACATCCCCCTCTTCGTCTCCTTAGCAGCCCCTTAACTTCGTGAAATTTTGCACACTGTTTCTTCACACACTCAAGGTTCATCTCAGCAAGTTTCACGTCACTGCCTTAAACTCTCTAGCGCCACCAACTGCTCAAACTCTAGGGTGCAGGTCGCCGGTACGTTTCCGCTTGTAACTTTTGAACCGTTGGTCCGATTCTCAAAAACTTGGTTTCGCTGGACTCAGTGGGCCAGGCCGAATCCAGGGCCCCCTTTGACAAAATTTTGAACACCGGAAAGTTTTCCCGCAATTTTGCATTTTGTGAAAATCACTTAAAATGCTTCTCATCGCTCATTTTTTGACCCATCTCTCCCAAAAATGGTAAATTGCACCACTGCACACAGCTGCATAATAGGCTTATTCGGTGTTCAGAATTTCATTAACGTGGGGCCGTGGCGGCCAATCAAATTTGCGCCCTCAGCTCGAGGTCCCTGGTACATTTCTGCTTGTAACTTTTGAACCTTTGGGCCGATTTTCAAAAACTTGGTATCTCTGGAATCCTTGACCTGTGCCGAGTCCATAGCACCCTTTGATGTCATTTTCAACCCTGAAACATTTTCCGCCATTTTGAGTTATGCGAAAATCAATCATACTGCTTCTCCTCCCTCAATTTTTAACCACTTTCTCCCAAACTTGGTCTTTGGCTTCTTGGGGCTAATCTGCATAATACCCTTGCCCGGTGTTTGCAATTTCAGGACCGTTTGGCCATGGTTGCCTATCAAAATTGGCCGCGCAGACGCGAATCAGGAAGTTTGCTCATATCTTGGCCGCCCTTTGGCGTACCTTAACAAAACTTCGTAACATTATGCCTCGCCCGTTCACAAAGGCCAGCAAAAAAATTGGGACAAACTGGCCACTAGGGGGCGCTATATGTATGGCGCGAAAAAATGACCTGAAATACCCCATTCATTTCTATGGGTTCCGTACACATTTTTGATTGCGAATAACTCATAAGCCATTCATCACACCCGGGCAAGCAATATATCAAAACGTGCGGCTCGATCGAACTCGGTGTCCTATTGCTTTGTTCATTATTCTGTGCAACTCTCTAGCGCCAGCAACGGCTCAAAGTCTCAGGTAAATTTCCCATTCATTTCTATGGAGTTTTTAGATTACTCCACACTCCGCCCTCTGCGCCTCCATAGCAACCCCTTAACATCGTGACATTTTGCACACCCTTTCTTCTCACTCTCAATGTTCATCTCAGCAAGTTTCAGCTCACCACCTTAAACTCTCTAGCGCCACCAGCGTCTCAATTTGTCAGGTAAATTTCCCATTAATTTCTATGGACTTCTTGGCAAACTAGCTGCCTCTTGGGTGGTGCTTTCACATTGTGGCCTGGCTACACGCACTGCATCACTCTCGCGATTTCCCGCAGGGGAATTGTCTAGTTAGTGATGCAGTGCAAAGCACGGCATCACTATTGTTATTCTATGCGTTTCTTATTTTTATTATTATTATTATTATTATTCTTATTCATCTTCCGTACCAGTTTTGATTTCGAATAACTCAAAAACCGTGCATCGCATGCAGGCAGGCGATATATCAAAACGTGCGGCTCGGTCGGACTCGGTGTGCTATTACTTTGTCCGATATTCAGTCAAACCCTCTAGCGCCACCAACGGCTCAAGTCTCAGACACATTTCTGCTTATAACTTTTGAACCGTTGGTCCGATTTTCGAAAACTTGGTCTCGCTGGAATCCTTGGACCCAGCCGAGTCCAGTGGACCCTATGACGTCACTTTCCGCCCGACTAATTTTCCCGCCATTTTGATTTTATTCTTGTTCATCTTTACATGCTAAATTTGATTGCGTGTAACTCGGGGACCGTTCATCGCACACGGGCAAGCTATATATCAAAACGTGCGGCTCGATCGGACTTGGTGTGCTGGTGCTTTGAACATTCCTTGTGTGAAACTCTCTAGCGCCACCAACGGCTCAAAGTCTCGTGTAAATTTCCCATTCATTTCTATGGAGTTTTTGGAAAACTTCAAACGTCCCCCTCTGCGTCTCCTTAGCAACCACTTAATGTCGGGAAATTTTGCACACTGTTTCTTCACACACTCAAGGTTCGTCTCAGCAAGTTTCAAGTCACTGCATTAAACTCTCTAGCGCCACCAACTGCTCAAACTCGAGGGTCCAGGTCGCCGGTACGTTTCCGCTTGTAACTTTTGAACCGTTGGTCCGATTTTCGAAAACTTGGTTTCGCTGGACTCATTGGGCCAGGACGAATCCAGAGGACCCTTTGACAAAATTTTGAACTCCGGAAAGTTTTCCCGCAATTTTGCATTTTGTGAAAATCACTTAAAATGCTTCTCATCGCTCATTTTTTGACTCATCTCTCCCAAACTTGGTACAGTGCACCATTGAACGCAGCTGCACAATACCCTTATTTGGTGTTCAGAATTTCATTAACGTGGGGCCGTGGCGGCCAATCAAATTTGCGCCCGCAGCTCTAGGTTGCTGGAACATTTCTGCTTGTAACTTTTGAACCGATGGGCCGATTTTCAAAAACTTGGTATGCCTGGAATCCTTGGCCCATGCCGAGTCCATAGCACGCTTTGATCTCATTTTCAGCCCTGAAACATTTTCCGCCATTTTGAGTTATGCGAAAATCAATCATACTGCTTCTCCTCCCTCAATTTTTAAAGACTTTCTCCCAAACTTGGTCTTTTCCTTCTTGGGGCTAATCTGCATAATAGACTTGCCTGGTGTTTGCGATTTCAGGACCGTTTGGCCGTGGTTGCCAATCAAAATTGGCCGCTCATACGCGATTCAGGAAGTTTGCTCATATCTCGGCCGTCCTTTGGCGTACCTTAACGAACCTTCGTGGCCTTATGCCTCGCCCCGCCACAAAGGCCAGCAAAAAAATTGGGACAAACTGGCCACTAGGGGGCGCTATACCTAGGGCGTGAAAAAATCACCCGAAATATCCCATTCATTTCTATGGGTTCGGTACACATTTTTGATTGCGAATAACTCATTAACCGTTCATCGCACACGGGCAAGCCATATATCAAAACGTGCGGCTCGATCGGACTCGGTGTCCTATTGCTTTGTTCATTATTCTTTGAAACTCTTTAGCGCCACCAACGGCTCAAAGTCTCAGCTACATTTCCCATTCATTTCTATGGAGTTTTTGGAAAACTCGCTGCCTTTTGGCTAGTGCTTTCACCTAGAGGCATGGCTTCACGCACTGCATCACTCTCGCGATTTCCCGCAGGGGAATTGTCTAGTATTCATTTTGTTACACTACTTTTTACTCCTACGCATTTTTTGATTGCTAATAACTCACTAAGCGTTCATTGTTCACAGTCAGGCCGTATATCAAAACGTGCGGCTCGGTCGGACTCGGCGTGCTATTACTTTGCCCGATATTCAGTCATGCCCTCTAGCGCCACCAACGGCTCAAGTCTCAGGCACATTTCTGCTTGTAACTTTTCAACCGTTGGTCCGATTTTCGAAAACTTGGTGTCCCTGTAATCCTTGGGCCCAGACGGATCCAACGCACCCTATGACGTCATTTTGCGCCCGCCTACTTTTCCCGCCATTTTGAATTAATTCTTATTCATTTTCCATGCAAATTTTTGATTGCGAATAACTCATTAACCGTACCTCGCACACGGGCCAGCTGTATATCAAAACGTGCGGATCGATCGGATTCGGTGTCCCATTGCTTTGTCCGGTATTCTCTTTAACTCTCTAGCGCCACCAACGGCTAAAAATCTCAGCTACAGTACATTTCCCATTCATTTCTATGGACTTCTTGGCAAAATATGGATTGCGAATAACTCATTAACCGTACATCGCACACGGGCAAGCAATATATCAAAACGTGCGGCTCGGTCGGACTTGGTGTCCTGCTGCTTTGTACGTTACTCAGTCAAACTCTCTAGCGCCACCAACGGCTCAAAGTATCTGGTAAATTTCCCATTCATTTCTATGGAGTTTTTAGATTACTCCACATTCTGCCCTCTGTTCCTCCATAGCAACCCTTTAACGTCGTGAAATTTTGCACACCCTTTCTTCTCACTCTCAAGGTTCATCTCAGCAAGTTTCATGTCACCACCTTAAACTCTGTAGCGCCACCAACATCTCAAAGTCTCAGGTAAATTTCCCATTCATTTCTATGGACTTCTTGGCAAACTAGCTGCCTCTTGGGTTTTGCTTTCACATAGAGGCCTGGCTACACGCACTGCATCACTCTCGCGATTTCCCGCAGGGGAATTGTCTAGTATTCATTTTGTTACCCTACTTATTACTCCAACGCATATTTTGATTGCTAATAACTCACTAACAGTTCATCGGACACAGGCAGGCCATATATCAAAACGTGCGGCACGGTCGGACTCGGCGTGCTATTACTTTGTCCGATATTCAGTCAAACCCTCTAGCGCCACCAACGGCTCAAGTCTCAGGCACATTTCTGCTTGTAACTTTTCAACCGTTGGTCCGATTTTCGAAAACTTGGTGTCCCTGTAATCCTTGGGCCCAGACGAATCCAACGCACCCTATGACGTCATTTTCCGCCCGCCTACTTTTCCCGCCATTTGGATTTTATTCTTGTTCATCTTTCCATGCAAACTTTGATTGTGAATAACTCATTAACTGTACATCGCTCAGGGGCAACCTAGATATCAAAACGTGCGGCTCGATCTGACTCGGTGTCAGACTACTTTGTATGTTATTCTGTGAAACTCTCTAGCGCCACCAACGGCTCAAAGTCTCATTATTTACATTTCCCATTCATTTCTATGGAGTTTTTGGAAAACTTGCTGCAATCTTTGACTGCGAATATCTCATTTACCGTACATCGCACACGGGCAAGCAATATATCAAAGCGTGCGGCTCGATCGGACTCGGTGTCCTATTGCTTTGTTCGATATTCTGTGAAACTCTCTAGCGCCACCAACGTCTCAAAATCTCAGGTAAATTTCCCATTCATTTCTATGGACTTCTTGGCAAACTAGCTGCCTCTTGGGTGGTGCTTTCACATAGAGGCCTGGCTACACGCACTGCATCACTCTCGCGATTTCCCGCAGGGGAATTGTCTAGTATTCATTTTGTTACACTACTTTTTACTCCTACGCGTATTTTGATTGCTAATAACTCACTAACCGTTCAACGGACACAGGCAGGCCATATATCAAAACGTGCGGCTCGGTCGGACTCGGCGTGCTATTACTTTGCCCGATATTCAGTCAAGCCCTCTAGCGCCACCAATGGCTGAAGTCTCAGGCACATTTCTGCTTGTAACTTTTCAACCGTTGTTCCGATTTTCAAAAACTTGGTGCCCCTGTAATCCTTGTGCCCAGACGAATCCAACGCACCCTATGATGTCATTTTCCGCCCGCCTACTTTTCCAGCCATTTTGAATTTATTCTTATTCATCTTCCGTGCAAATTTTTGATTGCGAATAACTCATTAACCGTACCTCACACACGGGCAACCTGTATATCAAAACGTGCGGCTCGATCAGACTCGGTGTCCTATTGCTTTGTACGGTATTCTCTTTAACTCTTTAGCGCCACCAACGGCTCAAAGTCTCAGCTACAGTACATTTCCCATTCATTTCTATGGACTTCTTGGCAAACTATGGATTGCGAATAACTCATTAACCATACATCGCACACGGGCAAGCAATATATCAAAACGTGCGGCTCGGTCGGACTCGGTGTCCTGCTGCTTTGTATGTTACTCAGTCAAACTCTCTAGCGCCACCAACGGCTCAAAGTCTCAGGTTAATTTCCCATTCATTTCTATGGAGTTTTTAGATTACTCCACACTCCGCCCTCTGCGCCTCCATAGCAACCCCTTAACGTCGTGAAATTTCGCACACCCTTTCTTCCCACTCTCAAGGTTCATCTCAGCAAGTTTCAGCTCACCACCTTAAACTCTCTAGCGCCACCAACATCTCAATGTCTCAGGTAAATGTCCCATTCATTTCTATGGACTTCGTTGCAAATTAGCTGCCTCTTGGGTGGGGCTTTCACATAGAGGCCTGGCTACACGCACTGCATCACTCTCGCGATTTCCCGCAGGGGAATTGTCTAGTATTCATTTTGTTACACTACTTTTTACTCCTACGCATATTTTGATTGCTAATAACTCACTAACCGTTCATGGGACACAGGCACGCCATATATCAAAACGTGCGGCTCGGTCGGACTCGGCGTGCTATTACTTTGTCCGATATTCAGTCAAACCCTCTAGCGCCACCAACGGCTCAAGTCTCATGCACATTTCAGGTTGTAAGTTTTCAACCGTTGGTCCGATTTTCGAAAACTTGGTGTCCCTGTAATCCTTGGGCCCAGACGAATCCAACGCACCCTATGACGTCATTTTCCGCCCGCCTACTTTTCCCGCCATTTTGAATTGATTCTTATTCATCTTCAGTGCGAATTTTTGATTGCGAATAACTCATTAACCGTTCCTCGCACACGGGCATGCTGTATATCAAAACGTGCGGCTCGATCGGACTCGGTGTCCTATTGCTTTGTACGGTATTCTCTTTAACTCTCTAGTGCCACAAACGGCTCAAAGTCTCAGCTACAGTACATTTCCCATTCATTTCTATGGACTTCTTGGCAAACAATTGATTGCGAATAACTTATTAACCGTACATCGCACACAGGCAAGCAATATATCAAAACGTGCAGCTCGGTCGGACTCTGTGTCCTGCTGCTTTGTACGTTACTCAGTCAAACACTCTAGCGCCACCAACGGCTCAAAGTCTCAGGTAAATTTCCCATTCATTTCTATGGAGTTTTTAGATTACTCCACACTCCGCCCTCTGCGCCTCCATAGCAACCCCTTAACGTCGTGAAATTTCGCACACCCTTTCTTCTCTCTCTCAAGGTTCATCTCAGCAAGTTTCAGCTCACCACCTTAAACTCTCTAGCGCCACCAACATCTCAACATCTCAGGTAAATTTCCCATTCATTTCTTTGGACTTCTTGGCAAACTAGCTGCCTCTTGGGTGGTGCTTTCACATAGAGGCCTGGCTACACGCACTGCATCACTCTCGCGATTTCCCGCAGGGGAATTGTCTAGTTAGTGATGCAGTGCATAGCACGGCATCACTATTGTTCTTCTATGCGTTTCTTATTATTATTCTTTTTATTAGTGATGCAGTGCAGAGCACGCATCACTATTGTTCTTCTATGCGTTTCTTATTATTCTTTTTATTATTATTATTATTATTATTATTATTATTCATCTTCCGTACCGATTTTGATTGCTAATAACTCAATAACCGTGCATCGCACGCAGGCAGGCTGCATACGAAAACGTGCGGCTCGGTCGGACTCGGCGTGCTATTACTTTTACCGATATTCAGTCAAACCCTCTAGCGCCACCAACGGCTCAAGTCTCAGGCACATTTCTGCTTATAACTTTTCAACCGTTGGTCCGATTTTCGAAAACTTGGTCTCCCTTGAATCCTTGGACCCAGCCGAGTCCAGTGGACCCTATGACGTCACTTTCCGCCCGACTAATTTTCCCGCCATTTTGATTTTATTCTTGTTCATCTTTACATGCAAACTTTGATTGCGTGTAACTCGGGGACCCTTCATTGCACACGGGCAAGCTATATATCAAAACGTGCGGCTCGGTCGGACTTGGTGTGCTGTTGCTTTGAACATTCCTTGTGTGAAACTCTCTAGCGCCACCAACGGCTCAAAGTCTCGTGTAAATTTCCCATTCATTTCTATGGAGTTTTTGGAAAACTTCAAACGTCCCCCTCTGCGTCTCCTTAGCAACCACTTAATGTCAGGAAATTTTGCACACTGTATCTTCACACACTCAAGGTTTGTCTCAGCAAGTTTCAAGTCACTGCATTAAACTCTCTAGCGCCACCAACTGCTCAAACTCGAGGGTCCAGGTCGCCGGTACGTTTCCGCTTGTAACTTTTGAACCGTTGGTACGATTTTCGAAAACTTGGTTTCGCTGGACTCATTGGGCCAGGACGAATCCAGGGGACCCTTTGACAAAATTTTGAACTCCGGAAAGTTTTCCCACAATTTTGCATTTTTTGAAAATCACTTAAAATGCTTCTCATCGCTCATTTTTTGACTCATCTCTCCCAAACTTGGGACAGTCCACCATTGAACGCAGCTGCACAATACGTTTATTTGGTGTTCAGAATTTCATTAACATGGGGCCGTGGCGGCCAATCAAATTTGCGCCCGCAGCTCGAGGTCGCTGGTACTTTTCTGCTTGTAACTTTTGAACCGTTGGTCCGATTTTCAAAAACTTGGTATGCGTGGATTGCTTGGCCCATGCCGAGTCCAGGGCACCCTTTGATGTCATTTTCAACCCTGAAACATTTTCCGCCATATTGAGTTAGGCGAAAATCAATCATACTGCTTCTCCTCCCTCAATTTTTAACCACTTTCTCCCAAACTTGGTCTTTGGCTTCTTGGCGATAATATGCATAATATACTTGCCCGGTGTTTGCGATTTCAGGACCCTTTGGCTGTGGTAGCCAATCAAAATTGGCCGCGCATACGCGAATCAGGAAGTTTGGTCATATCCCGGCCGCCCTTTGGCGTACCTTAACGAATCTTCGGGTCATTATGCCTCGCCCCTCCACAAAGGCCAGCAAAAAAAATTGGGACAAACTGGCCACTAGGGGGCGCTATACCTAGGGCGCGAAAAAATCACCCGAAATATCCCATTCATTTCTATGGGTTCCGTACACATTTTTGATTGCGAATAACTCATTAACCGTTCATCGCACACGGGCAAGCAATATATCAAAACGTGCGGCTCGATCGGACTCGGTGTCCTATTGCTTTGTTCATTATTCTGTGAAACTCTCTAACGCCACCAACAGCTCAAAATCTCAGCTGCATTTCCCATTCATTTCTATGGAGTTTCTGAAAAACTAGCTGCCTTTTGGGTGGTGCTTTCACCTAGAGGCGTGGCTCTACGCACTGCATCACTCTCGCGATTTCCCGCAGGGGAATTGTCTAGTTATTATTATTATTATTATTCATCTTCCGTACCGATTTTGATTGCTAATAACTCAATAACCGTGCATCGCACGCAGGCAGGCTGCATACAAAAACGTGCGGCTCGGTCGGACTCGGCGTGCTATTACTTTTACCGATATTCAGTCAAACCCTCTAGCGCCACCAATGGCTCAAGTCTCAGGCACATTTCTGCTTATAACTTTTCAACCGTTGGTCCGATTTTCGAAAACTTGGTCTCCCTGGAATCCTTGGACCCAGCCGAGTCCAGTGGACCCTATGACGTCACTTTCCGCCCGACGAATTTTCCCGCCATTTTTATTTTATTCTTGTTCATCTTTACATGCAAACTTTGATTGCGTGTAACTCGGGGACCGTTCATTGCACACGGGCAAGCTATATATCAAAACGTGCGGCTCGATCGGACTTGGTGTGCTGTTGCTTTGAACATTCCTTGTGTGTAACTCTCTAGCGCCACCAACGGCTCAAAGTCTCGTGTAAATTTCCCATTCATTTCTATGGAGTTTTTGGAAAACTTCAAACGTCCCCCTCTGCGTCTCCTTAGCAACCACTTAATGTCGGGAAATTTTGCACACTGTTTCTTCACACACTCAAGGTTCGTCTCAGCAAGTTTCAAGTCACTGCATTAAACTCTCTAGCGCCACCAACTGCTCAAACTCGAGGGTCCAAGTCGCCGGTACGTTTCCACATGTAACTTTTGAACTGTTGGTACGATTTTCGAAAACTTGGTTTCGCTGGACTCATTGGGCCAGGACGAATCCAGGGGACCCTTTGACAAAATTTTGAACTCGGAAAGTTTTCCCACAATTTTGCATTTTTTGAAAATCACTTAAAATGCTTCTCATCGCTCATTTTTTGACTCATCTCTCCCAAACTTGGTACAGTGCACCAATGAACGCAGCTGCACAATACAATTATTAGTTGTTCAGAATTTCATTAACGTGGGGCCGTGGCGGCCAATCAAATTTGCGCCCGCAGCTCGTGGTCGCTGGTACTTTTCTGCTTGTAACTTTTGAACCGTTGGTCCGATTTTCAAACACTTGGTATGCCTGGATTGCTTGGCCCATGCCGAGTCCATAGCACCCTTTGATGTCATTTTCAACCCTGAAACATTTTCCGCCATTTTGAGTTATGCGAAAATCAATCATACTGCTTCTCCTCCCTCAATTTTTAACCACTTCCTCCCAAACTTGTTCACTGGCTTCGTGGGGCTAATCTGCAAAATCCTCTTGCCCGGTGTTTGCGGTTTCAGGACCGTTTGGCCTTGGTAGCCAATCAAATTTGGCCGCTCAAACGTGAATCAGGAAGTTTGCTCATATCTCGGCCGGCCTTTGGCGGACCTTAACGACCCTTTGTCGCATTATGCCTCACCCCTCCACAAAGGCCAGCAAAAAAATTGGGACAAACTGGCCACTAGGGGGCACTATACCAAGGACGCGAAAAAATCACCTGAAATATCCCATTCATTTCTATGGGTTCCGTACACATTTTTGATTGCGAATAACTCATTAACCGTTCATCGCACACGGGCAAGCAATATATCAAAAGGTGCGGCTCGATCGGACTCGGTGTCCTATTGCTTTGTTCATTATTCTGTGAAACTCTCTAGCGCCACCAACGGCTCAAAGTCTCAGGTACATTTCCCATTCATTTCTATGGAGTTTTTAGATTACTCCACACTCCGCCCTCTGCGCCTCCATAGCAACCCCTTAACGTCGTGAAATTTTGCACACCCTTTCTTGTCACTCTCAAGGTTCATCTCAGCAAGTTTCAGCTCACCACCTTAAACTCTCTAGCGCCACCAACATCTCAAAATCTCAGGTAAATTTCCCATTCATTTCTATGGACTTCTTGGCAAACTAGCTGCCTCTTGGGTGGTGCTTTCACATAGAGGCCTGGCTACACGCACTGCATCACTCTCGCGATTTCCCGCAGGGGAATTGTCTAGTTAGTGATGCAGTGCATAGCACGGCATCACTATTGTTCTTCTATGGGTTTCTTATTATTATTCTTATTATTATTCATCTTCCGTACCCGTTTTGATTGCTAATAACTCAATAACCGTGCATCTCACGCAGGCAGGCTGCAGACGACAACGTGCGGCTCGGCCGGACTCGGCGTGCTATTACTTTGTCCGATGTTCACTCAAACCCTCTAGCGCCACCAACGGCTCAAGTCTCAGGCACATTTCTGCTTGTAACTTTTCAACCGTTGGTCCGATTTTCGAAAACTTGGTCTCCCTGGAATCCTTGGACCCAGCCGAGTCCAGTGGACCCTATGACGTCATCTTCCGCCCGCCCACTTTTCCCGCCATATTGATTTTATTCTTGTTCATTTTTCCATGCAAATTTGGATTGCACGTAACTCGGTGACCGTACATCACACACGGGCAAGCTATATATCAAAACGTGCGGCTTGGTCGGACTCGGTGTGCTGCTGCTTTGTACCTTGTTCTGTTAAACTCTCTAGCGCCACCAACGGCTCAAAGTCTCGTGTAAATTTCCCATTCATTTCTATGGAGTTTTTTGCAAATTTGGATTGCGTTTATCTCGGTGACCGTACATCGCACACAGGCAATCTATATATCAAAATGTGCAGCTCGGTCGGACTCGGTCTCCTACTGCTTTGTACGTTCTTCTGTGAAACTCTCTAGCGCCACCAACGTCTCAAAGTATCAGGTTAATTTCCCATTCATTTCTATGGAGTTTTTCGAAAAACTAAACTCTGCGTCTCCATAGCATCCCCTTAATGTTGTGAAATTTTACACACTGTTTCTTCACACCCTCAAGGTTCATCTCAGCAAGTTTCAAGTCACTGCCTTAAACTCTCTAGCGCCAACAACTGCTCAAACTCAATGGTGCAGGTCGCCGTTACGTTTCTCATTGTAACGTTTGAACCGTTTGTCCGATTTTCGAAAACTTGGTACCACTGGACTCCTTGGGCCAGTACGAATCCGGTGCACCCACTGAGAAAATTTTGAACACCGGAAAGTTTTCGCGCTATTTTGCATTTTGTGAAAATCACTTAAAATGCTTCTCATCCCTCAATTTTTGACCCATTTCTCCCAAACTTGGTAAAGTGCACCATTCCACTCAGCTGCACAACACTCTTAGCCGGTGTTCAGAATTTCATTAACGTGGGGCCGTGGCGGCCAATCAAATTTGCGCCCGCAGCTCTGGGTCGCTGGTACATTTCTGCTTGTAACTTTTGAACCGTTGGTCCGATTTTCAAAAACTTGGTATCTCTGGAATCCTTGGCCCATGCCGAGTCCATCGCACCCTTTGGTGTCATTTTCAACCCTGAAACATTTTCCGCAATTTTGAGTTATGCGAAAATCAGTCATACTGCTTCTCCTCCGTCAATTTTTAACCCCTTTCGCCCAAACTTGGTCAAGGGCTTCTTGGGGCTAATTTGCATAATGCACTACCCCGGTGTTTGTGGTTTCGGGACCGTTTGGCCGTGGTAGTCAATCAAATTTGGCCGCGCAGACGCGAATCAGGAAGATTGCTCATATCTCGGCCGCCCTTTGGTGTATCTTAACGAAACTTCGTGGGATTATGTCGCGCCCCTCCACAAAGGCCAGCAAAAAAATTGGGACAAAATGGCCGCTAGGTGGCGCTATACCTAGGGACAATGTCTTTTGCCTCTTATCTCATGCTGTCTTTTGGGTGGTCCTTTCACCTTGCCTCACATCTCATGCTGCCTTTTGGGTGATCCTTTCACCTTGAGGCGTGGCACCGTGGTAGCCAATCAAAATTGGCCGCGCAGACTCGAATCAGGAAGTTTGCTCATATCTCGGCCGCCCTTTGGCGTATCTTAACGAAACTTCGTGGCATTATGCAGAAAACTTGGTCTCCCTGGAATCCTTGGACCCAGCCGAGTCCAGTGCACCCTATGACGTCATTTTCCGCCCATAGAGTTTTCCCGCCATTTAGATTTTATTCTTCTTCATCTTTCCATGCAAATTTTGATTGCGCATAACTCGGTGACCGTACATCGCACACGGGCAAGCTATATATCAAAACGTGCGGCTCGATCGGACTCAGTGTGGTGCTGCTTTGTACATTATTCTGTGAAACCCTCTAGCGCCACCAACAGCTCAAAGTATCGTGTAAATTTCCCATTCATTTCTATGGAGTTTTTAGCAAATTTGGATTGCGTTTAACTCGGTGACCGTTCATCGCACACGAGCAAACAATATATCAAAACGTGTGGCTCGATCGGACTCGGTGTGCTGTTGCTTTGTACGTTGTTCTGTGAAACTCTCTAGCGCCACCAACGGCTCAAAGTATCAGGTTAATTTCCCATTCATTTCTATGGAGTTTTTGGAAAACTAAACACGTCCCCACTCTGTGTCTCCCCTTAACGTCGTGAAATTTTGCACACTGTTTCTGCACACCCTCACGGTTCATCTCAGCAATTTTCAAGTCACCGCCTTAAACTCTCTAGCCCCACCAACTGCTCAAACTCGAGGGTGCAGGTCTCCGTTACGTTTCTGATTGTAACTTTTGAACCGTTTCTCCGATTTTCGAAAACTTGGTATCCCTGGACTCGTTGGGCCAGCACGAATCCGGTGCACCCTCTGAGAAAATTTTGAACACCGGAAAGTTTTCGCGCAATTTTGCATTTTGTCAAAATCACTTAAAATGCTTCTCATCGCTCATTTTTTGACCCATCTCTCCCAAACTTGGTAGAATGCACCATTGAACGCAGCTGCACAACACAGTTATTTGGTGTTCAGAATTTCATTAACTTGGGGCCATGGCGGCCAATCAAATTTGCGCCCGCAGCTCAAGGTCACTGGTACATTTCAGCTTGTAACTTTTGAACCGTTGGTCCGATTTTCAAAAACTTGGTATGCTTGGAATGCTTGGCCCATCCCGAGTCCAGAGCACCCTTTGATGTCATTTTCAACCCTGTAACATTTTCTGCCATTTTGAGTTATGCGAAAATCAATCATACTGCTTCTCCTCCCTCAATTTTTAACCACTTTCTGCCAACCTTGGTCAATGGCTTCTTGGGGCTAATCTGGATAAAATACTTGCCTGGTGTTTGCGATTTCAATACCGTTTGGCCGTGGAACCCAATCAAAATTGGCCGCGCAGACGCGAATCAGGAAGTTTCGTCATATCTCGGCCGCCCTGTGGCGGACCTTAACGAAACTTTGTGGCATTATGCAGGGCCCCTCTATAAAGGCCAGCAAAAAAATTGGGACAAATTGGCCACTAGGGGGCGCTATAACAAGGACGCGAAAAAATCACCCGAAATATCCCATTCATTTCTATGGGTTCCGTACACATATTTGATTGTGAATAACTCATTAACCGTTCATCGCATATGGGCAAGCAATATATCAAAACGTGCGGCTCGATCGGACTTGGTGTGCTATTGCTTTGTTCATTATTCTGTGAAACTCTCTAGCGCCACCAACGGCTCAAAGTCTCAGGTAAATTTCCCATTCATTTCTATGGAGTTTTTAGATTCCTCCACACTCCACCCTCTGCGCCTCCATAGCAACCCCTTAACGTCGTTAAATTTCGCATCCCCTTTCTTCTCACTCTCAAGGTTCATCTCAGCAAGTTTCAGCTCACCACCTTAAACTCTCTAGCGCCACCAACATCTCATATTCTCAGGTAAATTTCCTATTCGTTTCTATGGACTTCTTGGCAAACTAGCTGCCTCTTGGGTGGTGCTTTCACATAGAGGCCTGGCTACACGCACTGCATCACTCTCGCGATTTCCCGCAGGGGAATTGTCTAGTATTCATTTTGTTACACTACTTTTTACCCCTACGCATATTTTGATTGCTAATAACTCACTAACCGTTCATCGGACACAGGCAGGCTGTATATCAAAACGTGCGGCTCGGTCGGACTCGGCGTGCTATTACTTTGCCCGATATTCAGTCAAACCCTCTAGCGCCACCAATGGCTCAAGTCTCAGGCACATTTCTGCTTGTAACTTTTCAACCGTTGGTCCGATTTTCGAAAACTTGGTGTCCCTGTAATCCTTGGGCCCAGACGCCTCCAACGCACCCTATGTCGTCATTTTCCGCCCGCCTACTTTTCCCGCTATTTTGAATTTATTCTTATTCATCTTCAGTGCAAATTTTAGATTGCAAATAACTCATTAACTGTACCTCGCACACGGGCAAGCTGTATATCAACACGTGCGGCTCGATCGGACTCGGTGTCCTATTGCGTTGAACGGTATTCTCTTTAACTTTCTAGCGCCACCAACGGCTCAAAGTCTCAGCGACAGTACATTTCCCATTCATTTCTATGGCCTTCTTGGCAAACTATGGATTGCGAATATCTCATTAACCGTACATCGCACACGGGCAAGCAATATATCAAAACGTGCGGCTCGGTCGGACTCGGTGTCCTGCTGCTTTGTCTGTTACTCAGTCAAACTCTCTAGCGCCACCAACGGCTCAAAATCTCAGGTAAATTTCGCATTCATTTCTATGGAGTTTTTGGATTACTACACACTCCGCCCTCTGCGGCTCCATAGCAACCCGTTAATGTCGTGAAATTTTGCACACCCTTTCTTCTCACTCTCAAGGTTCATCTCAGCAAGTTTCAGCTCACCACTTTAAACTCTCTAGCACCACCAACATCTCAAATTCTCAGGTAAATTTCCCATTCATTTCTATGGACTTCTTGGCTACCTTGCTGCCTCTTGGGTGGTGCTTTCACATAGAGGCCTGGCTACACGCACTGCATCACTCTCGCGATTTCCCGCAGGGGAATTGTCTAGTTATTATTATTCTTATTCTTATTCATCTTCCGTACCGATTTTGATTGCTAATAACTCAAGAACCGTGCATCGCACGCAGGCAGGCTGCATATGAAAACGTGCGGCTCGGTCGGACTCGGCGTGCTATTACTTTTCCCGATATTCACTCAAACCCTCTAGCGCCACCAACGGCTCAAGTCTCAGGCACATTTCTGCTTATAACTTTTCAACCGTTGGTCCGATTTTCGAAAACTTGGTCTCCCTGGAATCCTTGGACCCAGCCGAGTCCAGCGCATCCTATGACGTCACTTTCCGCCCGCCTACTTTTCCCGCCATTTTGATTTTATTCTTGTTCATCTTTCCAAGCAAACTTTGATTGTGTGTAACTCGGTGACCGTTCATCGCACATGGGCAAGCAACATATCAAAACGTGCGGCTCGATCGGACACGGTGTGCTGTTGCTTTGAACATTCCTGTGTCAAGCCCTCTAGCGCCACCAACGGCTCAAAGTCAGGTGTAAATTTCCCATTCATTTTCTATGGAGTTTTTGGAAAACTTCAAACATCCCCCTCTGCGTCTCCTTAGTAACCCCTTAACTTCGTGAAATTTTGCACACTGTTTCTTCACACACTCAAGGTTCGTCTCAGCAAGTTTCATGTCACTGCCTTAAACTCTCTAACGCCAACAACTGCTCAAAGTCTCGTGTAAATTTCCCATTCATTTTCTATGGAGTTTTTGGAAAACTTCAAACGTCCCCCTCTGCGTCTCCTTAGCAGCTCCTTAACTTCGTGAAATTTTGCACACTGTTTCTTCACACACTCAAGGTTCGTCTCAGCGAGTTTCAAGTCACTGCCTTAAACTCTCTAGCGCCACCAACTGCTCAAACTCAGGTTGCAGGTCGCCGGTACGTTTCCGCTTGTAACTTTTGAACCGTTGGTCCGATTTTCGAAAACTTGGTTTCGCTGGACTCATTGGGTCAGGACGAATCCAGCGCACCCTTTGACAAAATTTTGAACACCGGAAAGTTTTCCCGCAATTTTGCATTTTTTGAAAATCACTTAAAATGCTTCTCATCGCTCAATTTTTGACCCATTTCTCCGAAACTTGGTAAATTGCACCATTGTCCTCAGCTGCACAATAGTCTTACCCGGTGTTCAGAATTTCATTAACGTGGGGCCGTGGCGGCCAATCAAAATTGCGCCCGCAGCTCTAGGTCACTGGTACATTTCTGCTTGTAACTTTTGAACCGTTGTGCCGATTTTCAAAATCTTGGAATCTCTGGAATCGTTGGCCCATGCTGAGTCCATAGCACCCTTTGATGTCATTTTCAACCCTGAAACATTTTCCGCCATTTTGAGTTATGCGGAAATCAATCATACTGCTTCTCCTCCCTCAATTATTAACCACTTTCACCCAAACTTGGTCTTTGGATTCTTGGGGCTAATCTGCATAATACTCTTCCCGGGTGTTTGCGATTTCAGGACCGTTTGGCCGTGGTAGCCAATCAAAATTGGCCGCGCAGACGCGGATCAGGAAGTTTGCTCATATCTCGGCCGCCCTTTGGCGTACCTTAACGAAACTTCGTGGCATTATGCGGGGCCCCTCCCCAAAGGCCAGCAAAAAAAATTGGGACAAACTGGCCACTAGGGGGCGCTATACCTAGGGCGCGAAAAAATCACCCGAAATCTCCCATTCATTTCTATGGGTTCCGTACACATTTTTGATTACGAATAACTCATAAACCGTTCATCGCACACGGGCAAACAATATATCAAAACGTGCGGCTCGATCGGACTCGGTGTCCTATTGCGTTGTTCATTATTCTGTGAAACTCTCTAGCGCCACCAACGGCTCAAATCTCAGCTACATTTCCCATTCATTTCTATGGAGTTTTTGGAAAACTAGCTGCCCATCGGGTGGTGCTTTCACCTAGAGGCCTGGCTCCACGCACTGCATCACTCTCGCGATTTCCCGCAGGGGAATTGTCTAGTTATTATTATTATTCATCTTCCGTACCGATTTTGATTGCTAATAACTCAATAACCGTACATCGCGCGCAGGCAGGCTGCATACGAAAACGTGCGGCTCGGTCGGACTCGGCGTGCTATTACTTTTCCCGATGTTCAGTCACACCCTCTAGCGCCACCAACGGCTCAAGTCTCATGCACATTTCTGCTTGTAACTTTTCAACCGTTGGTCTGATTTTCGAAAACTCAGTCTCCCTGGAATCCTTGGACCCAGACGAGTCCAGTGGACCCTATGACGTCACTTTCCGCCCGACTAATTTTCCCGCCATTTTGATTTTATTCTTGTTCATTTTTCCATGCAAACTTTAATTGCGTGTAACTCGGTGACCGTACATCGCACACGGGCAAGCTATACATCAAAACGTGCGGCTCGATTGGACTCGGTGAGCTCTTGCTTTGAAACCTTCCTGTGTGAAACCCTCTAGCGCCACCAACGGCTCAAAGTCTCGTGTAAATTTCCCATTCATTTCTATGGAGTTTTTGTCAAATTTGGATTGCTTTTAACTCGGTGACCGTTCACCGCACACGACCAAACAATATATCAAAACGTGCGGCTCGATTGGACTCTGTGTGCTGTTGCTTTGTACGTTGTTCTGTGAAACTCTCTAGTGCCACCAAAGCCTCAAAGTATCAGGTTAATTTCCCATTCATTTCTATGGAGTTTTTGGAAAACTAAACACGTCCCCCCTCTGCGTCTCCCCTAAACGTCGTGAAATTTTGCACACTGTTTCTGCACGCCCTCATGGTTCGTCTCAGCAAGTTTCAAGTCACCGCCTTAAACTCTCTAGCCCCACCAACTGCTCAAACTCGAGGGTGCAGGTCTCCGTTACGTTTCTGATTGTAACTTTTGAACCGTTTGTCCGATTTTCGAAAACTTGGTATCCCTGGACTCGTTGGGCCAGTACGAATCCGGTGCACCCTCTGAGAAAATTTTGAACACCGGAAAGTTTTCGCGCAATTTTGCATTTTGTGAAAATCACTTAAAATGATTCTCCTCCCTCAATTTTTGACCCATTTCTCCCAAACTTGGTAGATGGCTCCTTTGGACTCAGTTGGACATTAGAATTACCCGGTGTTCAGAATTTCATTAATGTGTGGACGTGGCGGCCAATCAAATTTGCACCCGCAGCTCGAGGTCGCTGGAACATTTCTGCTTGTAACTTTTGAACCGTTGGTCCGATTTTCAAAACCTTGGTATCTCTGGAATCCTTGGCCCATGCCGAGTCCATAGGACCCTCTGAAGTCATTTTCAACCCTGAAACATTTTCCGCCATTTTGAGTTATGCGAAAATCAATCATACTGCTTCTCCTCCCTCATTTTTTACCCACTTTCTCCCAAACTTGGTCCATGGCTTCTTGGGGCTTATCTGCATAAAACACTTGCCCAGTGTTTGTGATTTCAGGACAGTTTGGCCCTGGCAGCCAATCAAATTTGGCCGCACAGACGCGAATCAGGAAGTTTGCTCATATCTCGGCCGCCCTTTGGCGTACCTTAACGAAACTTCGGGGCATTATGCCTCGCCCCTCCACAAAGGCCTTCAAAAAAATTGGGACAAACTGGCCACTAGGGGGCACTATACATAGGGCGCAAAAAATCACCCGAAATATCCCATTCATTTCTATGGGTTCCGTACACATTTTTGATTGCGAATAACTCATTAACCGTTCATCGCACACGGGCAAGCAATATATGAAAACATGCGGCTCGATCGGACTCGATGTGTCATTGCTCTGAGCGTTGTTCTGTGAGACTCTCTAGCACCATCAATGGCTCAAAGTCTCAGCAACATTTCCCATTCATTTTCATGGAGTTTTTGGAAAACTTGCTGCGATCTTTGACTGTGAATGTCTCATTTAATGTACATCGCACACGGGCAAGCAATACATCAAAACGTGCGGCTCGATCAGAGTCGGTGTCCTAATGCTTTGTTCGTTATTCTGTGAAACTCTCTAGCGCCATCAATGGCTCAAAGTCTCAGCTACATTTCCAGTTCATTTCTATGGAGTTTCTGAAAAACTCGCTGCCTTTTGCGTGGTGCTTTCACCTAGAGGCGTGGCTCCACGCACTGCATCACTCTCGCGATTTCCCGCAGGGGAATTGTCTAGTATTCATTTTGTTACACTACTTTTTACTCCTACGCATATTTTGATTGCTAATAACTCACTAACCGTTCATCTGACACAGGCAGGCCTTATATCAAAACGTGCGGCTCGGTCGGACTCGGCGTGCTATTACTTTTCCCGATATTCAGTCAAGCCCTCTAGCGCCACCAATGGCTCAAGTCTCAGGCACATTTCTGCTTGTAACTTTTGAACCGTTTGTCCGATTTTCAAAAACTTGGTGTCCCTGTAATCCTTGGGCCCAGACGAATCCAACGCACCCTATGACGTCATTTTCGGCCCGCCTACTTTTCCCGCCATTCTGAAATTATTCTTATTCATCTTCCATGCAAGTTTTTGATTGCGAATAACTCATTAACCGTACCTCGCACACGGGCAACCTGTATATCAAAACGTGCGGCTCGATCGGACTCGGTGTCCTATTGGTTTGTACGGTATTCTCTTTAACTCTCAAGTGCCACCAATGGCTCAAAGTCTCAGCTACAGTACATTTCCCATTCATTTCTATGGACTTCTTGGCAAACTATGGATCGCGAATAACTCATTAACCGTACATCGCACATGGGCAAGCAATATATCAAAACGTGCGGCTCGGTCGGACTCGGTGTCCTGCTGCTTTGTAAGTTACTCAGTCAAACTCTCTAGCGCCACCAACGGCTCAAAGTCTCAGGTAAATTTCCCATTCATTTCTATGGAGGCCCTCTGCGCCTCCATAGCAACCCCTTAACGTCGTGAAATTTCGCACATCCTTTCTTCTCACTCTCAAGGTTCATCTCAGCAAGTTTCAGCTCACCACCTTAAACTCTCTAGCGCCACCAACATCTCAAAGTCTCAGGTAAATTTCCCAATCATTTCTAAGGACTTCTTGGCAAACTAGCTGCCTCTTGGGTGGTGCTTTCACATAGAGGCCTGGCTACACGCACTGCATCACTCTCGCGATTTCCCGCAGGGGAATTGTCTAGTTATTATTATTATTCATCTTCCGTACCCGTTTTGATTGCTAATAACTCAAAAACCTTGCATCGCATGCAGGCAGGCGATATATCATAACGTGCGGCTCGGTCTGACTCGGCGTGCTATTACTTTGTCCGATATTCACTCAAACCCTCTAGCGCCACCAACGGCTAAAGTGTCTGGCACATTTCTGCTTGTAACTTTTCAACCGTTGGTCCGATTTTCGAAAACTTAGCGCCACCAACATCTCAAAGTCTCAGGTAAATTTCCCATTCATTTCTATGGACTTCTTGGCAAACTAGCTTCCTCTTGGGTGGTGCTTTCACATAGAGGCCTGGCTAAACGCACTGCATCACTCTCGCGATTTCCCGCAGGGGAATTGTCTAGTTAGTGATGCAGTGCAGAGCACGGCATCACTATTGTTATTCTATGCGTTTCTTATTTTTATTATTATTATTATTATTATTATTATTATTCATCTTCCGTACCCGTTTTGATTTCGAATAACTCAAAAACCGTGCATCGCTCGCAGGCAGGCGATATATCATACCGTGCGGCTCGGTCGGACTCGGTATGCTATTACTTTGTCCGATATTCAGTCAAACCCTCTAGCGCCACCAACGGCTCAAGTCTCAGGCACATTTCTGCTTATAACTTTTCAACCGTTGGTCCGATTTTCGAAAACTTGGTGTCCCTGGAATCCTTGGACCCAGCCGAGTCCAGTGGACCCTATGACGTCACTTTCCGCCCGACTAATTTTCCCGCCATTTTGATTTTATTCTTGTTCATCTTTACATGCTAAATTTGATTGCGTGTAACTCAGGGACCGTTCATCGCACACGGGCAAGCTATATATCAAAACGTGCGGCTCGATCGGACTTGGTGTGCTGTTGCTTTGAACATTCCTTGTGTGAAACTCTCTAGCGCCACCAACGGCTCAAAGTCTCGTGTAAATTTCCCATTCATTTCTATGGAGTTTTTGGAAAACTTCAAACGTCCCCCTCTGCGTCTCCTTAGCAACGACTTAATGTCGGAAAATTTTGCACACTGTTTCTTCAGACACTCAAGGTTCGTCTCAGCAAGTTTCAAGTCACTGCATTAAACTCTCTAGCGCCACCAACTGCTCAAACTCGAGGGTCCAGGTCGCTGGTATGTTTCCGCTTGTAACTTTTGAACCGTTGGTCCGATTTTCGAAAACTTGGTTTCGCTGGACTCAGTGGGCCAGGACGAATCCAGGGGACCCTTTGACAAAATTTTGAACACCGGAAAGTTTTCCCGCAATGTTGCATTTTGTGAAAATCACTTAAAATGCTTCTCATCGCTCATTTTTTGATTCATCTCTCCCAAACTTGGTACAATGCACCATTGAACGCAGCTGCACAATACATTTATTTGGTGTTCAGAATTTCATTAACGTGGGGCCGTGGCGGCCAATCAAATTTGCGCCCACAGCTCGAGGTCACTGGTACTTTTCTGCTTGTAACTTTTGAACCGTTGGTCCGATTTTCAAAAACTTGGTATGTTTGGAATGTTTGGCCCATGCCGAGTCCATAGCACCCTTTGATGTCATTTTCAACCCTGAAACATTTTCCGCCATTTTGAGTTATGCGAAAATCAATCATACTGCTTCTCCTCCCTCAATTTTTAACCACTTTCTCCCAAACTTGGTCAATGGCTTCTTGGGGCTAATCTGCATAAAATACTTGCCTGGTGTTTGCGATTTCACGACCGTTTGGCCGTGGTAGCCAATCAAATTTGGCCGCGCAGACGCGAATCAGGAAGTTTGGTCATATCTCGGCCGCCCTTTGGCGTACCTTAACGAAACTTCGTGGCATTATGCTGCGCCCCTCCGCAAAGGCCAGCAAAAAAATTGGGACAAACTGGCCACTAGGGGGCGCTATACCAAGGACCCGAAAAACTCACCCGAAATATCCCATTCATTTCTATGGGTTCCGTACACATTTTTGATTGCGAATAACTCATTAACCATTCATCTCACACGGGCAAGCAATATATCAAAACATGCGGCTTGATCGGACTTGGTGTCCTTTTGCTTTCTTCATTATTCTGTGAAACTCTCTAGCGCCAACAACGGCTCAAAGTCTCAGGTAAATTTCCCATTCATTTCTATGGAGTTTTTAGATTACTCCACACTCCGCCCTCTGCGCCTCCATAGCAACCCCTTAACGTCGTGAAATTGTGCACACCCTTTCTTCTCACTCTCAAGGTTCATCTCAGCAAGTTTCAGCTTACCACCTTAAACTCTCTAGCGCCACCAACATCTCAAATTCTCAGGTAAATTTCCCATTCATTTCTATGGGCTTCTTGGCAAACTTGCTGCCTCTTGGGTGGTGCTTTCACATAGAGGCCTGGCTACACGCACTGCATCACTCTCGCGATTTCCCGCAGGGGAATTGTCTAGTATTCATTTTGTTACACTACTTTTTACTCCTACGCATATTTTGATTGCTAATAACTCACTAACCGTTCATCGGACAGAGGCAGGCCATATATCAAAACATGCGGCTCGGTCGGACTCGGTGTGCTATTACTTTGCCCGATATTCAGTCAAACCCTCTAGCGCCACCACCGGCTCAAGTCTCAAGTACATTTCTGCTTGTAACTTTTCAACCGTTGGTCCGATTTCCGAAAACTTGGTGTTGCTGTAATCCTTGGGCCCAGACGAATCCAACGCACCCTATGACGTCATTTTCCGCCCGCCTACTTTTCCCGCCATTTTGAATTTATTCTTATTCATCTTCCATGCAAATTTTTGATTGCGAATAACTCATTAACCGTACCTCGCACACGGGCAAGCTGTATATCAAAACATGCGGCTCGATCGGACTCGGTGTCCTATTGCTTTGTACGGTATTCTCTTTAACTCTCTAGCGCCAACAACGGCTCAAAGTCTCAGCTACAGTACATTTCCCATTCATTTCTATGGACTTATTGGCAAACTATGGATTACGAATAACTCATTAACCGTACATCGCAGACGGGCAAGCAATACATCAAAACGTCTGGCTCGGTCGGACTCGGTGTCCTGCTGCTTTGTACGTTACTCAGTCAAACTCTCTAGCGCCACCAACGGCTCAAAGTCTCAGTTAAATTTCCCATTCATTTCTATGGAGTTTTTAGATTACTCCACACTCTGCCCTCTGCGCCTCCATAGCAACCCCTAAACGTCGTGAAATTTTGCACACCCTTTCTTCTCACTCTCACGGTTCATCTCAGCAAGTTTCAGCTGACCACATTAAACTCTCTAGCGCCACCAACATCTCAAAGTCTCAGGTAAATTTCCCATTCATTTCTAGGGACTTCTTGGCAAACTAGCTGCCTCTTGGGTGGTGGTTCACATAGAGGCCTGGCTACACGCACTTCATCACTCTCGCGATTTCCCGCAGGGGAATTGTCTAGTATTCATTTTGTTACACTACTTTTTACTCATACGCATATTTTGATTGCTAATAACTCACTAACCGTTCATCGGACACAGGCAGGCCGTATATCAAAACGTGCGGCTCGGTCGGACTCGGCGTGCTATTACTTTGCCCGATATTCAGTCAAACCCTCTAGCGCCACCAACGGCTCAAGTCTCAGGCACATTTCTGCTTGTAACTTTTCAACCGTTGGTCCGATTTTCGAAAACTTGGTGTCCTTGTACTCCTTGGGCCCAGACGAATCCAACGCACCCTATGACGTCATTTTCCGCCCGCCTACTTTTCCCGTCATTTTGAATTTATTCTTATTCATCTTCCGTGCAAATTTTTGATTGCGAATAACTCATTAACCATACCACGCACACGGGCAAGCTGTATATCAAAACGTGCGGCTCGATCAGACTCGGTGTACTATTGCTTTGTCCGGTATTCTCTTTAACTCTCTAGCACCACCAACGGCTCAAAGTCTCAGCTACAGTACATTTCCCATTCATTTCTATGGACTTTTTGGCAAACTATTGATTGCGAATAACTCATTAACCGTACATCGCACACGGGCAAGCGATATATCAAAACGTGCGGCTCGGTCGGACTCTGTGTCCTGCTGCTTTGAACGTTACTCACTCAAACTCTCTAGCGCCACCAACGGCTCAAAGTCTCAGGTAAATTTCCCATTCATTTCTATGGAGTTTTTAGATTACTCCACACTCCGCCCTCTGCGCCTCCATAGCAACCCCTTAACGTCGTGAAATTTTGCACACCCTTTCTTCTCACTCTCAAGGTTCATCTCAGCAGGTTTCAGCTCACCACCTTAAACTCTCTAGCGCCACCAACATCTCAAAGTTTCATGTACATTTCCCATTCATTTCTATGGACTTCTTGGCAAACTAGCTGCCTCTTGGGTGGTGCTTTCACATAGAGGCCTGGCTACACGCACTGCATCACTCTCGCGATTTCCCGCAGGGGAATTGTCTAGTATTCATTTTGTTACACTACTTTTTACTCCTACGCATATTTTGATTGCTAATAACTCACTAATCGTTCATCGGACACAGGCAGGCCATATATCAAAACATGCGGCTCGGTCGGACTCGGCGTGCTATTACTTTGCCCGATATTCAGTCAAACCCTCTAGCGCCACCAACGGCTCAAGTCTAAGGCACATTTCTGCTTGTAACTTTTCAACCGTTGGTCCGATTTTCGAAAACTTGGTGTCGCTGTTCTCCTTGGTCCCAGACGAATCCAACGCACCCTATGACGTCATTTTCCGCCTGCCTACTTTTCCCGCGATTTTGAATTTATCCTTATTCATCTTCTGTGCAAATTTTTGATTGCGAATAACTCATTAACCGTACCTTGCACACGGGCAAGCTGTATATCAAAACGTGCGGCTCGATCGGACTCAGTGTCCGATTGCTTTGTACGGTATTCTCTTTAACTCTCTAGCGCCACCAACGGCTCAAAGTCTCAGCTACAGTACATTTCCCATTCATTTCTATGGACTTCTTGGCTAACTATTGATTGCAAATAACTCATTAACCGTACATCGCACACGGGCAAGCAATATATCAAAACGTGTGGCTCGGTCGGACTCGGTGTCCTGCTGCTTTGTACGTTACTCAGTCAAACTCTCTAGCGCCACCAACGGCTCAAAGTCTCAGGTAAATTTCCCATTCATTTCAATGGAGTTTTTAGATTACTCCACACTCCGCCCTCTGCGCCTCCATAGCAGCACCTTAACGTCGAGAAATTTTGCACACCCTTTCTTCTCACTCTCAAGGTTCATCTCAGCAAGTTTCAGCTCACCACCTTAAACTGTCTAGTGCCAGCAATATCTCAAACTCTCAGGTAAATTTGCCATTAATTTCTATGGACTTCTTGGCAAACTAGCTGCCTCTTGGGTGGTGCTTTCACATAGAGGCCTGGCTACACGCACTGCATCACTCTCGCGATTTCCCGCAGGGGAATTGTCTAGTTAGTGATGCAGTGCAAAGCACGGCATCACTATTGTTATTCTATGCGTTTCTTATTTTTATTATTATTATTATTATTATTCTTATTCTTATTCATCTTCCGTACCAGTTTTGATTTCGAATAACTCAAAAACCGTGCATCGCATGCAGGCAGGCGATATATCATAACGTGCGGCTCGGTCGGACTCGGTGTGCTATTACTTTGTCCGATATTCAGTCAAACCCTCTAGCGCCACCAACGGCTCAAGTCTCAGGCACATTTCTGCTAATAACTTTTGAACCGTTGGTCCGATTTTCGAAAACTTGGTCTCCCTGGAATCCTTGGACCCAGCCGAGTCCAGTGGACCCTATGACGTCACTTTCCGCCCGACTAATTTTCCCGCCATTTTGATTTTATTCTTGTTCATCTTTACATGCTAAATTTGATTGCGTGCAACTCGGGGACCGTTCATCGCACACGGGCAAGCTATATATCAAAACGTGCGGCTCGATCGGACTTGGTGTGCTGTTGCTTTGAACATTCCTTGGGTGAAACTCTCTAGCGCCACCAACGGCTCAAAGTCTCGTGTAAATTTCCCATTCATTTCTATGGAGTTTTTGGAAAACTTCAAACGTCCCCCTCTGCGTCTCCTTAGCAACCACTTAATGTCGGGAAATTTTGCACACTGTTTCTTCACACACTCAAGGTTCGTCTCAGCAAGTTTCAAGTCACTGCATTAAACTCTCTAGCGCCACCAACTGCTCAAACTCGAGGGTCCAGGTCGCCGGTACGTTTCCGCTTGTAACTTTTGAACCGTTGGTCCGATTTTCGAAAACTTGGTTTCGCTGGACTCATTGGGCCAGGACGAATCCAGTGGACCCTTTGACAAAATTTTGAACACCGGAAAGTTTTCGCGCTATTTTGCATTTTGTGAAAATCACTTAAAATGCTTCTCATCGCTCATTTTTTGACTCATCTCTCCCAAACTTGGTACAGTGCACCACTCAACGCAGCTGCACAATACCCTTATTTGGTGTTCAGAATTTCATTAACGTGGGGCCGTGGCGGCCAATCAAATTTGCGCCCGCAGCTCTAGGTTGCTGGAACATTTCTGCTTGTAACTTTTGAACCGATGGGCCGATTTTCAAAAACTTGGTATGCCTGGAATCCTTGGCCCATGCCGAGTCCATAGCACCCTTTGATGTCATTTTCAACCCTGAAACATTTTCCGTCATTTTGACTTATGCGAAAATCAATCATACTGCTTCTCCTCCCTCAATTTTTAACCACTTCCTCCCAAACTTGTTCACTGGCTTCGTGGCGCTAATCTGCAATATCCTCTTGCCCGGTGTTTGCGGTTTCAGGACCGTTTGGCCGTGGTAGCCAATCAAATTTGGCCGCGCAGACGTGAATCAGGATGTTTGCTCATATCTCGGCCGCCCTTTGGCAGACCTTAACGAAACTTTGTTGCATTATGCCTCACCCCTCCAGAAAGGCCAGCAAAAAAATTGGGACAAACTGGCCACTAGGGGGCGCTATACCTACGGCGCGAATAAATCACCCGAAATATCCCATTCATTTCTATGGGTTCCGTACACATTTTTGATTGCGAATAACTCATTAACCGTTCATCGCACACGGGCAAGCAATATATCAAAACGTGCGGCTCAGTCGGACTCGGTGTCCTGCTGCTTTGTACGTTACTCAGTCAAACTCTCTAGCGCCACCAACGGCTCAAAGTCTCAGGTAAATTTCCAATTCATTTCTATGGAGGTTTTAGATTACTCCACACTCCGCCCTCTGCGCCTCCATAGCAGCCCCCTAACGTCGTGAAATTTTGCCCACCCTTTCTTCTCACTCTGAAGGTTCATCTCAGCAAGTTTCAGCTCACCACCTTAAACTCTCTAGCGCTACCAACATCTCAAAGTCTCAGGTAAATTTCCCATTAATTTCTATGGACTTCTTGGCAAACTAGCTGCCTCTTGGGTGGTGCTTTCACATAGAGGCCTGGCTACACGCACTGCATCACTCTCGCGATTTCCCGCAGGGGAATTGTCTAGTATTCATTTTGTTACACTACTTTTTACTCCAACGCATATTTTGATTGCTAATAACTCACTAACCGTTCATCGGACACAGGGATGCCATATATCAAAACGTGCGGCTCAGTCGGACTCGGCGTGCTATTACTTTGCCCGATATTTAGTCAAACCCACTAGCGCCACCAACGGCTCAAGTCTTAAGTACATTTCTGCTTGTAACTTTTCAACCGTTGGTCCGATTTTCGAAAACTTGGTGTCCCTGTAATCCTTGGGCCCAGACGAATTGAACGCACCCTATGTCGTCATTTTCCGCCCACCTACTTTTCCCGCCATTTTGAATTTATTCTTATTCATCTTCCGTACAAATTTTTGATTGCGAGAAACTCATTAACCGTGCCTCGCACACGGGCAAGCTGTATATCAAAACGTGCGGCTCGATCGGACTCGGTGTCCTATTGCTTTGTATGGTATTTTCTTTAACTCTCTAGCTCCACCAATGGCTCAAAGTCTCAGCTACAGTACATTTCCCATTCATTTCTATGGACTTCTTGGCAAACTATCGATTGCGGATAACTCATTAACCGTACATCGCACACGGGCAAGCAATATATCAAAACGTGCGGCTCGGTCGGACTCGGTGTCCTGCTGCTTTGTACGTTACTCAGTCAAACTCTCTAGCGCCACCAGCGGCTCAAAGTCTCAGGTAAATTGCCCATTCATTTCTATGGAGTTTTTAGATTACTCCACATTCCGCCCTGTGCGCCTCCATAGCAACCCCTTAACGTCGTGAAATTTTGCACACCCTTTCTTCTCACTCTCAAGGTTCATCTGAGCAAGTTTCAGCTCACCAGCTTAAACTCTCTAGTGCCACCAACATCTCAAAATCTCAGGTAAATTTCCCATTCATTTCTATGGACTTCTTGGCAAACTAGCTGCCTCTTGGGTGGTGCGTTCACATAGAGGCCTGGCTAGACGCACTGCATCACTCTCGCGATTTCCCGCAGGGGAATTGTCTAGTATTCATTTTGTTACACTACTTTTTACTCCTATGCATATTTTGATTGCTAATAACTCACTAACCGTTCGTCGGACACAGGCAGGCCGTATATGAAAACGTGCGGTTCGGTCGGACTCGGCGTGCTATTACTTTACCCGATATTCAGTCAAACCCTCTAGCGCCACCAACGGCTCAAGTCTCAGGCACATTTCTGCTTGTAACTTTTCAACCGTTGGTCCGATTTTCGAAAACTTGGTGTCCCTGTAATCCTTGGGCCCAGACGAATCCAACGCACCCTATGACGTCATTTTCCGCCTGCCTACTTTTCCCGCCATTTTGAATTTATTCTTATTCATATTCCATGCAAATTTTTGATTGCGAATAACTCATTAACCGTACCTCGCACATGGGCAAGCTGTATATCAAAACGTGCGGCTCGATCGGACTCGGTGTCCTATTGCTTTGTACGGTATTCTTTTTAACTCTCTAGCGCCACCAATGGCTCAAAGTCTCAGGTACAGTACATTTCCCATTCATTTCTATGGACTTCTTGGCAAACAATGGATTGCGAATAACTCATTAACCGTACATCGCACACGGGCAAGCAATATATCAAAACATGTGGGTTGGTCGGACTCGGTGGCCTGCTGCTTTGTACGTTACTCAGTCAAACTCTCTAGCGCCACCAACGGCTCAAAGTCTCAGGTAAATTTCCCATTCATTTCTATGGAGTTTTTAGAATACTCCACACTCCACCATCTGCAACTCCATAGCAACCCCTTAACGTCGTGAAATTTCGCACACCCTTTCTTCTCACTCTCCAGGTTCATCTCAGCAAGTTTCAGCTCTCCACCTTAAACTCTCTAGCGCCACCAACATCTTAAAGTCTCAGGTAAATTTCCCATTCATTTCTACGGACTTCTTGGCAAACTAGCTGCCTCTTGGGTGGTGCTTTCACATAGAGGCCTGGCTACACGCACTGCATCACTCTCGCGATTTCCCGCAGGGGAATTGTCTAGTATTCATATTGTTACACTACTTTTTACTCCTAGGCATATTTTGATTGCTAATAACTCACTAACCGTTCATCGGACACAGGCAGGCCATATAGTACAATGTGCGGCTCGGTCGGACTCGGCGTGCTATTACTTTTCCCGATATTCAGTCAAACCCTCTAGCACCACCAGTGGCTCAAGTCTCATGCACATTTCTGCTTGTAACTTTTCAACCGTTGGTCCGATTTTCGAAAACTTGGTGTCCCTGTAATCCTTGGGCCCAGACGAATCCAACGCACCCTATGACGTCATTTTCCGCCCGCCTACTTTTCCCGGAATTTTGAATTTATTCTTATTCATCTTCCATGCAAATTTTTGATTGTGAATAACTCATTAACCGTACCTCGCACACGGGCAGGCTGTATATCAAAACGTGCGGCTCGATCGGACTCGGTGTCCTATTGCTTTGTACGGTATTCTCTTTAACTCTCTAGCGCCACCAACGGCTCAAAGTCTCAGCTACAGTACATTTCCCATTCATTTCTATGGACTTCTTGGCAAACTATGGATTGCGAATAACTCATTAACCGTCCATCGCACATGGGCAAGCAATATATCAAAACGTGCGGCTCGGTCAGACTCTGTGTCCTGCTGCTTTGTACGTTACTCAGTCAAACTCTCTAGCGCCACCAACGGCTCAAAGTCTCGTGTAAATTTGCCATTCATTTCTATGGAGTTTTTGGAAAACTTCAAACGTCCCCCTCTGCATCACCTTAGCAACCACTTAATGTCGGGCAATTTTGCACACTGTTTCGTCAGACACTCAAGGTTCGTCTCAGCAAGTTTCAAGTCACTGCATTAAACTCTCTAGCGCCACCAACTGCTCAAACTCGAGGGTCCAGGTCGCAGGTACGTTTCCGCTTGTACTTTTTGAACCGTTGGTCCGATTTTCGAAAACTTGGTTTTGCTGGACTCATTGGGCCAGGCCGAATCCAGCGGACCCTTTGACAAAATTTTGAACATGGAAAGTTTTCCCGCAATTTTGCATTTTGTGAAAATCACTTAAAATGCTTGTCATCGCTCATTTTTTGACCCATCTCTCCCAAACTTGGTACAGTGCACCAGTGTAGACAGCTGCACAATAGTCTTACCCAGTGTTCAGAATTTCATCAACGTGGGGCCGTGGCGGCCAATCAAATTTGCGCCCGCAGCTCGAGGTCGCTGGTACATTTCTGCTTGTAACT